>NC_050524.1:22148801-22174588 GCF_002922805.2 Oryzias melastigma | reverse complement strand
TTTATGATAACTTTTGAGACAAACAAGTTATCCAAGTTCAACTAAACTTCGTGAAATGTTACATCTGTTTATAGAATGCAGATGAATGGTTGTTCAAAGAGCTGTTTTATTCTCACTAAGTGATTGGTCGGGCCAGAGTCTGAACAAGCAAAGAAAAAGATGAGAGTTTTTTTTTCTCTTATGTAGACAAGACTGTCAGGAATAATTTACAGAACGATAAACAGACTAATGGAAAGAAGTGCCGTGCACTGACACCACATTTGTTCCCCTGCAGCATGAGGGAGGAAACGATGAGGATGACAAGGAGCATCCCACACATTACCTGCAGGGATGCCCCCCCCCATTCTGTTGATTCCTATTCCCTCTTGCCCCGGCCGTGAATAGCTGTCGCTCTGCTGTCACATTGGAGACAAAAACAAGAGGAAAGGTAATATCATACATGAAACCTTAGACAGGTTTAGGTCATAGAGTTCAAAACATCTCTGTCATCTTGAAAGAAAGCCTTAGAACTACAGGGGGAAAGTCAGAGGATGGTTTTATGTTGAATTAAAATCCTCCTGAGAATGCAAACATACATGAAATTAAACACGTTTTACTTTACACTGATGCCAAAATAACAAAAACTTGGATTCAAAGTAAAAATGGAAGTAAAAGTAGTAAAAATGTGTTCCCTAAATACAAGCTTATGCAAAAGACAAAGTATTAGAGCCACCCTAAAGAAGAAAAATAAATCAATAAATGAGAATAAAGGACAAGAATTTATAATAAGATTCCTAAACAAGCTTTATTAACACGTTAACAAAAAATATTAATGTTTTTATAGGGTGTTAGTAAAACATTTATTAGTACTAGTATTAACATATTTAGTAAGAATTATTAACATTTAAACTGAGACTATTGTCTACAAAGACCATAACAATAAAGTGCTAACAAGCTTAAAAGATGTATTAATTATCTTTGTCAAGGTTATATTGAGTGTTTTGAGGCACTTCATTCTAAAGTGTTACAGAATCAAGTTGGACAATTATGAGAAAAATGTCAAACAATTATGAATAAAGTTGTAAATTTATGCTTCAAAAGATCTTAACCACCCATGGTGACATCAGTGTAACAGAAAAATATCATAATGGCTCCTGTGATCCTGCATTACACATCATTTTATTTTTAAGGAAAAATGGGTCTGGGTCTTCAAGGGTTAATTTACGAGGACGATGTCATGCTTTTTCAAGAATAAAATGCTACATTTAGCTTTTAACCCAGTGACGCCTGAATTTATTTCCAGTTATAGAAAAAAAAATCACTTATGTTTTTCCTTTTAAGACGACACTAAAGGTCATTTAAAGTCAAAGTGGTTTGTCACATATTGTAACAACAGTCATTAAGGGGTTAAAGACCCATGAAAATTGTGTTTTTGGTGTTCATATCATGTTCTTGTGGCATTTTCCTGATGATGGAGGAGATATATTAACCTCAAAATTGTATTTCTGTGTATTTTTTATTCAAATCGTGATTTAGGAGCAAACAAAGAAATGACTTTAAAAACATTTTATTTGTGACGTAAAAATACCCTGGCCGGGCCACAAGCTCCATGCTCTGCTCTATTCTGATGTAGATGACTAGATCCATGTATGTCCTTGTCTGAACCGGCATCTGGGTCAAACCTTTACAGCTGGATAGCTCCAAGATTGGTAACAATTTTCAAACCACAGTTGGGGTTGTGAGGGGCTGTAAGCTAGCTGGACAGTGTGTAAACAAGAGGGGATGGGCTTACTCCACACAACCGGTCCCGCCCACAATTAAGAGGTGAATTTCTGATGAACTACTGCCATTCTGCAGAAACTACGTCCTAGAAAATGACATGTTTGTTGATTTTTGACAAAAACTGCTTGATCATAATTCAAATACAATTGGGAAGGCTTCTACAATTAATCAAAAGATGATTGGAGTGAAACTTTAAGAATTTTCATTGGAGCAATTCAAAAATTACCTGTTTAGTTTATGTTGCAGGTGATTCAGAGAAATTGAATGAACTCCCAAATCTGCTTTATTTTTTTGTTCATTTTTGTTCTTTTTATAAAAGCAAAAAGTTAGATCTATTTTAATAATAAATTCACAAGTATTCTCACAATTTTATGGCTTTGTTCGTATATTTTTGTCCTTTTTTTATAGTGGCCTTAATACTCCGTTGTAAAATGACCACTGTCCATTAAATATATTTGCTGTTTGTGTTTCCCTGCATGTAACTTAGTAAGAATCATGAGCTAATGTGTAGATGTTTTGTTAACAGAGAAAGGTGTGAGCTGAAGCCACTGCCGGGTAAAGTTACTGAATCAGTTTTTTTGGATGTAGCTTTAAAGACAATGACAAGAGTAGAGGGAAAAAAAGGAAAGAGAAAGTAAGGCAGACAGAGAAGCCAGCAAACGTAAGATGAGAGGAGTGGCGAGTCATCTGTGGTTCCCATGGTCCAGAGAAAGAGCTGCTTGTCTTCACATGGCTGGATGTGTGTGCACATGTGCATTTGTGTGTATGTGTCATTAGAGTCCCCTAGAGGGCTGAGACCAAAGGGGCCTCACTGTGACACCTATTATCCCCCGAAACATGACACACCACCAGGGTGAGCGGCAGACAGAGGGAAGGGGGTGTGTGAGAGAATGTATCTGTCAGTATCAGCATCGGCTCCGCGGGTTCACGTGGAAGCAAACAGTGCGCACTATGGGTTTATGTTTGAACACATCCAGTTCCTGTGTGAATATAGCTGTGGTAGAAACTAAGCAGATCCCAGTACGGTGCCAGGTGTTTGGCTTTGCCACACTTTGGAGCCCCGTCACTCATTTCATAATGCCCACGGGGACGGGGTTCAAGGGTCTGGAGGCCCCGAGTGCTTTTTATGAGGAGTTAGAACAGGAAAGTAACAGGTATTTTTTTTCCGCACACATTTATTATATCATGAAAAGTTTAGAAATCCCATAATTTAAAATGGTTTATCTCAATCTGGCCTAACAAATATTAAATAATCACGTAAGTAAATTTTATTTCAATATCAATAAGTGCTTATTTTTTAAAGGAACTTCAATATTCCAAACTGTGGAATTTACCATTTAATGCATGAATTAAAGTTTCATAATCTTTTGGAACTATATTGCGGTTGACAAATATTCAAATTTTCACAGCTTAGGCCTTTTTCCCAACTGCCCTTATGGGTGGATACAAACTGTCTGCAGGTGACAAAAATGGTCTAACCTGTACGGGGTACGCATAGGGCCAAAAGATCAAGGTCGTAGACCACTCAGTGAACCTGTAGTGTGAAAATATTAACACATATTTTTCCTATGGGCATGCTGCGGCCACGTGGTAGTGAACACTTCTACAACATACAAGGGTAAAACAGTGGGATGCTTATGGGATGCAGGCGTGACATACAGATTTTTCATTTTTCCAACCTTCCTGTGGACAGACCAAGCAGCTCTTAAGGTTCTGTTCACATGATAAGTGTGTGCTCCTTGTGTGCCCTGGACAGGTTTGTCCATTGTTTTGCCTGCAGACACCTCATATCTTGCCGTAAGGTCAATTGTAACTTTAAGAGGACTGTACGGCAGCTTCACCCATACCCCATAAGCCTTATGGATACACCATTATACACCTACCATACGCACAACAATTAAATTTCACATTTTAATGACAGTCTCTGAGCCTCAATGGGACTGCAAGACACACCTGCGCTCTTTAAGATGCAGCCACTCCTCTCTACGACCCTCCATACAGGTCAACTTCCGGTTCGGGTGCATGTAACTTACCTTTTTGGACCTGCTAATTTAGCTTTGACCATACAACCATGATGAGCTCATCAGCAGACCTGTCACAAACGTTAGCCCTTTGGCCGTGGTGTCAAAGAGTACACTGCCTTCACTACCAAAGGAAAGGCTGGGAGCTTTTGTTTTGAAAGGAAAATTACAGTTAAATTCTATTCATGCTGACCTTTTGCAATAGTTACAGAGTGCCAACAATTTGTACCCGAATTTAAATGTCACCTGTTGCGGGCCTTATAAATAGTCACTCGAGGGAGTTTTTAAATGAAGTATTTTTCCAGAAACTTCTATTTTCAAAAGTTCCTTTTACACCAAACTTAAACATTTGTGCAGCTTGGTTTAAAAAAAACAGTTTTGATGTTTATTATTCATTATGGAGTCTACAGTTTTTCAACCACTTAATGCATGTTGTCGGAGACAAATTCTATATATATATTGCTGGAGACAAATTCAGGCATTAAGGGGGTAATCAACTGTTTTCCTTTTATCAAGGCTCAAATTTGTGTGATAATCGGAGTGTGTTCCTGTCATTAGCAGGTGTTGGCTCAACAAAACTCACTTTAGTTTGTCCCACAAGTTTATGCCAATATATGTATATTTGTGGTAAAAGTTGATTTGATTGCACTATTTGATAGACTGGATTGGAGAACAAAAACTTGAGGTACACAAACACAAAAACTTTTGGCTTTTTGCCCGCAAATGTGTTTTTTCTTTTTTCCTTTTTTGTATATATATATAAAAATAGATTAAGCATTGAATTGAACCACATACTTGGTTTTAGTGCTTAATTTGATTTAGATACTTAAAGAAAAAGGTAAGAAGTTTTTAATTTTGTCTTCAGTTGATGAAAGAAAAAATAGATATGCCATCATGTGTTTAAATAACCAACAACATCTACTACATCCCAACTTTATAGATATTTTTACGTTTACAGTTCAGTCGTTTTCCTTACTTTAGTCCAAATCAAATGAAAACATCATAACACTTGCTTTTTTATGTCAGTTTAATCAAAAATGATTATTTTTTCTAATAAAGAATTAGCACAAGTATAAAATATAGGAAGTATACAACAACAATATATACCTCACAGTACATTGAAGATTAAATATGGAAACAAAGGACTAGTGTTGCACCAATATGCTTCCATGAAGAATGGTACAGTTGAAAGCTAAAGATAAAATATGTATTTGTTTTGGAGTTTTGATATAGATTTGTACCCCCTGATAGGAGTCCAGACACAAAAGTCTGAAAGTAGCCGCAGGAAAACACTCTCACTTCCAGCAGAGATGAAGCTGGCAGGTGGTGGGAGTTCATGGTTCTTGAGGTGTCAGTGTGCTGGAAGGCCAATTTTGGGAAATGTCTGCATGTTTGTGTGTCTGTGAGTGCGAGAGAGTGGGGTGGAGGTAATGTTGATATATAAGAACAAGCTGTTTGGAGTGGGTAAAGGGGGTGGTGGTCAACTTGAGACTTTGTAAATCCTTGCTTCTTTCTTTCCATAGACCTTATCGGGTTTCCTAAAAGGCTGCCAGCAACAAAGCAACACAGAGCCAAAAAGAGATGGCGCACCAGTTGGGGGGGATGGAGAGTGGCTGCAGGGGAAAAAGGAAAGGAGGGAGGGGTATCAAGAAAAAAGATGCATGTAGTCGGCGATGGTTGGAGCTGAAATAGAGGAGGGAAGGTAAAAAGATTGAAACTAGGGTCAGGCAGAGGGATCATAACAAAAAACTGAGAAAGAAAAAAAGGTAAAAGGAATAAAAAAGAAATGGGCCCAGTTCTTAAAGCCAAAGTATTCGTAATTTGGGGTTTTTCTGTTCTGGGAGCCATCAAAATAATGGATTGTCACGCTAAATGGCCGGATACAACAGGGCAAAGGGTAGCCTGAGAGCATAGAAGGAGGTGTGTGTGTGTGTGTGTGCAGAGGGGGTGTAATTGTAGGAGACAGGGGGAGGAGGGAGGTTTGGACAGACAGGGAGGGAGGGCAGACAGAGAGACTAGCCGGGTTTGTTTCTAAGTCAATTTATTGCCTATTAAGGAGCTCCGACAGAAACAACTTGCTAATTCTGACATCCTCTTGGCTGGATTGAATAAATCTTAAAATCATAGTAGCCCACAAAATGCTGAAACGTTGCAGCGGTTAGGAGTTTCATTGATTTCATGTAAATAATATTTGTTCTATGGAAGGGTGAGAGCTTAAAACCCTTAGTTTCTAGTTTGATAAAGGTGTCTTACTCCAGTAAAATGTATGTTTTTGGTGTTTTTAACTTGTTCTTGAGACATCTAACTAAATTCAAAATTGTATTTATGGGTATTTTTTTATTCAAATTGGTGAGAATCAAGACAAAAAAAGATATTTTTGACAGGTGGTGAAAGGCTGTAAGCTAGCGGGAAAGAGTGTAAACAGAGAGCTCTCAGCAACAAGAAAGGAAAGGGGGGCGGGGCCTTTCCACTCCAATGGTCCTATAGACCATTGAATTTCTAATGACGTTTTTGTAGAAACTATGTCCTAGATAACGACACGGCATAATCATAGTTACTGGGAACGCTTTGAAAATAGATCAAAATATGATCTGATTGGGTCTTTAAAATGCTCACATTACTTTCTATCTTAAAAGAAAAGTTAACCTCAAAGAGAAGATGTGTGTTTATGGGGATAAAATCCAGAGATGATCCTTGGGTTCTGTTATTTTTTCTTCACCTACACTCAGCCCTCAATGTGAACAGAATGCAGATCTATGTTGTTTGGTTTTTTGACCCATTTTGCTCCCTTTCCCATAGCTATTTTGTTGTACTTGTTCAAATGGCTGTAATGTTGAATTCCAATCTAATCAAAATCTGTCACTACAGCCAGTTTGATCTCGAGAGCATCATTTTCCAGAAAGAGCAAAGGGCTTTTCAAGATTACTCCAACATTAACCCTACTGCCTTTTCTAGACTTGCATGAACAATCATTTAAATAGGGAAATAAAACTTTAAGGGAGACACAAATAATTTTATATTAGAAGCTTCACTTTTTGCTTTTTTAGCATAAACAAACACACTGGAGTGATATTTTTTACATCATTTATGAAGTAAAATTTCCACCAAAAGTCCCCCACAGGCATATATCAAACTCTAATACATGTTCCATAGGCACAATTCTCCCTCCATAAGTGCTCCTGTGGTTCTACTTGCGAAATTCATGGAACTATTCCTGCGCTCATGAAGGACTACCCTTCCGGTCATGCAGAAGAAGTTTAGTGTAAAAGATCTTAATATATTGAATTCAAACATTCTGTATCTGTTTGCTCTGTGTTCAATTTAATATTTTAATGGGAACACCAAAAACAAAATCATTGTTTTTCTATAGAAAAATATAATTATATAAAATGGTAATTTTTATTTTTTTTATTTGCTTTACTTTGAAAAACAAATGAATATGATGTCAGTGATGCCCGAATAATGGTAGCGGCGCAGGGGCAACAGCAAAGTGGCCAATCACACGCAGGTTGATTTTTCAGTTTTTTTATTTTTTTATTTTGAGTTTTACTCAAACACTCTTGGAATGATTCCATGAGCAGGCAGGGGTAAAGTTGCAAAATGTTGCAGGTATGGTAGGTACCAGGAATGACTTTACACCAAACAGTTTTGAGAAATCAGACCTTAAATACGTTAGTTTGGCGAGTTGTTCCCTTCTGCCTCCTTCCCCCGGTGGTTATGACTGAAACTACAACATTTGGTACTTCCTGGTGTTTTATTGATTCTGTAGCAGAAGATGGGGCTTGTTTTCTAGTAGAATTCAGTTAAGTTATATTTTTTGTTTTTTACCGGATAAACCCAGACTTTAATCATTTTTTGATGTGTTTTGATGTTCCCTTAAGTCTGTTTTCAGCTCCTCTGATGCCCTCTGTTTGCACAGAATGGAGCGCGTCCCAAACACGGTAAATTATTAATGACACTATTGCTACAGTAAAAAAATTCAATCCAAAATACACTTTAAAATGGCTTTGTTTCTTTGTTGAGTTTCATAAACCTAAAGCCTCTGAATAGAGAAAAAAAACAATCGTTTTTTGCCAGAAGAGGTGTGTTTTTCTTGCCTTTCACCCTTGATACTTCCCCTCTTCTCTTCCTGTCTGGGAAAGTGTTTCGGTCGATGCCGTCCTTTCATGTATAATTGATGCATCTCAATATCCAAACGTCAAAACATCTCTATTGTCGATCCCTCTGACGTTCAGAAGTAGTAGGGGGTGTGATTGTGGCGTGCATGCCGGTTTGTTTGGAGGAACTGCTCGGAGTAAAGAGAAAAGTGAGGAGAAGTCATGGAGGGCGTGCATCAAACCAGGAAAATAAAATCCACGCTTTGCAGGTGAACACTCTTAACTGAAGACAAAAGGAGAGTTTCTTTTATAGACAGAGGATAGATGTTAGCCTCATAATCAATCAAGGTTGGATTTGGTGGAAAGCTATACAGTTCTTATTTCTCATTTTCCACCCTCCTGCAGCAAATGAAAACAAAGACAGACTGCAAAAAGGAGAACTAAATGTCTGAAAACTGACCTACCTAAACTGTAGATTTTTTTTCTTTTCATGCCAGATGTCTGCTACGTCTAGTCGTGCAGGACATCATGCAGGCAGTGATGTCATCCTTTTATACTCAGTAAAGGTGAAACACGGTTCTAAGAAATCTTTGACACATTACTGAAAACCAAAGTCTGCGTAAAAGCTCTCTGTGAAAACACGTTTTGTCCGTACGTAGTTTTGGATTAGTATCACATTCTTTTCTTTTCAT
The DNA here is from genome assembly GCF_002922805.2 of Oryzias melastigma. Classification (NCBI taxonomy): domain Eukaryota; kingdom Metazoa; phylum Chordata; class Actinopteri; order Beloniformes; family Adrianichthyidae; genus Oryzias; species Oryzias melastigma. The sequence continues at coordinate 22,166,017 of NC_050524.1, read as the reverse complement.
GCGCTTGTTTTGCCTTTTCACACATACTTGAAGGCTTGACTCACGGAGTAAAGATTTCAACTGTAGATTCTGCTCATCGATCTGCACAGACACTTTTTCCTTTCTGCTTTGTCCCTGCAGCTCAGCCAGGAATAAATGTAAAAATCCAGGCACATCAGGTGGGCTGCATAGGTCCCACTTCTGTACATGTTTACATTTGTGTTCTATTATCATGCCACAAAACACAACCTGACAGAACTAGTTCTTTTGTGCAAGGAATATGAAAATTCACAAAGTTACGTGACAATTTAGACATTTATTTTGTATTTGTGCATCATTTTGTCACATTTTGTACATATTTAGTACAAATAAAAGCCTCATCTGTGACTTGAGAGTATATACTTTTAAATATTATGTATACATCTGAATATAGTCAATGAATGATACATAAAAAGTGTTCAATCTAAGTGTAGAATATAAATCTATATGTGAATAATCAATCTTTAGAAATGTCTCCTAATTTAAAAGCCAAAGAGCAAGACAAAAGTAAAAAAAAACTTGTAAAATATATTGATATTGTTAAATTTAAATACACAGTACATCTAAGTCATAAACATAAACATGAATATAATTTTAAATTTAAACATCCAATATAAATGTCAAATATTACACCTCAAAGAATTTTAAATCATAAATCCAACTGTTAACCCTAAATGTTAATGTTGCATCTAAATTTAAATGTCAAATATTACATCTAAATCTAAAAGTACATTTTAAATATAGATGTCAAATACAAAGGTAAATGTTGAAAATAACTGTTATACCTAAATATCAATAAATCTAAAACGTTCTTTGTAAATGTTGACTTAAAGTCTTCAAATCATCTTTTGATCTAATTTAGAAGTGTTCCCAGTGGTGTTTTGATTATTATTATTCTGTTTAAGCCAAAATTATATTTAGAATAATAAACCTGTGTTGTTTTTAGGACATAGTTTCTGCAGAGCGGCAGAAGTTTATTAGAAATTCACCTCTGAGTTGTTGGTGAGATTGTAAGCATGGAGTAAGCCTCCCTGATTTCCCATCATCCCTTAGTTAACACTCTCCCACTAGCTAACAGCCTGTCACATCCTCAACCTAGCATTAGCAGTGCTATTAAAAATGGCGAGCAATATTCAAGCTATCTAGCCGTACAATTTTGAGCCTGATAAAATGTAATTTAATTCAGTTTTTTTTAACTGACAAAATGTGACATAAATGCGAAAAAGAAAATAGTCTTTTACATTCAGTGCATTGAAGTGGCTTTTATTTATTCACATTTTGACACATGGGACAGGATTTTTAGAGCAGCATTGAGTTTAGATTTGACAAATATTTGTTTATGGATTCATCTAATCTGTTTTCTCTGCAATTCTTGGTTCCAAAAGGAAGTGGCAACATTTTATGTTGCCCTGCTGCACAGTTTAGATTATGTTCCTTTACACAGATTTGTTAGTAGAGCATTTAGATTCAGAACTTAAAGACCACTGTAATGAAAATAGCTTTCTGTGTTTTTAATATGTTCTTGAAGTATTTTTCTCATAATATAGGACGTATATAAAATAATTTACCATAAAGACTGTGTTTCTGAGTATTTCCTAATTCTTATAGTGTTAGATTAGAAAACTGGATGCTAGAAAAAGCTCAGACTAGTGATGCGGCTACTGAAATGGGCATGTCAAAGTCTCGTCTCCCCCTGCGCACACATTGGCCAGCAGGGGGGAGACATGATGAGCGTTCAACACTCGTGCCGTAGCTAATTGTGATTCTGGCTCAAAACTGTACGACTGGATTGATCCGTTGCGCCGCTAATGTTAGCCTGAAGCTATAAGCTTACATGTGAGGCCACAAACAGAACTCTCAGTGACGGTGATTCAACGGGTTGCTCTGTGTCAGTAGTCCCGCCCACAATCCAGAATTGTATTTCTAATGAGCTACTGCCGCTGTGCATGACGTATGTCTGAAAAAGCGACAAAGGATTTTTTATTTTGGATAAAAGCGTCCTAATCATAATTAAAAGACCACTGGGAATGATTTTACGATATCAAAAAATGTGGTGCTTTAAAGCCCTTTGGGGTATTTTTTTTAATTGCTGCCAAACCCAAAGAGAAATAGGATGAAGTAAACATTCAATCAGTATCTTTAAACATTGAACTATGTTTTTGTCCATCCGTTGGTTACATGTAATTGGCTTTTGGCCTTTTATTTATTTATTTTTTACCTGCATTACTTCATTTCTGTTGAAATTCTATTCTTTTGTTTCAACAGCAACAAAAAACAGTGGATTTTAGTGGACAAGAGATCATCAATATTCCCAACTCTCTCATTATAGATTCTCTCACAGCGTTCCTCCTCATCCTCAGGGCTCCTCGTTTCCCCCGGTCTGTTTGCATGCAACACTTTTGATTTACAGCCAGTCCCATGTGAGCGAGAGTGTACATTCGATGTTTGTTTTCCTGCGGCCTCAGAATCAATGCCTTCAACTTTGAGCCCTTTTATTTCACTGCAAACGCACATTTCTCATCTTTTCTGGGTTGTGAAACAGGAAGGTGAGAGTGCCTGTGTTCCACTGGGGCATGATTTAACAATGTCTAGTCTGCTTCCAGAAACTTGTCTTTGGGGACAGTTGGCCGAACACGCATCACATCCTGCCCTTGATGCTCCCTTCTCTGAGAACGACCAGACGGCAGCACCTTCGGGGTGGATTGATTGTGCCTGTGGGCTTTTCTGCGATGTAAAATATGACCAAACATGGTCTTTGCTGAGCATTTCAAATGAAGATACTCCTTTAGTTTCTGGGCATTTATTCAAACATGCGTTGTTTTTTTCTATGTAAGGTTCCAAAGCAGACCGAAGTCGTCATCAGGCAAAGGTCGGAGCTGACAAAGACCATGTGTGGTTAGGAAGCCTGCGCGGAACCATCCACAGGGGGGACATCAATCTAATCTCATCTCATTTAACACCTGGAAAGTGTTTGCTTTACATAACTTAGTGCTGCTGCTCTGCAGAGGTGGAACACGCTGCACAGTATCATTTAAAAGAGAGAATTTTTTTGATTGAACTTCAAACGCACTTTTCTCCATTTCTTCACTCACATTTGCCAGTGACAACAAAGTCTAGAAAAAGGAGACGCTGCGTTCGCTTTCAACTTTATTTGAACTCCATTTTCATCAAATTAGACGTATTTGTATTTCTGGATCACAGACGGTGAAGGTAGCCAACCTGAAAAGACTAAATCACTGGTTTACATACATTAAATATGGTTAAATCAGAACATTTTTTTGTTTTTTTAGCAGACTAAAACATGTCCTTCATGTTGACAGGTTACTTTTCAGTCAGTTTACTAAACTACCATTGAGGAAACTGTATTTAAAATATTTGAGATGTTATCAGTTGCTGAATGGAAGGAGGCGGCAGGGATGCATTTCTCTAAAGCAGGCAGCCGTCGTAGCAAACACAGATGATGGACACTACAAAGCTGTTTTCTGTGCTTTTACTTAGATTTTCTTTTCCTACCTTTCTAGATTCCAATCAGCAGAGAAAGGAAGGAAAAAACTTCCACTTTGATCCAGATGTGTCGCCATTGACTGACATGTTCTCGGGTTCACATGCTTAAGTTCTTGCTGTCCATGTTGGGTCAGTTCCAAACATTTAAACTTAAACTTTGTGCTATTTGTTTTGATCAGACAAAACACAGTAACTAATATTTCTTTGCGCTATTTTAAAGTTTAGCTAATATTTCAGCTACATGCTAGCTGTTTTGGGTAATTTAGGCTTTTTAAAAAATTTTTAGGCTATTTTGAAGTTTAGTTATTTTTTCAACTATATGAGCTGTTTTGACGAACCTAGGTTTTTTTGTTTATTTGTTTTGTTTTTTAGGCTAATTTGGCATTTAGCAGCTTCAGCTTTTTCAGCTATTAGCTTCAGTGATTTCCACTATCAACTTCATTGTTTTCAGCTTCAGCATTTTTAGCTATTAGCTCCAGTGATTTCAGCTATCAATGTCAGCATTTTTAGCTATCAATGTCAGCATCTTCAGCAACCAAATTGAGCTTACAGCATTATCACAGGTAATGCTATATATCTAGTTCATAATTATGTTAAAAACTTACGGTTTTAAAGTTTTAAAAATTTTAGTTTTAATATTCAATACATGTTTATCGTGTTCGGCCCACGACCTAAGGTGTGTTTTGGATTTTGGCCCCCTGTGTGAATGAGTTTGACACTCCTGACCCAGAGTATGGTGTAAAATATTTATTTTTTTTTTACTTTTTTTGGCTTGAATGTTTAACATGTAGTTATAGCTACCGATTCAAAATATGAAGGCAAAAGTAAACATTTTCAGCTTTCAAAACTTTGAATTCTAGTGATCTATAGCAAGGTAAGCAGCCCGTTTACTGAGATGTAACTGTTAAAGAAGGTTTTAGAACACCAAAAGTGGATTTAGCTTCATAGTACAGTAATAGTAATATACATTCCTTTGGCTTACGTCTTATGTCTTAAGTTCGGAGTGTTAGAGACATAAATACAAATAAGACAGATTGCAGTTTTATGTTTTCAGTTTTAGTTCGGTAATGATCAAACTTGGTTTGACAAGAAAAACAACTATCACATGTTTTTAGTATAAATTTGTTTGGATACTTCTGATTCACAGTAAAATACACTTTCTTTGCATTATCAAGAGAAAACTTAGTAATTTTGCATGCAGATGAGTTTAACAGAAAAACATTGTTCACACTTCATTAAACAGCTGTGATTCCACTGAAAACAAACGAACATGCAGTTTTGTTCTGCTTAACTTTGCTCCTCAGTAGAAGGTTCCTCTGCGTCTAATGAGTTTAAATGTGTCAGGATCAGATTGCATGCCGAGGGCCCGGCACACTCACAGCTCATTTAAACCCATGGACTCTGCAGCGTTCTGTTGCTGTAGGACATCTCTCAGAATCAGGAGTTAAACATGCATTAAATGTTTCAACAACATAATAATTCTGAACCACAGTCCCACTTGTAAAACCACATTTACGTACACTCTGTCCCCTCTGGCCTTTGCAAAAGCTGCATGAACACATGTTTGAGTCGGAGATGCAGAGTGAGGTGATGTGTGCAAATGCATTAGTTTAGTCATGCAAACACTGGCTCGTGCACTGCAAACAAGCGCAGATACTCCGTCTGGGATGGCAGCCCGTCCCCCTCCCTGGATGCAGCCCGCACGCTCACACATTCACGCAGAGAGGCTGTGTGTTTGTGCCAGGCCTGTCCTCTCCGGTCTATTTCTGAGGCGACAAGAAAAAGATCAAAGCTGTGCCAGCAGAGCGCAGGAATGACCTTCTAACTGTCCCAGGTGTCTCGTATTGCACACATGCAAACACACACAGCATCCCATCCTCACATGCGAGGTTCACGGAGGCCCGCGCAGGTCGTCAGTCTGAGTGCATTCAACATATGGAAACAAAATTCTCCTGGGTCTCTGCATTTCTACATCGATGTCTGTACACGATGTCCAATCTGAAATCCTTCACCACTTCTGCAGGGAGGGGATAAATTTAAGCAAAGCTCGCTGTGGAGACCTGCTGGTGTCGAGTGTCTGCTCACACAGCATGTCAGCCATTTTTACCTCACTTCCACTCTACCTTTTAGCTGCTAACTCTTAAAAGAGCCATTTAGATGAAGAAAGTGGTGTTTTTAACATGTTCCTATGAAGTTTTTCTGATGATGGAGGACATATGTAAAGAAAATTTTGCTTAAAATAGCATTTCTGAATATTTCTTTATTCAAATCATTGTGAATCAGGGCAGACAAAAATATTCACGAAAAATGATTGTATTTGTGACAAAGAAAATATGCTGAGCAGGTTCATTAGCTCATTGCTGTGTTCCATTCTGATGCATCCACTTGCATTCCAAGTGCCCAAAAATAAGTATTCTCAATTTTGTTTTAAGTATACTTTTTAAAATCTAAAATCAAGACAGTATTTTTTGTTACTTTTTAAGAACTTTTTACAAGTTCATATTAACCCCTTAAAGACTAATGTCACAAATATGCAACAAACCACATCAGCCTAAAAATTACCTAAATGTAGCATCTACTTAAAAGCAAAAAGATAATTGATATATATTTTTTTTCCATAGCTGGAATTAAGTTCAGGCGTTACAGAATTAAGTACACACTAAGTATACTTAGAATTATACAACAAGTCTAAATATATTTAGGCTCCATTTGTGACTATCCTGATTTTTTTTAAACAACACTCCATTAAAGTGGAGTAGATGTAATCTTGAGATATTTGCCGTTCATAAAAAAATAATCAGTAGAAGTTTGTTCCTTGTAATCTAAAAGCAAACATTAAAAGCTACATTTGATATACTTCAAAGTGTATTTTCATGAACTTATAGTAGTTTATTGCCAGTAAACTAATAGTATTCCAGAAAGGTTACTTTGAGTATACGTTTTATAAACTAAAAGTGGGCCAATTTAGCCCCAAGAAGTATCAGCCAGTATAATGTTAAAGTACCCTTGGGGAAAAGCACTATTCTTTGCTATACATTTTAAAACATATACTTGAAGTATACTTATTTTTGGTAAGAGGCATCGGATCATGCAACACATTTTTGGTATTTTTTTTCGATTTTGTAAAAGTAAAAATCCGCAATATAAAATACTTTTGTCCTCCAACAATTAAAGGTCAAAACTGTGAGATAAAGTTGGCAATAATTGGCTAAAATCACAGATGTATCTGCAACTGTTCCTCTACTGTGAACGTGCATGTGATCATGTGGGCCTGCAACAGACTGGCGACCTGTCCAGGGTGCACCCTGTCTTTACTCAACAGTTGCTGGGGATAGGCTCCAGCAACATTGTGACTTCATAAAGTTGGCAATGTGGTTCCAGGCTGTTATGTTACTTTAAGTGTCTTTCAAACCTTACAAAACTATTAATAAACTCTGATATTCTGCATTTGCAGAAAACAAGTTCACAAGGTTTCTGTAGCAAACTGTGCAACTCTGATCTGTTTCTATCAATGGCTGCCCTTATTCAGTCTTTCCATGTCCATGAGTGTTTAAGGCGGTAAAGCATTGCTAACCTTACAGGTGTGTGAATTTAAGGGTTAAATTCTGAGCAGTTCTGTAAAAGAAAAAGAAACTTCTCATATTTCACTCATCGACTCATGTGCACATATACTGGGTCAAGAGATTACTGAAAGGTCCTGAACACTCACTTCTCTTGAGAGGTGTTAATAGTTTTACTGGGCAAAGAGCCCACTCCCATCTCTTTGTCTCTTGTAAAATGGTTGAAATTCTGTCAAGCTTCATGTGATGGGTTAATAAGTGGACAAACCAGCAAGGCATTTATGTATCAGTGATATTTTCTCAGGTCTAAGAGCAAACGCTTCTGTAAAGACAGAAATGTATCTCATTGTCTATGAGCAATGTTGCAATTTCAGGAATTCAGCTAAGAAATATTTATTTGGATCCTGCATTAGTGACTCCCTTCTACATTTTTTCTTTATCTCCTTTTCTCTCCCTTCTGATGAATTTGTGCTATGTTCCTGTCTCAGGCTTCAGGTCATGGGTCAGAAAGCACTGAGGTGATAAATGCTTCCAGGTCAGCTCTGCTTTCTCTGCAGGTCAGGGAGAGGCTTTCTACAGGAACAGCAATATCGCAACTGTCCAGCTGCAGTACCGCAGGATCTCAACCTTCAACCTGAATGCTCTATTCCTGTCTGTCCTCTAACAAACTTATTCTGCTTCTCTAAAAATAAAAAAAAAAAAAAAACTGAACAGGCTCTACACAAGCCTGCCAGGCTTGGATTTTGGTGGCCTGAGCACCACCCAACACACCAACATCAGCTGTGCTTTAGTGAAGTGGTTGCAGTCGCTGGTTTGAGTGGATTTAATGTTTGAGTTTAAAGCCTTAATCTCATCTGCCCATGTGAGTGGAAATGGGCTGTCTGTGGGTGAAAAATGGGCAAACCTATATGGAGCATGCCAGTATCTTGCATGAAATATCAAGGTCATAGATCGTTTGGTGAACCTGTTGAGGGAAAATGTTCATGCAGATTTTTTAACTATGGGCATGCCGCGGGTGACAAGTCATAATGAACGCTTTAGCCTTGTTTCCACTGAGCGGTCCGATTCGGTACAGTAAAGAATGGTACGGTATAGTCCAGTTAATTCTGGTGAGTGTTTCCACTCAGTTAAGCTACACTTCCACAGAGCGGCGCATACGTGATGTAGACCGCTAGCGTGCCGTTAGCTTACCCTGTATCATTTGCACCGCAAACCAGGCCTTGCTGTTGTTTGCAGATTTGTGACCAAAAGAAACCGCAAAGATCCAAGTGCTTACAAAAGTTGAAAAAGCTAGCCTAAATGAGCGCTCAATGGGCACTTTCTAATGTTGTCATCACTTTCTGCCAATCAACGGGTGACTACAAATGCTTCACTCCAACCGTTCCCATTGCACTTTTCAATGGACTTACAACCGATGGGGGCCCTCAAGAGGTATGGTTTGGTACTGTTAATGGGTCCATTTTACAATGGAAACGCTCAAAATACAGGACCGTACTGGACAGCTCAGTAGAAATAAGGAATTAAGTAGGTGAAACAGAGGTGTGTTGCACAGATTTTAAAATTTTAATGCCCCCAAATCCTGTGGCCCAAGCAACCAGCCCGTTAGTCCTGTCCACATGATAAGTGCAGCCTGACTGTTAAAAATGAGAAAATTAGACACTTAGAATGTAGTTTGTGTGGAGATCCTACAGGCACTTAGTATTACCTACACACTCCATGCATCCATTTGTGCATGGTCAGTAAAGTCTTAGTAACACGCTGCTGCAGGGCTCGTATGGCTACCTCAAGGGACGTCATGAAAATGGAACGTACCATTGTAGTGTATGTGGTAAGTGTATGGTGACGTATTCGTGACAATGGAAGTTACACACACTTATGGCGTGCGGGTAAAGCTGTCGTATGTTGCACTTTTGCCACATTGTAGTCATTAATAAGGTGTGTACAGCATTGTCACGCATTTGCGCACGGTCAGTAAGGGACCAATACTCATGCCTTACCAATGACTAGAGTGTGATGTAAGGAATGACAGTATTATAATTGTGTACAACTTCAAGTGGCCTTTTGAATACTTCATAATATACCTACCCCACATGCAATAGTATGTTCCATTTACATGACATCCCTTGAGGTGGCCATATGAGCCTCATGGGAACTGTAGGACACACCTACACTGCCCTCAAGGTGCGACCACTTCTCTGTACAACCCTCCATGGACCTGGACCTGCTGTTCTGGTCTGGGTTGGTACTGTGGCGATTTGAACCAAACACATTCTCTCACTGTTTATAGATAAAGTCTATTTGAATTGATTGGAACAACTCAAAAACCGTCCGCAAGTCAACCCTCCTTAAGGGTACTGGGACTAAGGTTTAACAAGTCTACTTCAATTTGAGTTTTTGATTGTTCTGCACCATTGATTTTTGTTGGTAGGTTGCATTAAACATCCTAACTTAATTCACCATCTGCAGATTTACAGAAATCAAACTCAAATTCTTTGTGCGCCTTAAGTCCAACATGCTACTTTTTTAATTCTCTGTCCTGTTTTTTTTGTCATAATTTGTGGATTTAGTCTTCTCCAGCAAGTATAGGAGTGAAGGGCATCTAACAAACTAACAAAAGAGAACAAGACACCAATGTTTTATAATGATCATGTAAAAATTATATTCTTATGTAACATCTTTTGTTCAATGCGAATTTATTCCAAGTAACAGCAAATACAAAAGCAAAAAAATTGTATAAACTCCAGGATTCCAGAACAAAATCTATAGACCTTTTCTGAATCCACTGTAAACTTGTGCTCAAATGAGTTGCTAAGTACAGTTGGAAACTATGGCCAGCCCACTGTGGCTAAAGCTGATGAGATCCCTCTGTGAATTGCTGCCTTGTGCTGCGGCTCCTTGCGCTGAAACTAATCTAGTTGACTTTCATAACCAGTTTAATCTGATTACAAATCCTGCGGAGAACAGTGCGGCAGAGGTTGCACACCTCTCACTGAGAAATGCCACAAGATTGTGTTCTGACCAAACACATTCTCTCATTAAGCAGATTATACAAGCTGCTGCGCTAGTGGAAAGATCATAAGTCTGCCAAGGTCTCATTATTTTTTACCAGATTCTTACCTTTGCTTGCTCAGATCTTTGTGTGGTTGTGGGCTAAGTAACATTTGTGAACAAGTCTGGGATTTAAAAACAACATCAGAAAAAAACATCTACTATTTGTTTTATGGCCACAAAGATTTTTAGCTTTTTTTTTTCTTTTCACTAAAGAAAATTGTGTTTTAGCTCCTTCTTGTGGCATTTTTCTGATGATGTAGGACATACGTAGAGAAACTTAAACTAAAAATTGCACTGTTTGAAAAAGATTGCATTTGTGACATAGAAAAGATGCTCCCTCCTTCACTCCTTTCTGATGCATCCACTTGTAGACTAATAGATCCACAAACGTCTTTGTTTTCCTCGTATCTGACTCTAAACGGTACAGTCGGATAGCTCTTATAATGCTAGCCATTTTTCTTACACCGCTAATGTTAGGTTGGGACTGTAAGCTAGCAAGAGAGAATGTAAACGGAGAGCTCTCAGCGATGATAGGAGGAAGGGGGCGGGGTTGCTCCACACCAACAGTCCTGCCCACAACACACAGACAAAATATCTGAACAACTACTCTACAGAAACCATGTCATAGAAAGAAACCCAGATTTGATTGATTTCAGCTACAACGGAATAATCATAAATAAAAGACCACTGGGAACACTTTGAAAACACATCAAAAGACGATCAGAGTGGGTCTTTAACTGTTCTGTATAACAAAACACAGAGTTACTTTTGGAACGTTTTGTTGAACTCAAATATCTTTTATCAGGACCTGATCCTGACTTATGTTTATGTTTTGGCGGACTCTGACATGTGGAGTTTCTCTTGCAGCCCTGCAGAAGAAGGTCCTCCTGGGTTTGTTTGGGTTAGCCAGCGGTGGAATTAGAGGAGGGAGGACAGCGGGATGGGACGGAGTGGGAGGCAGGGGACGATGACAGAGGAAAAGGGGGTGTAAGCGAGCTCGGACAATGTCGCCTGAATTTTAAAATGGGAATAGAAAAGGCGAAGGGAGAAGGGCCGAGAGGGGGGTAGAGGAGAGAAAAGGAGAAAGGGTGGGTACAAAAGGGAGAGGTTGCAAAAGGAGAGAATGGGTGGGGGTATGTTGGGGGGGTTGATGGACCAGAGGGAAGGATAATTGGTGGGATGATTTGGAATGACTGGGGACGGAAAACAAGGAGTGTGAAAAGGGGAAATGGGTGAGTTCCCACAAAAAAAGGGAATGAAACGAGGGAAGAAAAAAAAGATGAGGAGAAAAGGGGGAGAGGAGTGAAACGAGGAGAAGGGCAAGGACCTGGAGGTTAAATTCCTAAAGTGCAACCACCCTGTTACTGCTCTGCTGCCCAAATGTAAACACAAGGCAGAGCCGAGGACTGACAGACTGTCACAGTGACTCATGAGACGCAGACAGGCAGGGAGGTGGGTGTGTGACGGAAGATAATGGGAGATAAGCCAGGCTGCAAAAACATCTGAAGGCAGTTTGTTAGCATTTGAGCACGCAAAAGATAACTTTTACTGTCACTGCATTTATATTCCCACGTTTATCTCTATAGAAACACCTATATCTTTTTCTCACTTTTTGTGGGTAAAAAAAAAACTCCATAAACTTGTTCTTCAGAGGCGAGGATGTAAGTTCCTTTCCACACTGATTTAGCTATCTTTGCTTCATTGAAAATGTTCCTTTTTTTGATCAAATGTGTCTTTTATCCGGCCACTTTTTCTGCATCATGGTCAGCAGCATGCATGTGTTTGAGAAGAGTTTAGTTCAGCTAGAACCTGAGAGTCAAATGCAGTGCTGGAGCTGCATCTAGTGGTAATAGGATGAACTGCACCTTTTAAAGCCTCTCAGTTCAACCTTTTACTGCCGTGGGATGAGGTTCAAGGATTTCAAGGATTTTTATTGTCATTTCACCACAGGATGGAACACAATCTCTAACTCCAGCCAACAGCAAGACTATGTATATATATATATATATATATATATATATATATATACGTTTATTTTTTTATTAGTTCTCTGACTCTGACCCATCTTTTGAAGTAATCCTGGTGCGTTTCCGATAGGACTGAACTTCGGCTCGTTCTGAAATTCCTCAGTCTAAAAACAACAACTGGACCAAAATGGCCACCGTAGCCGGTCGTTAGCAGGCAAACATGGAGAAGTGATTCAACAGCAGCTCATTAAAATATGGTTGGATGAATATAGGCCCATTAAAACAACTTTTAACGTGATACACATTGCTTCTCACATTGTTTTCCTGACAATCATATGTCTCAAAGACACTTGTAAGCGCACCTTCTTAGTGATAGCGTCCCCAGCACCGCCTTGCAGCATGCATCCACCGTACCAAAGTAGCAGTAAAAGGTGTTGAACCTGATGCTGATAGAGATGTTCAAAATTGGTCAGAGAAATAAAAAGTTTGAATAAGTGAACAATCCTGGAAAGGATTTGCTAAGTGCAGCATCTCCATCTTTCTCGTTTTGTTTAGACCCGCCCCTGTAACTGCTGGCCAATGACCGAAGATCTTTTTAGTCACGTGGGTTTGTTTAAAGGATTTGGTCTGGAAAAAAAACGGTCTGCTTGACTGCAGTCTAAACACCAACCAAATGTAAGGTTTGGGACTTGCTTCTGAAGTGAATACACTTCAAAAATAAAAAGACTGAAGCAAAATGACAGCTGGAGGAATCTGTCTTCACCGCTGAGGAGATAAGCTGAAAAACACATGAAAAACAGTGAAACAGCTTCATTCAAGTTTTTAATCTTTTAACAATAATTGTTTCCAAGTGTAACTTTGAACATTGATGATGCACATTTACAGTACATTTAGGAGTTAATGCTACTTTTTTTAAAAGAAACCTCATACATTCCATGCCCTGTGTGTCTTCTGTTGGAGTAAAAAAGGACAGTTAGTGATTTTAAAGGTTGGATTTACTCAAACAACCTATGCACCATTTTTATCCCTGACATTTCAAAAGTTAAAATATTTTTTTTATCGTTAAAAAACCTCCTAAGATTCAGTGCCCAAATATATGGATAAAAATGCATTCAAATAATATAGACAGAAAATATGCATATGTACAAAAATTCGAATGCCACTGAAAAGCACCAAGTCGTCGGTATTTCAGGTCATATAAGCTGTTTTTTGGTTATTATTCTGATTGTATTAAAGGCAATTACATAAAAAAAACCCCCACTTTTAGCTTCTTCGGGCATTGTAAATATGCTTTAGAAATAAATTTGACCTTAAAAAATGCACATACTCACATTTCCTGAGCAGAGTAGAGAAAAAGACATGTAAAACTAAACATTAAATATTAAAAATAAGGAAATGCATAAGGTAATTCATTGCATCCTATGCACATCCTGTTTTTTAGCTAAAAAAAATCAGAGTTGCACAGTCAGCATAAAACTAGCAAAAAGGGTAAAGAGTGTTGTCTAAACTCCACAGAGTTTGAGAGATATTCAAACTTTCTGTGAGTTGATAACACAAAGTACATAAACAGTTTGACTGTGAGAATATAAGAGAATATAAAGTTCTTGTACATAAATATTACACTTTTCATGAGAATACTAGAACATGCAGTCAAACTACAGAGAACTCAGTCATGTGCAAATTAGGTCATTTTTCTTATACAACACTTTTTAAAGGTTTTTACTTCTCAACCATTACTTATCTCTACACTGAACTCATACTCAAAAATTGAAAAAGCTTTTCTGTTGTTCGGTATTTCTCAGACATTTTGTTCCCCAAGCATAGTTGTTCAAATAATGCTTGTTTCAATTAAGCATGTAAAAGATCCATTACTGTCTTTAAAAAGTCTTTAAAGAAAAGTTAACTTTATTTCTGTATATTTTTTGTCAAACTAAAAATAATTCATTTGTTCACACACAGACACATTCAGATGAAAAAAAATATAAATAGAAATGTACCACATGAAAAATAGCTACCATTAAAACATCGGTAAAGTGCAGAAGAAATAAACAAAAAAATAAAGTTCTCCCACAGACCAGGTGAAATTTTTGTTTCACTTCTGCACATGGAGGTTACTGTAGTTCGTCTGTGAAATTTTATTCACAGTATAGTTTAAGGTCACTGCCTTATACAGATTTCCAGTATACTTCAGAATGTTCTGCCCCCACTACTGGAAAAGTCCTGCTTTAGGAGAAGTCAGTGGCTCTCAGTTCAGTGACGCACTTTGCTTCACCAGTAAACAGCAGCGACTTCCTCAAACGCCTGAAAGTCAAGTGCGACTGCGGTGTCGCCAGCATGCTCGCTTTGCTCCGCCCTCTTGGAGTCAATACAGCTCTCATGAATGTCAAAATCCCAGATTGAGAAAACGGGCTCAGACTACAGATTCTTCTTGGGATTTTGCTTGTTGATTTAGGGTTACACCCTCTCTGGATGAAAAACAAACAAACAAAACAGGAAAAAAAATGGTAAGCACATTATTTGTGTAGTATCTTTCTCAGCTGAAGTGGTGTTCTGAAAATGGTCACTTACTGTGCATTGGTGGCTGGCCCGTTGTCACTTTTCGCACCTGAAAGTCAACACAGAACTTGGTTTGAATATGTTTCACATTGTTGTAGATATCCAAATCAGTGATCTTCAGTGCAGATGTGTTAAGTTTTTCTCCTTAAAATTTCAAACCTGAATATCTTCTTCTGAAGATTATGAGGGAGATAGCAGCCAACACCAAAACCAGTGCTAGAATGCCAAAACTGATGAAGATGTATGGGTCTGATTGGGGTGTACCTTCAAAGAAAAAATAGAAACAAACTTCAAACATTTAAAAGGACAAATTCAGCATTAATTGCTATAGCTTCAGTCACATGAACCCGTCAGAGTATGGTGGGTTATTGAGGTGTCGTAAAGAGGAGTGGCCACATCCTAATGCCTTAGTCACAGCTGCCCCCATGGGTGGATACAGGTTGTTTTTGGGCAAAGATAGGTGGCCCACACACGATATCAAAGTTATAGACCGCTCAGTGAACCCATAGAGAGAAAAGATTAAAGCCCTTTTTCTATGGGCGTGCTGCGGGTGACAGGTCGTTGTGAACACTCGAACAACATGTAAGGAGAAGAAAGGGGTATGAAAGTCAGATGCAGATTTTCAAGGTGCCCGTTAGGGTTGTTCATGTGATGAGTGCACACTCCCTGTAAAGTGTTGTTGAGAGAAGTGGTTACATCTTAACCCTTAACACCTGAGGCGTCGCCGGCAATGCTTAAAAACAAAATCTTTAAACTTTTCCATTCTTAATGTGGTTGATGTAATTCCAGCAGATTTTGGGGGAGAAAAGCGGCACAAGATTGAGTTAACAAATGAAAAGTTACAGTAAATCAAAGAATATAAACACTAGAGATCTGGTGTTAAAGGGTTGAGAAGAGGCCAGGTGTGTCTTGCAGTCCCCCTGAAGCCCGTATGGTCACCGCAGGAAAATGGGAAAAACCATTGTCATGTGTATGGTAATGTATTGCCATATATTTTTTGTAAGAATAGTGTACGTTTCACGTACTTGTGACGTACAGGTGATGCTGTAGTATGTTGCCCTTACCCCACACTCTAGTTGTTAGTAAGGTGTGAGTACTGACTCCTACTGACCGTGCATGAATGCTGCATGCATGGGGTATGTGAGTGCCCATAGGATGTCCACATAAACGCTCTGTTTAATTTTTCTCATTTCTATCAGGTACGCACCTGACACTTGAACAACACTAACAGGCTTCCTAAGCAGTATCCATAATTATAGAAGGGGGTTGAAAAAAAGAAAAATCTGTGCAAGGTGTCCTGTACCTGTGAGGTATCTCACCTGCTTTATCCTTACTTACCTTTTAAGTGTTCAGAGCGACCTGTTTCCCGCACCATGTATGAAGGAAAAAATAAACAAACATTTTCACTGAGCAGTCTAAGACTTTGATATTTCATGACGGTCACTGCTTGACCCATAAAGGATTGCCCATTTTTTGCCCACAGGACAATTGTGACTAAATGGCGTATTCTAGTATGGCACTTGCTACCTTCCTTCAGAGGCACAAAGCGCTTCACATTCACAGACCCATTCACCCATTCATACACTCGTGGTGACTCCGCTGCCGAACATTGGGGCGAACCTTCCACCAGAGGCAATTCGGGGTTAGGTGTCTTGCCCAAGGACATTTCAACACATGGGCGAGCAAGGCTGGAATCAAACCCGGATTCTTCCAATCAAGAGTTGACCGCCCTACCGCTGCACCACGGCCGCCCCATAAGCCTTAAGTCTTCTTCCATCCACTCAAAGTCATACTTTAAATAAAGGAGGAAGCTCTCTTGTATTTTGTGTTCTTGTTTCAGTGACATTTCTCGAATTTTCTAGTTTTAAACACCTTTTCATGACTGAACAAGTCATTAACAAAACCATATTTTGCTCATGTATTCATTCTAAAAGGATGTGGATAAAAGCCACTCATAAAAAAACGTTAACTATTCTGTAAAGTAAAATCACTGCATTTAATATGGCATACTGTATATTTACATGTAAGAGTTGATTCTATTTTTAGAGAAAATAACTGTTAAGTTTTAATTTCTTTTGTTGGTGTAAGGATGTACACACTTTGATAGTTACTGTCCCTGAAGATGGGATTTACTCAAACACCTTTGGCATCATTTTCATTCCTGACACTTCCAGTGACCACATATGTTGAAGAACAGCATATATATATATATATATATATATATATATATATATATATATATATATATATATATATATATATGTATATAATAGAGAACAAAAACTGCATTCAAAATGACGTCTTGTAGGAACTTTATTCCGTCTTCTGCAAGTATGGTTAATGCAAAAAATCCCTCACCGATTCCAGGGGAATTAAAGCCACAAAGATTTCTGTAACATACTTCCTAAAACTTGACTGAAAGCAAAACACAGATCTTTGTGCATGTTTTTTTGGGTAACACTTTATAATAATATTCCTAAACATTTAAACATTAACAAGCATTGCTACCTGATAAGGTTTATTAACAAACTGTGAGAAGATTGTCTACAAAGACCATATT
>NC_050524.1:22144703-22148676 GCF_002922805.2 Oryzias melastigma | reverse complement strand
ACTTCCTTTTTGGAGCAGTTGAACTCCACAGTGACAGTGCTGCTGAACAGCTTCGTGGTGAGGTTGAACAAAGAGTCATTGCGACTTGTGACCATTCCCCCATCGTTGTTCACTCCCTGGGCAGAGACGATCTCAAACTTTTTACTCGGGAAGCCATCCTGAGACGTACAGGTCACCTGGCAACTTGTGACACCCTTCTTGTCCTTGCACTCCGTTGTGAATGATGGCTTTCTGTAGGGGACTACACAACAAAGAAATACTCAACTATGAAGGATCCCACAAAGACAAACAGACCTAACAAATGTTTCTGTTTGGTGATGGCCTACCTGTGACAGTGAGGTTATACTCAAGCTTCTCATGAACATCACCATGGTACATGATGATACACTCATAGACCCCACTATGAGTGAGCTCCAGATGATACATGTAAAATGTTAAATTTTCAAATTTTGTGTTGTTCCATTTATGTAACAGATCCCTGGTAGAGTGAAATCCATTGACAAACTCTTTGCCCCTTTGGACATAGACAAATTGTAATCCCCTGTTCTTGTCAACGGGGCATTGAAAAGTCACGTTCCCTCCGACCGGCTTTGAAAACTCTTGCATACCTGAGACACAAAAGTGGTTTTATTAGTCAAACAATGTTGAAATATTTATCATAGTGGTATTGAGTGGTACCAATAGACTTTAGGCTGAGAAAGACACATCTTTCAATAACTCTCTGCTTTTACATGAACCCTCATAAGTAATAGAAAACACAAAGTTCGTCTCTCAAAATTCAGAGTTCAAACCTGCACTTAGAGTTGACTGACTTAGAGTTTGCAAACCCAGAGTTATGACTTTCAGAACAGCAGAAAAAAGTTTGTTCAATCAACTCTGAGCAGTTGGACTCAGAGTCAGGTGCGAGTGTTGCAACCAAAAAAAGCCCTGAACAAAGAAGCAACGACATTACTATTCACTATGGCAACGGGAACAAACACCAATAGGGGACCAGGCAAGCGACCCGTGGCCTCAAAATCCTCTTCCGACGTAAATGACATTCCCTCCAGATTGATCCCGCCTCCTCGTCTATGGGATCCTCTATGAATGAACGTGCCATTTTGGTTTCAGGCAGACTCTAATGTGAATGTTCTCAAAACAAGGAACTCATATTTGAACATCCTTCACTTTAAGAAGGGGCACAGACCGCAGGGAACTCTGAGTTTCCTGAAGAAAATCTGCTCCAGACCAGGATAGGTTCACATTCTCAGTGTCCATAGTGATTAACTCTGAGTTCAGCAAATCCCATCTTGAGAAATGGGTTTGGTTTCACCCACTTTCACGCCTTTAAGTTATCTCCGTTTCTGAAACCAGAAACTTAGAGTTTTCCTTAACTTAGGGTTCACAAACTCAGAGTTCCAACAAAACAGGTTTAACAAATTCAGAGTTCAAACCTGAACTCACAGTTCATGGACTCAAAATTCGCTGAAAACAGCTGAAAAGAGTTGATTCAATCAAATTTGAGTCGTGACAGTAAAAAGCCCTGAGCAATGGATTAAAGTCCCTGGAAAATGGGCATTGCTGAAATGAAAATGGATTGGGAAACATTTGGTGTTTCAGGATCCAAATATTTGTATATTGACAGAAATAAAAAAAAAGGTAAAAATATGAAAAAACAAACTAAAACTAACCAGTATTAAACATTTGAAAGTGTTAACACCATAAGAAAAAAAAGATTGAAATGCCCTTTTTCAACTCAAAAACAAATTAAAGATCACAACAAAAGCAAAAAGCGAAACAATTAATTAAAAACAGCATTGCAATTTATAAAGCAAAGCAAAATTTCAGGCAAAAAAATTAAAGTTATTTCTAGAAATCCAAAAAAGAAACAAAATAAGAAAGGATTTTATGGGACACCACTGACTGGATGATGATGTCTGAGTTTTAAAGAGAGAGAAAGCAGAAAGAGTTTTATCAGAACTGGTATGAATAGTTCATTGATTAATCTCCAAACTTTTGCTGTGGCCAGAAGGTTTAAGAAATATCTTCAGCCGGAAGACTGCGCCATGCCAAAACTTTTCTGTTAATTAGCTGAACAAACATTATCATCCACCGTTCTCCCATAATATGTCTAGTTTTCCCAGTGTCTCATTTTGATTCATTTTTTTTTTCCATTTTACTTTGATTCCTGGAAATTATTTTTGTTTTCCAAAACTGTTCCTGTTTGTTTTGTTTTATTCATTCATCTTCTTGGCCACTTTGTCCCTTTTGGGGTCACGGGGGTGCCAGAGCCTAACCTGGGGACTGATGGGCGAAGGCAGGATATACCCTGGACAGGTAGCCAGTCTGTCGGAGACTTTTGGAATTTTGTTTTGATTTAAAAAATGTAATATTGTTTTTATTATTTGTTTTGTCCTTTTTATTGTTGTTGTGATCTTTAATTTTGACTTTGTTGACTGGTGATTTGCACTTTCATCGCAATAAATCAATAAACCAATAAACCAGTTTGTTTATATGGTCCCTTAACATGAGTACAGTCAAACAGGGGTTTTACATGAAAAACCTACAATAATACAACAATTAAAATGACAAATAAACAAACAAAAACATTGAAACACTGTAAAAAAACAAAATTTAACACAGAATTACTGAGTGTTATGCTGTTTTAAACACCAGACTATAAAGTTGGTTTTAAGTGTTTTTTTTTTTTTTTAAGCTGCTATTGATATTAAACACTTAATCGGGTTTTATCGTAGTGTAAGATTAAAAAAACAGATAAAACTACAGATGTTCCTTGCTAAGAACTCTAAAACCAACTTACAAATATTTAAATAATTAAGAAACAGAAATCAAGAAAATAAACTAAACCATCAATCAAGCCAAGATGTTCTAAATCTTCACACATCTTAGCAAAATTATCGCAGCCTGTTTAACCGCAGACATAAAGCAGCTGTGAGAAAACACTGTGTCAACATCTCATTCTTGTGCAATCAAGCATTGCTCTGCAAAGAGACAATCTCCAAACTAATCCACGAGTAGCTGATCGGACAAATAATTCATCAAAGGAGGCAATTTCTCTTTTCATTTGTGAAGCATAGCTACTCACCTTTGACTTCTGTGACAGGAAATATTGTCAAAAGCAGAGAACACCCCAGAATCCTCAGACATCTAAGAAGACAGAAGAATAAAAAATATAGTTATAGAATTGACTGCAATAGTGCAACACAAACAGTTTGCAAAAACTGGCACCAAGTATGACAATTTTTTTCCCCTTTTCTACCACAAGAAAACCTTTATAGTGACACCCAGAATGGAAAAATATAGGAATTAACGTATAAGATTTATGAATGTCACCAGATTTTAAGCTTTTCCATAAAAAAATAACAGTGTATCTGAGTGCATGAATTAATTTAGCTGTCTCTAAAACATTTGTTGTTGTTGTGAAATCCACTGGTTTGAATCTGCTGTGAACTCTGGCCTGACACTGACAGGACTTTTCCTGTTATTTCCCAATCTCTGTCTAAGAGAAAGTCTTACAGTAATGAAAGTTGAAAGACGGAAAGTAAAATGGAATTTTATAATGTGTTCACTGAAATATCAATGTTTTGGTTTCACTGTTAGATCACTTTTAGTGCCAGAAGAGGAAACAGAATTAGAATATAGTATCATAAAAAGTACTTACAGAGTGCTTTGCATATTGTAGCTCGATGCCTGTTGAACAAACAGAAGAGTTACCAACTCTGAGAGGAGGGGTATCGTCTGTACTAACTGTGCCGTCAGAGGACAACACCAAAAGCGAGACACAAGTGATTTATATTATAAAGACAATTCCGTAATAAAGACCCACTCTGATGGAAATTGGGTTTTAGCATGTTGTTTTTCTAAAGATTGAGGACATATTTAAAGAAAACTAATATCAAAATTACATTTCTGAGTATCTCTTTATTCCAAATGTTGTGAATCAGGAGCAAAAAGTAGCCATTTATAAAAGTTC
>NC_050524.1:22144402-22144573 GCF_002922805.2 Oryzias melastigma | reverse complement strand
AAAAAAGTTCATATTTGTGATGTAGAAAATACAGCTCTGCTTCATTCTGCATCCGCTTGCAGACAAATAGATTCATCTAAGTCAATGTTTTCATCATCTGAGCTGACATCCGGCTCCAAACTGTACATCTGGATAGCTCATCATTTTTGTTGTTAGGTGGAGGTTGTGAGG
>NC_050524.1:22142339-22144307 GCF_002922805.2 Oryzias melastigma | reverse complement strand
TTTCTAATGAATTACTGTCGCTCTACAGAAACTATGTCCTAGAAAGCAGCGCAATTTTTTTTTTTTTGCCTAAAAATGGTATAATCTTAATTAAAAGACCACTGGGAACGCTTTAAAAAACAGATGATCAGAGGGAGTCTTTTAAACACATTATAGAAAGTATTTCATGAAATAAATTAAAAACCTTTGTCTGTTTTCCTAAGAAAATATCCAAATATTTAGGTAAACAATATAGTTTTTAAAGAAAAATCCCACATTGGAGATGACACAGGAACAAATAGCAAAGGAAAAGAGCAAACCTCCCCCTTCCACATGTTCTAGTCAGTTTTTGTTTCTTTTAACAAAAAACTCCAAAGTAAACATTTAAAATTAAAGTTTGAGTTAATTGTTAGCTTAGGGAGATTGGTCAACCTAATAAAAACCATCTCCAGACTGTTTGAAGGAAAAGCTGAAGGAAAACCCTGGAACACTCTCAGTTCAAGCCTTCATGTGCCACAGCTGAGAGGAATGTACAGCTGAGTCTGAGAAACCTTGCCTTTGGTTCTCTGTTGTGTCACCGAAGCTAAACTGAAAGTTAGTTTTGTAGCAACACTATTTCTCCCTTTTCTGCTGTGAATGGGTTTTTTTTATGCTGACCTTTCCCCATACCTTGACCTTATTCTCAGGAAATTCCCAATAACCAACCAGATTGTTTTAACTAATGAAAGATGAGTTGAGGCTAAAGGAAGTCAGGACAAAAGTCAGTTTCTCTTTTTATACAATGGATCATTGTGAGCAATCTCAAACCCCCTAAATCAATGAGTCATCAGAGGCCTGAAAGGGAAAGTAGCTACAATTATCTTAGAAAAGAGTGTGAACCAACACATGAGCTCTCCCTGCTTGCTTGGAAGGTGTTTGACGGTTGGAGACACACCCAAAGTTTTCTCAGCTATAACAAAATCAAAGGGAATTCCCACGAGCCAAGCAAAACCGTCAAGCTTGTTTCGTTTCACTGATACCAGGCATTCTGATTTGAGCAAAGGAAAGCAGAACAAGGATTATGTCCAGTTTGGGACCATGGAGGTGACATGCAGGGAACCAGATGGAGATGTTTGGACACTTTGAGACGAGGGGCAGAGAGGATGTTGGGAAAAGGATGCTGAGGTTGGAGCGACCAAGGGGTCTAGAGGAAGACCAAAGAGGAGGTTTGTGGGTGCAGAAAAGGGGGGCCACTGCAAAAACTGGATCTTAAAAAAAGTTAGAAAAACAAACATGTTTTAAGATAACTTTCTGTCTAGCACGAAAATGTAAATTATCAAGAAAGTTTTTTTTTTTTTACCAAAATAAATGTTCATATCAAAATATTTATAGTTGACTCTCATTGACTACTTTTTGTAAATTAGGAGCTTCCTGATAAGACTATTTTTCACACCCCATTAGAATATTTTTTTTTTGCTAATTTAACCCCTTAATGCCTAATGAAGGGTCAAACCAATTTGTTTCCAAAAGCAAATACACACTTTTTATTTTCTTTGTTGCAAATAAATTCAAGCATCAAGGGGTTAAAGAAAATGTTTTAAAATGTAGGAATGGTTTTTTTTTTAAATTTCTTTTTATTTCTTTAATTCTGTTTTAACAGTGCATGAGGGGTCGCTGCAAGTGAGGAGGATCAGATGGAGGGAGATGACTTGCCCTGGCACCCCCTAAAGTGAGCAGCTGAACGGTTAAGAAGCTGATTATCATGTGTTTTTGTATCTTTATGCACACAATTCTTATCACAACTTAGTAAAGTCTCCATAAAACTATGGACTTAATATTTGTCAATAGTGACACTAATTTTGACTTAAAAAACTTTTGCTTGGTGCTCCCCCCCTATAGCCCCGCCCCTTCTCTGGATTATTCTTACATAAAGTTTACATCTATTAAACATAAAATGTCACATTATTTTGAATAGAAGTTCATAGAAATCTTAAAAAATAAACACATTAA
>NC_050524.1:22091687-22141594 GCF_002922805.2 Oryzias melastigma | reverse complement strand
TTGACTCTCATTGACTACTTTTTGTAAATTAGGAGTTTCTTGATAAGACCATTTTTCACACCCCATTAGAATATTTTTTTTTTGCTAATTTAACCCCTTAATGCCTAATGAAGGGTCAAACCAATTTGCTTCCAAAAGCAAATACACACTTTTTATTTTCTTTGTTGCAAATAAATTCAAGCCTCAAGGGGTTAAAGAAAATGTTTTAAAATGTAGGAATGTTTTTTTTTTTTTTTATTTATTTTTATTTCTTTAATTCTGTTTTAACAGTGCATGAGGGGTCGCTGCAAGTGAGGAGGATCAGATGGAGGGAGATGACTTGCCCTGGCACCCCCTAAAGTGAGCAGCTGAACGGTTAAGAAGCTGATTATCATGTGTTTTTGTATCTTTATGCACACAATTCTTATCACAACTTAGTAAAGTCTCCATAAAACTATGGACTTAATATTTGTCAATAGTGACACTAATTTTGACTTAAAAAACTTTTGCTTGGTGCTCCCCCCCTGTAGCCCCGCCCCTTCTCTGGATTATTCTTACATAAAGTTTACATCTATTAAACATAAAATGTCACATTATTTTGAATAGAAGTTCATAGAAATCTTAAAAAATAAACACATTAATAAAACAGACCTTGATGACAACACACAGTTAGATTATTCTGTAATAAAATTCCTGCCTGTTTTTACTCACAGTAATGTTAAAAAATATATGTTTTTAAAGTTTTAAAATTTTGTTTTAGTGTGTTCAATAAATGTTTATCCTTTTCGACCTATGGTGTGTTTTGGATTTTGGCCCTCTGTGTGATTGAGTTTGACACCCCTGGTTTAAGAAAATGTTCTCACCCTTTAACCCTTAGCAGTCCGGGGCTTTTTGGAATGTTTTTTTTTTATTTCTACTTCATCATTTTCTCAAGTAATCTATGTTTTAAAATGTTTTTTGTACAGATTTTGTGGCATTGCTTCACATCCCTTTTTTAGTGCAACCCAAGTTCTTTTTTTACAGATTTAGTTTTGATGAGATTGCACAATAAGTTTATAATAAACCCAAAAATGTCCAAAAAAATTCCTCAGTTCAGAGTGGTAGATTCGCTATTTTTGTAACGGCAAAAATCATAAAAATTTAGATCGTACTGTTTACAACAAACAATGAAACATGTATAGACAAAATAAAAAGCAAGCAAAGCAAAGGTAGGCTCAAAACAACATGATAATTCTCTATAAAAACCAGGAAAAGCTCCACTCAGAACTCCAAGGATTTATTAACGTACATTTGTTTTAAGCCAAAAATGTCAAAGCAAAAAACCCTTTTGAGACCTTCAGAGTACACTTTGAGTGAAACAATACTAAAGGAGGGGTCAGCATCAGTCCTGGGTCATTGTTAACAACCAATGTGACTGACTAGTGAGTTCAGAGACTACTGATGGCGTTTTTGGAACAAAAACAATAATCTCTTAAGGCTCATTTCCACTGAGCGGTCCAGTACGGTACGGTCCGGTCTGGTAAGGAGTAGTACGGGACGGTCCAGTTAATTCTGCTGAGCGTATTCAGTTAAGCCTCTCTTCCACTGAGCAGTTTGTTTTTACAGCGCATGCGTGGTGTATACCGCTAGCTTGTCGTTGCGTCATTATAGTGCGACGACTAGAAAGTAACAACAATGGAGGTCATCCAGCCGCTCGTCTTTTCATTGCTTTACTTCTGCATAACAGGAATTTAATGTAAGAAGAAGATTCTAAGAAGAATAGCACAGTAAAGACGAAAACATAACCACTAGCTTAGAAAGGTTCCCTCTAATTTTAGAGGAGAGGGAACTCAAATTGAGTTAAAACAATGGCATCACACCAAAATAAAAAAAAATAAAAACACTGTGGACCGGCACAAGCAAAACAGTGGCACATTTCGTCACTTAGTGAAACTTTGGCACAATTTCAATAGGGAAGATCCACCTTACTTCCAGGTACACTGTGTTGTACGGCTCTCTACACTCTTATCAGAATGTCACTTTGAACCGAAATAACTCGTACTTCTCCTCCAATCCTTATCATACTTTTACCTTTAAAGTTATGAACAGCTATCTCACTGCATTTATATGGTTTCGTTGGCACTCCACCTCCTCCATTTACCATCATCAAGACTCTGAGGTTTATTTTTAGGGTTTGTTCTAAAACTGAACCGCCAAAGTCTGTGGACTTATTTCATGAAAATCTTTCTGTATCCCAAATAAATCTTCACCACATTCCAGAACTTCTCCTTATTTGAAACTCTTAAAAATTGAAGATATTAAAGACAAAAAAACATCAACATGGCTGAAAGCAGTACAATAAGTATTTTAACTGCAAAGTGAACTTGTTTCTAGGTTTCTTCTTCTTGAATTACAATTTGCATCTTAGTTTCTGTTTTTCACTCACTCTAGTATGAAAAAAATACTCTAGTATGAGATAAGCCGGGAACTCCCGCATGACGTAGTGCAAGTTACTGACATAATACGCCACATGTAAAACAATCAACTATGGAAACCAGCTAATTATTCATCTGCCACAAGTATCACATTTATTTCTGGTGATGCTGTGTAAATTGAGATAAGTGCATCAAAGAAACACTTCAGTTGGTGACGCTTTGAAAAAAATACTTCCTTAAAAAATATTTTTCTTTATTTTATATATATTTTTAACTCTGCATAACTGAGACATCAACTTTAAAATAAAAAAAAATAATGTTTTCTATTTCTTGTCTGAATGATTAAACAAAACCAGGTCACTCAGTCAAAAGAGGTTTTGCACTAAAGACTTTAAACAATGATTTCACCCAACCCTCAGAGTAAAGGTTGAACAACATCTATAGTAAAAATGAATAAGTCCTTGAATCTACTTTATTGTTGTCAAACTTAGACCTGTGGTATGCTCTGCATGCTGACCGTAATCATTTAGATCCTGATCTAGTAACAAACAAATCAAAGTTTCTGTCTGACTTCAACATGAAGTAAGGCTTATACATAATAATAATTCAGTTCTGGTAAAACTACACAAAAATGAGAGAGAAGAAAGGAAAAGAAGCGCTCACCATGATCTGCTTTGTCTTCTGAGTTGTAGAGTAAGTGAACCTATTCCTAGTTCCTATTTGTGACATGCTTTGGGGGCGGAGCTCTCAGAGAGTGTTTCCTTATTTTCTTTCTAATTCATTTTCGCTTACCAAACTAAGAATCCTCCTCCCCTCAAACTCTCTTAGCAACCACATTTTATTTATAATTAATGTGTTTTTATTGATTTTTGTTTTGCAGATGAGTGCATCAAGTGAGGATTCCACAGAACCGTGTTTGTTCAGGTTGAATGTGTGCGTGTGCAAGTTAATCCATGTGACTACCTTTTTTTTTTTAATATTGATGTCATTCGACGTCAGTTCACAAGTTGCGTTGGGATTTCTCTGGAATGTGGCACTGTAATGTCAGTAAAAACTGCTGCTGTACAGTATTTTTATTTTGTGTTTGGTTTGTAATATTTCCACAAAATTGCAAATGTCTCAAAGAAAAGGAGAAGTAAAACATCAGCTGGAAGGCAGTAGTCTTGTGAGAAGGGCTTCTGCTCTCTAACAAAAGCAAACTTGACTTGTGGATCCCTGTTTAGTTATTGAATTTGCAACAAAAAAAGTAGGTGACTCATTCTGCAGGGAAAGAATAGGTGGCAAAATAGAATAACACACACAAGCTGTTGTTATCTTGTTGTTTGGGTTTTATATTGCATCATTTACATGCTAAATTTCTCAAAAGTGTTGCTAGAAACTCTCACTTGCGTTGTTGTATAACAACGTGTTCAAGCAAGCAGACTTCCAAAATAAGATTTTTTTTCATTTTGTTTTTATGAAGTTGTCGGTCTGCCCCCCCGCACTGTCCCTGTGCCTGCATGTTAACTATTGGAATCTAAGTAAACCTCACCACACCTGTTTCTCATAAAACAGTTACTATTACTGTAAGAAAGGAAAGTTCCTGCAGTCTTTTGCCAACCCTGTTACGATCTGTGCTCAGCTTTGATTATGCCATTCAACTGTTAATTTTTTTTTGTCTTTTATAATATACTCCTTTTTCTTTTTGACAAGTTTTCTTACATTTTCTTTTGTTTCAATGGGTTCCACAAACACCCTTTTACTTTAACATTTCTCTGATTTATTATTTCCTCATAAATTTGAAATAGTTTTTCCAAAGAAATTCATGTAATAAATGCTTAAAGTAGGAACCATTGTTCATTTTTCTCTGGAACTATCATTGATTCACACTGTGTGGCACCAAAGGTCACTACTTTTGACCTTTTCCTAATACTTATTTCCTCAAAGTGAAGTGCAATTTTCTATTGATGGAAAATCCTTAAACAGGTGAGATTTGTGTGTTTGCATTTTTGTGCCTTGAACTCATCTTTGCTATCATCTCAGGATATAAAAAACATTTTTTTTAAGTAAAGCACTTGGCTTTAGGAAGTGGTTACCGTCTGATCCAGTTTAGCCACATCGTCTCATATTTACATCACACTTTTTGCTTTTTTTGTCACAATAAAGAAAAAGACTTTCACTTCTATTTTTTGGAGTCTTTTCATGAACAAATTTGCTTAAAAAGACAATTTGTTAAGAAAGTGTGTGGAGCGAAACAGATCTTCGACATGGATTTTAACAGCTGCAATTTCAAGTTTTGAAACCAAACTCGTGTCACAGAACGGTCACAAAAATCACTGCCTGCCAGTCGTATCAAGACCCACAAAAAACCCAATCACAAGCTTAACCTTTAGAAAAACTCTTCTGTCACAATTTCAGACATTTCCATTTTTCCTCAGTGAGTATACAAACATTCCTGATTTTTTTGTCCGTTTTATCTCATGTTTCACTTTTCATGTCATTAAAAAATGTATTATTAAATGTTTTATAAATAAATATATGAACTGGACTTCAGTATTTAAATCCAACCAGACTAAAAGGAACTGAACTGTTTCTTTGGAAGACTGGGGATATACCCAAAACTGCTCATTACACTCTGACCTTTGACAAATAACTTTGACAAATAACCTTTTAGTCACTCCTAAAGTTTTAGCTATAGACTATACAATGATCCACAAGTTATATTTTTCTAAATATCTAAATGTTGCTTTAAAAAAATCTCACTCAGAGAAGCTTTTTTCAATCTCAAGGTCATATTTGGGGTAAAATAAGCTTATGTCTCCAAGGACATTGTGATAAGGATAAAATATGATTATGTAAATGTAATACTGTGGTGCGACTGGTGGTGTTGCAACTGTATTTTGTGAGGATTTATTTACTATAGACTCAAGTAGCAAAAATAACATTAAACAAACTAAAATACAAAATAAATCTGCTCAAGTCCTTATTTTATCAATTTCATCATTGATCATTGTGGAAATACCTTTCCAAATGACAAAATTATCATTTGAAAGTCTAATTTGGTTTTTTACCTATTTTTTACCTATTTTACCTATATTACCCCTTTTCTGTTTATGAACTTTATTAGGTGAATTGAGATGTACTCACTTGGGACTGTTTGGACTCGGGAACAAAGCAAATCCTTTTTAAAGTCCTTTTCAAAGGTGGTTTTGGTAACGTCAAGGGAAATCCCCCCTCCGGCAGAACAGGGACAGTCCCACAAGTGTAGTAGTGAGCGTTAGCTTTTAAAGCAATGAGGAAACAGAGACGACAAAAGCTTGATCTGTAACACTAGAGCACTACTGGGTGATTTTCACCAGAGCAAAAACATTTACATGATTTTCAATATGTGTCAAGGGTCCCTGTGTAAAGTTTCACATGTCCCAGGAATGCGTGAACCAAATGCCAAGTCTCCAGTATCATTATTTTATTTTTTATTTTTGGAATTTTTTTCTGCTCTAATTCCTAATTTTTCAGTAATTTTCGAGCATGTTTTTAAGATCTTCCTATGGTTTTTATTTTCCATTTTGTTGCATAAACCACAGTTGAAATTAAAAAGAAAACTACTCTAATTTATCATGTTTTGTCATATTTTTATCTATTTTTTATGACAAATACTTTTTATATGGTATGTTATATCGGGTGAACATTGATGGTGTAACTTATTATAGCGTGTTTTGGGGTTTAAAGTGAAAACAGCACTTCCCATTAAAAAAAATAAATACAAAAAATAAAAACTTCTAAGCAATACTCAGCAAAAAAAAAAAAATCAGAGTCATCTGGACTTTGTTTTTAAGGTCAGGTAGAGACATTAGGTAAAAGGTGAAGCATCAAACTAACATTGCTGTGGAACCCTTTCTTCCTCTTCTTCTGACTGTAAAAAGAGACTACTATCAAAACTAAATCTAGTTTCTTTTATAGATCATTAAAAACCCTCACACATCTTTTTTGGGCACTGTTTGTCTACACAAAAACTTTGGAAGGATTTTAGTAGATGTGTTGTTATTCATATAATTAAAGACTTTTTCGAAATTATGCCAAGTTAAAATTTCACAGCGATTTGTAAACGCTCTGGATGTGTTGGTTCCAAGGTCATCGGAAGGGTTCATCCCAATCACTATGAAATGTGACACAAGCTGATAGATACACTTTATTAATCCTTACGGAAATTATGTCATTGTCCTTGCTCCATACATCACACCACACAGTTAAATTAAAAACAAAACCCATAATAGAATAAAATAGATAGTAATTGTTAAAACAGTTAAAATGTAACTTTAAAAGTTCATAATTTAAAGAGTAAAATACATAACAGTGATGGTAAAAAAAACATAAAAACATTGATCAGTGATCTTGATGACATCATTCATAAGTGGAATGCTTTCTGACCCCCCCCCCCCAAAAAATAATAAACAAACAAAAGAAACAAATAAATAAATAGATGAATTAATAAATAATAATAAATACATAAAATAACTTCAAGCATTAAGTTATGGAGCAGGTGCCAAATCATTTTAAATGTATTTTTTTAATGTATAGTTATTGGGTTTTTTTTAGAGGCTTTCAAAAATAATTATAGGAAAACAATGGAATAGATGCGATGGCCGATCAATATAAGGTATAAACTGGATATTAGATGTGAAAATCGACTACTTTTTTTTTAACTAAAGAAAGCATTTTTTATTAATGTATTCATAAATGTATAAGTATTCATAAAACTCAATATTTTCCTAATCATTTACATTTCTGCTAAAAGAAAGGTTGTCAGTCTTAAAACTTTTGATATGTACATTTTTGCTTATATATATGGTTGTTCTTGTCACTCTTTTATGCTGTAAATTACATTGTTCTCTTGTTGTAGACCTGTACTCTGTTCAATAAAGTTTTAGAAAAAAATGCGTTATTGGGCTCTACGCAGACCTGCGCAGGATCCCTTGCAGAATCCCTTGTGTCACGTGACCCAACCTGGCGTAGTTGCTATGTTATAACGTTAGCATTAGATCGCACAGATGCAAAAACATTGCCACACGGTCTAAGTCCTCTAAAACTGCGAGTGCACGGCCTTTTTTGGGGGGTAAAAGGGTAAGCCACAAACATGTGCGTGCATTTTATTTGGGTGCACGCTAAACGGAAATGTTACTATTAGCCTTATTTCGCTGTAGCAAAGACTAAATTAGCTAGGAGGAAGCTAATGAGTTCTTTAGCCCGGTAACTTTGCTAGCATGACCAAATCCTCAAGTCGGTATGACGAGCTTTGTTTAAGCTAAAAACGCGTCCTGATTCGATACGTTTCTGTAAATCTTCAATTGAATTCGGGTGATTTTGTGTAGCATATCAACATTATTATTAGCACTAGCGGGAGTCTTTTTACCTATCCTAGCCAAAAAATGCCTGAAACCGAGCTATTACAAAACAGTAAACTCACATGATCGTATGACATTTTTTTTAAAGCTAGTCTGTCTGTTGAAAGAGTGTTGTCTTTTTTAAATGCAGATTGTAAAGTTACAGTTAGTTGAACGAAGTTTTAAAAGTCCCAGATCTTTGTTTTCTCAAACTTTCCTCCTACAAAAATATGCTACAACAAGTAATCTATGCTAGAAGTGATGCAGTATATTTAAAGTTTATTTTTATATACTATCCACAATTGTAAAGTTCAAATGTTCCAATTTAGTCTGAAGAATTTTTCGGTTTAAATACCTCCTACACTACATGTACATTGTCTATAATTAACTTACTATTCTTATTATTAATCGTACTTAATACTTAATAAGATACATTTCAAGTGTACTATTTTTTTCTAAGAGCTAGCCAAAAAAAAAAAAGTGCCGTAATTAGAGTTGTGATAAACCAGGATATGTGGATTGTTGTATACAATTTTAAAATTGTTGTATAAAATTTTAAGACTACTACAATCATACTTAGTCCTTACTAAAAGTGAGGTAATATGCTTGAAGTTTACTTTGTATGTATTATATTATAGATAATATAATATAATATAATATAATATAATATAATATAATATAATATAATATAATATAATATAAATATGATATTATTAACCTAAAACATTTGAAATCTTTCAGAAGTAATCTGTTAATCTACTTCCTACATTATTTGTATATTACTCATGGTATACTTGCTAAGCTTATACTCAAATATATTTAATAAAATAAACTTTAAGTGTACTACTTTTGGCTCCCACAACATCCTCTAACATAACTTTTTTGTGTGTCTTTGTTGTTCCTTCTTCCAGCTGAACAATGCCTCGTGGTTCAGAAGATGCTCGTAAGAGGTTTCTCCTAAACACTACCGGAAACTTCTTTGCAGTAAAGCCTGCATCCTCCCTGACGGACGAGGCCGAGCTGAACAACTTTTTGGATGATGAGAATGAATTTGTCTTGTCTATCAGAAGACATGGAAATGATCTTCAGCTGTCAAATAAGGTAACAACAAGAAAAACAAAACTAGATGATGAATTGCTGAGGTTATCAATATGTTCATCTGACAACTATGAGCAGATGTAGAAGATAAGAAGGACCACATATGAAGAATCATCTGTTTTATTTATCAAACTTGTCTGTTAAGATTTGTCTTCACCTTTTCTGAAAAGATCGAAGCTCTCAGGGAGAGCAAAGAGAATGTTCTGGTGTTCTTCAAGCTGCGTCCCACAGTGATCACAGAGGAAAACCTTCATCAGAACCTTCTTGTTTCCTCAATGCTGGAGTCTCCTATCAACACTCTCTACCAAGCTGTCAAGCAGGTTTTTGCACCTGTTCTGTTAAAGGTAATTCTTTTTGCTTAAGTATCCTAGAATTCAGATAAAACATGTGAACTTCACTGCTGGCTGCACACTTCGCCCAGATATCAGTAAAGATACCCGCTGTTAGATTGTCACATTTCTGTGAAAGTCCCTCGTGACTCTTAAGTTTGTCATTTGTTCAGGTTTTTGCTGGTCTTCCCTATTTTTGGATTTTATTTTGCATTTGTGTCTGCTTAACATTTGTGCTTATAAATATGGGATAATCCAACCTTTGTTCTGCAACGCACATTGAATTTATGGATAAAGCTGTTATAGAAAATGCTGCTGATGAAGAAACTAAAATAGAAAACAGATTGTAGAAAATACATGCCTGTTATTTCTGAATGAAAACACATTTTTTTTGTGTCTCTAAACCCCCCCTTTTTCCCCCTCAAGGATGAGCACTGGCGTTCAGCATTTGACCCTAAGCTGGCAGGCCTGCTTAGTGACCTGGAGCTGGGCCTGGGCTCAGTGGTTCGCAGTTCTGGGGCAAAGTTGTCAATGAAAGAGGGGTTCACCGAGGAAGAGGTTCTGGGTATGTCAGTATTTTGATTACATAGAGGCTCACCGAGGCCCTGAACCTGTGGGGGTCTCCTAGCGGGATTGCAAAAGCCATAGCCAATAGCAAATTTGATACAGCTAATCTATCTGTGTTCAATACTTAATGTTGTTGAATATTTTTAAAATACATCTAAAATAAGTAACAACAGCTGGTATTACAATAATACTTTTGTGAATATGTGAAAAATATTAACTTCAGCAGCTTCACAACTATAAAACAAAAAACACTTGTACAAAATAACTTTATTGGACAGTCCTGCAAAACATTTCACCACATATGTAATATGTAACAAATACATTTTGAAATTATTTTAGAACTAAAAATTATAAATCTTTTACTCAGATAAATAAGAGAAAGTACGTATCCTGAGCTGAGTCCACATGATGTTACTGAATATGAAGACTTTAGTGACTCAGCAGGAAGACGGCCGTTTGAGTGCAGAGGGCAGAACATCAATCAATCACTCTGAATGAAAGTAGAGCAACATTGAGAATGAGAGGAACATTTTTAATGCAGCAAAAGACAAAATGAATTCAGAAAAAGCTGTCTTATTTTGTATTTAAAGACTCACTCCAATGAAAATTGTGTTTTTAACATGTTCTCGTAGCATTTTTCTCATGATGGAGATCATATTTAAAATAATTTAGGATTAAAACTGAGTTTCTGATTATTTCTTGATTCATATCATGATGAATCTGGAGCAGATGAAAAAATGCTGTTTGAAAAATCCCTTTGTCGTGACGGTCAAAGTCTCCTTACTTAGCTCCATTTTGATGCATCCACTTGCAGACAAACAAATCCATCAGCGTTTTAATTATCTGCTTCTGAGCAACCATCTGGTTTAAAACTGTACGACTGGAGAGCTCTAATAATGCTCGCCATTTTCGTTGGATTGCTAATGTAAGGTTGCGGTTGTGAGGGGCTGTAAGCAGACGAGAGACAGTGCACAAAGGGCTGATGGGATATCACCAGTAGTTTACTTC
Organism: Oryzias melastigma; assembly: GCF_002922805.2. Classification (NCBI taxonomy): domain Eukaryota; kingdom Metazoa; phylum Chordata; class Actinopteri; order Beloniformes; family Adrianichthyidae; genus Oryzias; species Oryzias melastigma. The sequence continues at coordinate 22,130,839 of NC_050524.1, read as the reverse complement.
CACACCAACAGTCCTACCCACAACTCTGTGACGAATTTCTGATGAACTACTACCATTCTACAGAAACTATGTATAAATGACAGTTTTTAAAATTTTGCTTAAAAACAGCATAATCCTAATTAAAAGACCAGTGGGAAGGCTTTTACAAAAGATTACTTTACATATTTCAGTTAACTGCACTTTTGATGTGAGAGAAACTTCAAACCAAATATTGTTTTATGTCTTTATAAAAGTAGATAATTTTAGCTTCAATTCAGAATTTTAAATTAAAAATTTTCGCACAGCTGTGACAACAATATAAAGCCTTCCATATAAACTCTGAAGTTTATTTTTGGGGAAAAACTGAGATTTAGATGAAAACTGAAGTTAAGAAAAACAGAATTCCTTATCTGTTTCTTAAAAAGAAAATACTTTAAAAGAAGCAAATTAAAAGCTGTTTTGAAATCTATATTTATTTATTTTTTTAAACAAGCTAATTTAACTGCAGAAAAAGACAATCTTTCATTTTCCTCCAACAAAACAAGAAGTTGTGCTCCACGATTAAGGGGAATTAAGCAAAGTTGAAGTTTTGTTCCTCTTTGGTTTGACTGTTACAAGCTGCTTGTGGATAAAAATAGCTAGAAAGGGTTTTGTGCCCTTCTTTTAGCATTTAGTAGCACCTATACGGTTGATGGGATACGCTTATGTAGTGCTTCACTAACTTCCTTGAAGGCCCAAAGTGCACAGTCACAGTCAACAATGAGTACATTCATATGCTAAAGTCGGCTCCACTGCCCAACACTAGCACCACCAGGAATTTGCGATCTTCCGATCAGAAGACGACCGCTTTACCTCTACACCACAGCTTCCTGTGGCATATATAATGTATACATAAGTATGTCTATAACACAGAGAGCATCAAGAACTGGTATTCTTAAAAATCCCAGAGCAAACTTTCCATTTATGTTTTGTACTGAAACATGTAGAATGTTTTTGTTAATGTTTTTCATACTTTTTTGCTTTAAAAACAATTCATAGTGAAAAGATCTTTTTACTATTTTTATGGAAACTGAGATCAGCAATCTAAAAATAAAGTGAGAACTTTAAGTTTATTTGTTATAACTGTCTTATAATTTTGCAAATCTGAGAAAACATTCAAATGTTTTAATTATTTTTCAGAATTCTGCAGTAAAGAATTTGTGATTCTTTTAGTAAATAATCAAGAAATTCCAATAATTATAATTTTTTCATCTTAAAATGAATTGCACCATGGAATAAATAAACAAATAGTACTGTAAAACATGATTAAACTGAACTGATATCGGCCTTTCTGCAGGTATTCTGACCCCCACCGATGAGTTCCAGTTCTGGGGAGATGTCTCAGAGTCCGCACAGAAGAACAGTGTGAGAGAAAGAGCTACTTATTTCACTGAGCAATTTAAAACCATACAAAAGGTAAGAGTTCAAACCTCCACCCTGGAGCTTAGTGAAGCATTTCTAACATCCTGATAAACTGACAGATAAATGGGACTTTATTTAACCTACAATTGGGTAATCACACGGTTGTCTAATCAATAAATCCACAGTGAACAAATCAAAGCCTTTCACTCTGAAAAATAGTTCGGTATGAAAACCCTAACATTGGAAAGTTGTGGTTTCCAATAAACATAGAAGAAACTGATATTTCTCAACACCATGAAGGAAGAGGAAGCACATAAGAAATACAGCATGACTCATGCTTTCCATTTCTGTTTCTGCAGGAGTACGAGGGTCTGGACGCCTTGTCTCTGTCAGATGTTGTGGACCTGGTGGAGCAGAGCAGAGAAACTCTGGACGATGTCTGGAGGCAGACTGAGTTCGAGCCTTACCCGGAGGCTCGCATGGTCCGACTCATGGATGTCATCGGTGGGGAGCCTGTCAGAAACACAATCAGGAATTGAAATCAAATGTTTGCTGATGGAGTTTTTAGGCAAAAGACGTCAAGTGTGCCGTACTTCTGTGGTTGGAAATGCAGATGCTTGTGGAACTGAGAGGGTTTCCAAAGAAAAGCTCACATTGAAGAGCAGATAGTAAAACAACAACGTAATAAAACCATTTCTAATGAAGTGAAAGGTTTTTTCAAATATGATAATACCTGTTAGAATTTAAACTTTTACTTCTGTACCAGTATGTTTTAATTATGTTCCTCCCTCTCCACCTTTCATTTCTATTGATTTCTTACACAAGGTGGTGCTCTGGGAAGATATGTCCAGCGGAAACTGAGTGACGCCAAGGTTTTTGAGGAGCCGTTTGCATCTGTGAGAGACAACCTCAGGATGGCGATCTCCGTCTGTGAGCAGTGGGTGACGGCGTGCCAGTTTTTGACCGGACAGGTACAAACTGTTTAGCGTCACCTGAGCTGATGATGTCCTGTCTGTCAGTGACCAAAACGTTCTCCGTCATCAGGCGTGGAAAAAATACTCTCCTCATCCGTGGAAGGGAAGCAAGCACTGTCCACAGAGCCTCGACTGCCTCCTGAAAAGACTCAATGAGGTGAGACTATAGGAGATTTAAAACTCATGCACTGGTTTACCCATGATGGCTGCAAGTGGTGGTGGAAATATAGTTTATGAAAAAGTGTTTTTTTTTTCATTTTTATGACAGATTTTGTCTTAATATTTCTTTCAAAACATGTATAGATAGGAAAAATAACATATCTTAACAAATATTATATATACACTGCAAAAAGGAGTAGCTTGAAAATAGAAAAAGAACACTAATCTTAAAATTCCCCTCTGATCATCTTTTAATCTATTTTCAGTGTTCCCAGTGGTCTTGTAATTATAATTATTCTGTTTTTAGCTAAAATAAATGTTGTTTTCTAAGACATAGTTTCTGCACAATAGCAGGAGCTCATTAGAAATTCCCCTCTGAGTTGTGGGTGAGATAGTTGGTGCAGAGTAAGCCTGTCCCTACTTCCTGTCATCCATCTGTTTACTCTCTATCCCAACAACTTACAGCCCCCAACTTAACATTAGCGGTGCAACAAAAATGACAAGGAATATTGAAGCTCTCCAGCTGTACAGTTTGCCAGCTCAGATGAAGAAAACAAAGACGTGCATGGATCTAATTGTCTACAAGTGGATACATTTGAATGTAGGAGGAGGGAGCTTGTAGTTGTCGGTTCTGTGTCACAAATATGATATTTTTCAAACAACATGTCTTTGTCTGTTTCTGATTTACAGCAATTTGAATAAAGAAATACTCAGAAATGCAATTCTTACTTCAACTTCTTTATACATTTCCCCTAGAACATTTTAGAAACACCAAAAACATTATTTTCATCAGTGTCTTTAAGAATAAAATCACTACAAATTAGTAACATTAGTCATTTTACTTAACAAGAAATCATAAGATGTCAAAATCTTGAAACAAGGAGTTCAACTTAAGCATTCAAAGAGGAATAAAGGCAAATTGACTTAGAATAGAATGTTATCCAGCCCAAAATTAAGTATTTTCTTTTCTATTTTCAAGCAAATGGTTTGTATTTTGTGAATTTGCATTCACGTAATTGCAGTTTATTTTGATTACAGTGACTAAAACAACTTTTGTAATAAGTTAAAATGAAATTTTAAGTTTAAATCAGGTTTTTCTACTGTCGAATGCCTGGAGCAAAATGATTTTTATTTATTTTAGTGATAATTTCCTTATTTCTAGATCCTAGCTATTAGTGAGACAAAAACATTCTCAACTGCTAATTTTGAGAAAAGTATAGAAAGATGTAGAGCAGAGAGAAGTTAAAGTAATTTTAAGCCTAGCAAAATATCTTGAATCAAACAAAAGTCTCAAATCTTTGGGAGTATCAAATACTTTGCAGTGTATGGTTATTTTGTTGTGTGCACTATTTAAGGCTATTTTTTCCAAACTGCATCACTTTAACTGACTACATAAGAAACTCAATTGAAACTTCATACTTTGCAACAAAGCTGAACAAGTAAAATGTTAATAAAAATAGTTTTTTTCTCTTTCTAGGTGGTGACTCTGCGCGTGGTTCATGAAAAACTTTTGTGTTTGCTGCCAGGAGGAAAACAGCAAGCCCTCACTTCAGACCGTGTCTTTGAACCTTTTGCCGGACTCAACCCTTTGCATTACAATCCGTACACAGAGGTGGGTGGTTTGGACTGCATGTGCACGTTTGTGTTAAATCAGTTACAAGAGAAGCCCAAAGAGGCTTTTTGTATAGTTTGTGTTATTCTAAAAACTCCTCTGAGCAAATTGGAAAAAAGTAAAAACCTTTTAGAAAGCTGTGGTTGATTCATGAAGCTGCTGAAACCACAATGTGCTGTAATCCTCATGTAATCCAAACTTTTTATGTTCCCCTTTCTTTAAGAAATACTCATAAAAAGATGAGTCAAGTGTGTTGCTCTCCAAAAAAAATCTATTTTCCTTTTTAGCTCCCATGTGACGTAAATATTGTCACCATGGTTTGTAGCTGACTAAAACGATTTTTTTTGTTTTGTTCCCAGCCTCTATGGAGAGCAGCAGTGGCTCAGTTTGAGCGCCTGATAACTCCGTCAGAGCAGGAGGTCGCTGGGAGACTGAAGGCCTGCATCGCTGACGTGCAGGATAACCCACAGCAGGTAGTGAAACACGTCTGAACCCGGCGTCTGAGGATCAGAGAAACGATGTGTGCTTGTTGTCCAGCTGTTGCAGGTGTTCCAGAAACATAAGGAGTTGATCAGACGGCCCACCATCAACAAAGAACTGCAGACGGAAAGAGAGATGCTTTTAGCCAGACTCTTGGACTACAACAAGGGTACAGATTTTTACCACGGTGTTCATTTTTATTTCTAAGTAAGGATGACAAAATAAAAAAAAGGAAACTCAATTCACTCACTTATTTTACCAGGAATTAAACTGTTTTTAATGCAGCCTTTGAAAAGCAGAACAATGTACAGCAGGGTTTTTCTCCATAATTTTCCCAGCTGATGGTCATGAAAAGCGGCGTTCTAAATGTTAAAGTGATGTGTGCTCACTGAGGTACTTACCTTTTTTGCTTTTAATTTTATTCAGGCTTGAAGAGTAACTTTGAGAGTCGTTGCCATGGCGGCCCTGGAGAGAAGTTTGGTCCCCTCAGTGGCAGGAACCTCCCTGAAGTTGTTAATAAAATAGTTTGGGTGCGGCAGCTCTCACACAAGGTAACTGAGTACTTGTGACTAAAGAATATTCATTCCTGAAAACATTAGCAGTATGATTTGCAATGTAAACGCCTTAGTTCCAACTGCCCATACTAGGGAATACGACATGATTAAAAAATGGGCAGACCTGTACGGGGGACACAGGTGGGCTGCAGGAAATATCAAAGTCGTTGAACGTTGAAATTTTAGAGTGAACATTTTGATGCACATTTTTTCTATAAGTATTTTGCAAGCAACAGGTTGTGATGAACAGTTGTACACATGGAAGAATAAGTGAGGGCTGCAGAGTTGTAAGGATTTACAGACTGCGCAAGGACCCACTTAGTGTTGTTCACAAGATAGATGCATGCTCCTTGTGTTCAGCCTGACTTTTATAAATGAGGACATTTGTCAATCAGAGCGTAGTTGGTGTGGACGTCCTACCAGGAACCTGTATATCATGTACATGCCTGGTGTGTGCCGCTTTCTTGCACGTCAGTAAGGAGCCAGTACTCGTACCTTACTAACAATTTGAGTGTAAGGACACTGTACAACAGCAACGCCCATGCGTCTTAAGTGCGTGCAACATCCGTCACACACCTTACTGATACTTCACAATACACTTACCAGATGCTTGTCAGTGGTGTGTTCCATTTTCATGACGTCCCTTGGGGTGGCTGCATGAGCCTCAAGGGAACTACAAGACACACCTGCGGTCCCCTCATTGACTGTTAGGCCTACTGGACTAAGTGACCTCACGTCTCCCCTGGCATTAAACAGGAAGGACCCGCTGGCTTGAAGCCAAAATCCCATAGACTTCTATAAAGAAATGAACAGTCATTACTCAGTCATTATAGTTTTCAGAATAACCATTCTTTCTCTGATACCTTTTTAACATGTTCTTAATAACCCTCATTTTTTTGTATTGCAAGTTATTAGCAAGTATAAACTGGCTAATCAGATACCTCAATTTAAGTAGGTGGCCTTCACATCCAACATTAAACACCTTTAGTTGACAGATTTGTTAGAAAACGCTTTCAGGTGTTAGGGGTGTGGACTTCCAACAAGCTCGCTCCTGATTGTTGCGAGGGGTTGCCATAGAAAATTTTATTTGGACTAGGATTTTGCAACCCTCAACACAATTCAATTTCTTAACTGACTACAATCGAGAAGGAGCTATAAACTCTCATTAAGAAAAATAAGACTAGTTTATTTTTATGCTACAACAGCTATAATGATTAGCATACTTTTTTGGTTATAACTTAAAGAGAAATATAAAGAAAAAATAGCAGTTTAAAAAAACATGAAATGGTTCATAGCTTTTGTCGGAGGTTTGCATGACGTCCTTTCAAAATAAAAGACACCCTGCACCATATTTGATGATCTTAATGCAGCAAATGTAGTTAGTGTCATGTCAGCTGTGGAAAAAAACAACACATTTTATTTTACCATGATTGGTACATCTTGGCCAGAAATTCACAAATCAGAACTAAGTGACCCATACTGTATTTTTTAGACCATGAGGAACACTTAAAATCCTTTAATTTTTCAACAATAGGAAATTTGTCTCATATTCCAATGTTCCCTAAGTATGAATTCTGGCCATACACCAATCTCCAGCTGATTCTTGGTGGTAAAAGGCTCTGAAAACTCAGTCAAAATGTTTTAGTGCGACTTTGATGAAGCTGCATCACTATTTTAATTGAAAATAGAAAATAATTTTTCTTTTTTATTTTACCATGAGAGCCACATGTAGCCCCGGAGCCAGACCTCTGATGTAGACCAGTCACTGCTTACTGACAATATCTGGCTTCAAAATGGCGTCGTCTGTATTGCGTAAAAATGGTGGCTGAACATTTGGTTGGAGCTGGACGTAAGGTGTTTTCTAATAGTGACGCCACACTCACCGTTTTCATACACAACCAATGGGTCACTTTAAGATGCAGCTACTACTCTCTACAGCAAACAACCCAAAAACTTTCAGCACCCATGCGGGTGCCTGTGACTAAGGCTAAAGAAATTGTTTTGGTTGACGATGTAATGTCATATATCTGTCTGCATTTGTGTTCTGTGTTTTCACGATGACTCCAGGTGGAGGACTCTGTCCGCATAGCGAAGGCTCTGCTCCCAGACCTGTCTGGATTTAAGGCTTTCGTGCTTTTCTGTGATGACCTACTGGAAGTCCTGAAGGCTTTTGAACAGGAGCAGTTTGAGGACTGGTCTAGAGATATCCTCTCTGGACTGGCTGATCCAAAGTCTGGAATCAGGTTTGAGAGCCTTACAAATTTGAACTTCTGTTTCAGACTGAGATGAATAAATCCTGGTCAAATTTGGTTTTCAAATACCACAATGGTTTTGTGGTCCTTTTCTCATGTGCAGTCTTCAGGCCAGCGGCCGTGTGATGGACCTGGACCACGCAGATGGTCGGCTGAAGATCCACTACTCGGACAGGCTGGTCAGTCTCCTCAGGGAGGTCAGGCAGCTTTCTGCTTTGGGTTTTCCCATCCCAGCAAAGATCCAGCAGGCGGCCAATACAGCTGATAAATTCTACAGAGAAGCCATCGTCCTAAAACAGGTGAGAAGTGATGCTTTAAGAAACTTTGACTGTGCTTATTTAGCGCATGTACAAACCACAGCTGTTGTGTTTCAGGTGGCCCATTTCTACAACACCATTGACCAACAGATGATTCCTTCTCAGAGACCCATGATTCTCAGTCTGGCTCTCGCCTTTGAACGGGTCATCAAGGTGCTTCACAAAAACAGCATTCTTCGAATTTGAATGCTTTTCCATTTGTCAAATAATGACAGACTGGATATTTTATAAATGTAGTATTAATGTAATATAATTTCTGTGTTTTTCTTCATCAGAACCCTCGGTCCCTGTCAAAGGAATCAGGCGGTAAACTGCAGATCACCTGGGATAACCCCAAAGAGTTACAGGGTTACATTGCCAAGCTCCAGTCCGCTGCGGAGAAACTGTCCACCGAAAACAGGAAGTTACGAAAATGGCACACCGACTTCATCGACAAGGTTGTTGTTTCTGCGGCTCTGCAGAAGCAGTTACACTCTGTTTGTGGTGTGATCTTTAGGTTACAGTATTTATTTGTTCTCTGGAAACTTTAACCCAGGTGGTCAGTCTGATGAATGTCGACCTTTTGAGGCATCAGCAGCGGTGGAAGGATGGCCTTCAGGAGCTCCGCACTGGCTTTGCCACTCTTGAGGCTCAGGTACCACAGAGTGACATCTTCACGTCCTGCACCTTTATTAACATCATTCTTCATTAGATATCTAAATTGTTGCTATTTCAACCTTAACAGACACACACACATATGCATCTGTTAGACATGGATTCATAGAGGTCTGTTGCACATCGCCATTTAGAACTTTCAGACAACTTTCCCACAGATAATTTCGTCCCAGACCCATGATGCCTTGCTTGTTGTAAACAATCTTCTATTTTTCTTGAGGAAGGTTTGTGTTAAATAAATAGTAGGGGTGTGAGGAATCACGATTGTCATGTCAAGAGTGGTTAAAAACTAGTTTATTTTACCATTATAAGATTATTTAATTAAAAAAAAATAGGAACAAATGTAAAACACACATCATTATAGATGCTCAAAAAGAAACGAATCGGAATACTTTGAAGCTCCACGCAAAAGCTGCAAATGAAAGATTTTGAGAGGAGGACAGTTTTTACAAAACAAAACTCCTGACTTTGATCGCGCCTCTTCCTGCACGCGCTTACGTGCACGCGCCGTGAAGGTCATCTTTTCTCCTCCGCCCCGCTCGCTATACTTCTCCCCCTTTTTTTTCATGGAAGTACTTGCATTAATTAATCATGTGTTCACAACTTCTCTACAATGAGCATCTGAATGGATGAGCTCGTTTCCACATTTCTGTGACCGTTCAAAAGATTAGATTCGTTCATGAAAGTCAGATCTCTCTGCAAACAAATACGTGTGTGGGAACCACCTGTTCTTGTGTCTGTTCTGTCCCTCACTTATCCGATCCATTTACAAACAAAGCTTCCACATGCAACTTCTCTTGCGCTAGACTGCTTTTAGCGCTCAAGCTAATCGGGAGAATCCAGTCAATTTTCTGTCTCAAAAAAAAAAAAAAAAAAAATTCCCCTGCGGCCCGGTGGCAAGGGGATCACTGTGCTAAAGGACAATCTAAAACAAGATAACAGGTGAAAGTAACTGTTCAAAATAGACTTGTTGCCATCTGCATTGTTTTTTAGGAGTTTAAAATGTCCCAAGTTGGGTTTTAAATACTAAGATAGTCGAAAAATGAAGATGTTGCCATACTAATTCTTCTCAGTGAATATGCTGTTCACTCACACCAAGTTGTTTTGATGGAAGTTTCTACGATCTTTTAACCCCTGGTAGATTTCAGTAGAAATGCTTGCTACTTCTTCGAATGTAGGATTCATGATTTTTAGTCGTCTGTGAACAAACTTCACACATAAAACTAATTGTGAGAAGAGTGAGAAAGCTGTGGTTTGAATCCCAGCTGGGCCCTTTCTGTGTTTGCATGTTCTCCTCCTGCATGTGTAGACACTAATTCGCTTCCTAGGTTGACTGGGGATTCTAAATTGTCCCCTGCAAAAACCCCATGATGCTTAAAGGTTGTCAATGGGTTCTGAAGATGTATGGATTTTAAATCACAATATATCTAGTAAATATGTTAAGAAGAACTTTTATAGGCGTTTTAAGAAATACCCCAATATTAGATGGCTGCAAGTAGATGTGTTGTAGATTTCTACATGGAGATATTGTTTGTAACACTTTTTGTAGACATCTAATAGAGTAACAAAATAAAGTTGTCTGAGATGTCTTGTAGACAGAGCTAACAGGGTGTCAAAATCCACCTATAAGCTTCAAAAACAATAGTGAAACTGAGATCTATTAGTTTGATCATGCAAGCGTTTTTGATTGATACAGATGGGAAAAGCCTCTGAAAATCTCACTCTGGATTTTTTTTTCTCTGGGCATAAAACTCCACCCGTGTTCATCTCCATCAGTCACAGGACTTTGCATGTGATTTGTCTGCAGGGTATCAGGGTGGATGACATGCGGGTGTGGCGTCTACACTGGAATCATCAGCTGTACAAGGCTCTGGAGCACCAGTACCAAACTGGATTGGAGGCCCTAAACAAAAACTTGCCTGAAATACAAATTGACCTTGTTTTCAAGTCAGTGATTTTCACTTTCCATCTCATTTTTGTGTTTTGTTTTTATATGTCATTTTTTCTCCCTAATTAAACCACTAACAGAGCCACTTCCTTTTTGAACCCATCCCTTTGTGATCTTACGTTTCCATTTGCCTGCATGTTTCATTTTCTACAACTTCTATATTTAGAGGATGGAATAAAAACGTTTTTTCATGGATTTTTATGTCTCGACAGGCAGGGTCGCTTACAGTTCCGTCCACCATTCGAGGAGGTGCGAGTGCGCTACTTTAGAGAAATGAAGCGTTTCATCTCAATCCCAAACCAGTTCAAGGGTGTCAGTGTCCAGGGGGAGGAGCTTATATTCACCGTAATGATCGACAGAAATGCCTCAGGGTTCCTCACCATATTCAGCAAAGCCGAGGACATTTTTGGCCGACTTCAGGCCATACATCACAAGTTTAAGGTGCTGGAAAACGCAAGATCATTTCAAAATCTTTTTGAATTTCAGAAAACATAATTTATTATACAAGGAACTCTTAAATGAAAACATTGAAATGCTTTGTAGCCTAGTGTGTTCAAATGCTGACATTTAGAAATGTTATTACTGTGCTTTCGTTAGTTATTTTATTGTGTTAAATTCTGTAACCTCTTATTATGACATAACAGTAATCCACTTCTTTCTTGTTAGAGTGCACTTTAGCCATAATAAAGCTTTTGTTTTCATTTTCCCATCTAAAATTCTATGACATCAAACAGCAGAGTGCACATGTCTTTTCCCCTTTTGCCTGAGGTCACACATTTCTAAAGCCTTGTGATGTTTCTCTATTTTTCCCCTTTTAGTTTGTGGTCAACATAGATTTTGTCATCATAGATTTGAACTTGTGTTAACTGAAGTCTGGCTGTAACAACATTGTGTGTGATTATGTTGTAGGAGTGGGTGGTGCTGGGCCAGGTGGATTTAGAGAAGTTGGTGGAGAAGAATCTGATGTCAGTTCAAGACTGGGAGAGAAATTTCAAAGCCCTTAAAGCCAGAGGGAAAGAGTCAGAACGCCTGCCCAGGTACACAGAAACACCAACTGACTCAGTCCAGTACACGCTAATCAGTCAACTGTTTATGAGACTGTGAGGAAAATAAACAACCAGAGTGTAGGTTGTCTCTACGACCCACCACGGGCCTGGACAATCCAAAAACTTGCTGCACCCATACAGGTCAACCCCCATACGTGTCCATGTAACTAAGGGTTAAGAATCCTGCTTTCAAAAGTGAACATGAAACCAATGTTTTATCTAAATATACAAATCGTTGCCTGATAACTACTTATCTGACAATGCACATACAGGAACTGTGAATGTTCACTGCTTTTTAACTTGTATTTTTCTGTGTCTCTGAAATAGCCAGGAGAAGGTCGACTGCATCACAGTCAACTGTGAGCCGGTCAAAAGCACAATCGATGATCTGATCCAGAGACTGTTTGACATGCTGCTCCTGTCACTCAGAAAGTCCATACAAAGTAACTTCCCTATGATTTGTTTTTGGATGTTTTTCTCCTGTAAACATTTTTTTCCCAACTTTCATTTAGTTTGCTTAAGTTTTTTCATTTAACACATCTCTGCAAGAAAAGTACATTTGAGACTGTTTTTGTTTCATTTTCCTTCTTGTGAAACTTTTCCTTTTCCTTTCATTTTTCTTTTTTGTTTTGTATACTTTATGTGATGTTTTTTTGTTGCTTTTAGGTCACTTGCAAGCCATAGACAGTTTTGTGTCTGAATCAATGGAGACCCTGTCCACTCGTCCAGAAAACTTGGAGGAGATCGGAGCAGCTAATAGCAAATATAAGCAGATACTCTCTGGCAAGCCTGAAGTAAGACGCGTACTGTTTAGAAACTTTATAAAATAAGGCTTATACGTTTATACATAGTGTGTTTTGTGATTTCCCTGTTAGTAAGAGTTGGATATCCTACTGCTTTCTTTTTGCTTCCTTATAAAATGGTTTTGTAAAGTTTGTTATGGGACTGATATGAAAAGAAGCTGAACATGATGTGTGCACAGATCCTGCTGCAGTTCCAGAGTGCTGAGGAGAAGAACCGCCTGCTCCGCGCTGTGGCTGGGGCCGGTGTGGACTCCCTGTCCTCCTTGAGGGCCAAGTGGGACAAACTGGAACTGATCATGGAGAGCCACCAGCTGATGATTAAAGAACAGGTGACGCCAGCTCAGATTGTCCCTCCAACCCTCTTTCCTGTTTCTTTTTTATTTTTCGAGTTGCTCAGAGTCATTCCTACTTTGCTGTGTTCTCAGGTGGAGGTCATGCGGGGTCATGCGGCAGGACGGATCAGCGCCTACAGGGCAGATCTGGAGCGTTTTAAACTTCGCTGGGATCAGCTTAAACCCAAAGATGAGAATCTGGAGGGGGGGGATCATGCCGCCTTGCTGGCATGTCTTCAAACCATCAGGGACAAACAGCAAGAGTTTCAGGAGCTGGAGCTTGTACGCAGCAAACTGCTGTAAGTGCCGTCATCTTCTACATGTGGGGCAGATTTTCATGGTTTCCTTTCATAAATCCAGAGTAACTAGTTTTACTCACTACCATCATAATGTGCAAAGATAAAATATTTTCTTCCTATGGCTTCTGTATCTTAACGTCTACTAATAATAACAATTTTAAATGCTTTGATAGAATTTTTGAAAATGTTTTATTTTTGTCTTCAGTGAGGACTGCACATACTTTGATCTCGAGCCTCCAGACTTCTCCATGGCGGAAGAGATAAAGATTGACATGGAGGAGCTGAGTCAAACGTGGAGTTTGTATGAGGAGTGGCAGGAGGGCTACACTGAAAAGGCCCGAGAGGACTGGATCACATTCAGGTCCTGGAACTTGTTGGGATTTGACTTATTTTAAAACTAATTGTTGTTTCTCCCATTGAGAATGAACATGCTTTTTCCTGTTTTTTTCTGGGTTTACAGGAGTAAGACTTATGTTTTTGAAGAGTTTCTGCTGGCATGGCAGGACAGATTAAGGAAACAAGAGCAACCCACTGCCATGTCTGTGAAGCTGCTGGCAGAAGTGGATAAATATAAGGTATTCAGATAATTTAAAGTTATAACTGTACTTTTTTTGCCATAAAAACTCTTATAAAGACGTTGGGCTCCTTTGTGTTTAGTCTCCAATAGTCTGTTTTGTTGCTCATTTATTTTGATAGTAGGAGCCACACACATTATTTACAAATTAGCTCCTATGTGTGGCAGTTTTCCCTTTGCTGCAGCTTTTATTCTAATGAATTGGCAGCATTATTTTGTCTTTTTAAGGACTTGAATGAGCCTAAATTTCTCATCTCAGATGGGATTAATTTTTTAAAGTTTATTAGCACTTATCAGAGATTAGTTTGGTGCCTCGAGCACATCCAAAAGTTTCAAAAACACACTGGATGAGAGTTGCCAGCAAAAACAAAAAACTCAATATAATTTGTTAGATTGCTAGACAGTGATGGATTTTTAGACACAACGTGACATTTTTAAACTCAAGGAAAGTAATGAAACACGATAATTATTCTGGACAATATCTCCTTAGTAAAAATACGAGTTGTTTTATTGACAAAAGATAAATTAGAAGCCGTTAAGTAAAGTACAGCATTTTTTTTTCTCGTAGGATTATGTCATTCTCCACAAATTAGATGACATAAAAAATTGTTTTTGGGAATGTGACTGCTGCTCATTCAAGTTCAATGACACCTGAAGCTCTCTGTGTTTTTATTGGTTCTTTAAGTGTCTCATTCAATGACTGCATATGATAACTGGACTGCGTCCCCTCACTCCTGGCGTCCATATAGAAAGTACCAGTTGGCAGAATAACCATTTTTGTTACTTTTTTGTTAACATGTTATTATTAATCCCATTTTTTTTTCCACGATATTTTGTCTGTAGTGTGAGTTATTCAACTGACCAATCAAATGCCTCAATAAAAGTAGGTGGTGCCTGCTGACCCCCATGGTCAACTTTCAAAACCTTTCATTGACTGTTTTTTTGTAGCTAACAAAAGTAAACTAAAATACTCAAAATTTGTAACTGGATGGAGATGAGCGTCAATGCAGACGTGTTAGAAATACCAGCCTGAATCACATCTAATTGCTATCTTTTAATTCTGGTAATAACTTTAAAAATGTACAAAAGGCCATCTATCACACTGTAATTTACTAGATGGATAAAGAGCATGCTCTATTTATATTATTTATACATGTGGCAATGCTACGCAATATAAAAAAAGGAGAATTCACCTTCAAACATTTAAATGCTTGCTTTTAAGTGGTTTTCCAACAAGCTCACTCCTGATTGGCTAGAGTGGTTTCCATAGAAACAACTACTCAGACTGAACGGGACCAATCACTCCTTATTGATGATGTCCGGCTCAAATGTCCAAAAATGCTGGCTGAATTGAGTCAATTTAGTTGGAGCTGAAAGTAATCAACTTTCTATGGGTGACGTCACACTCACTGGATCCTGTTCTCAGATACAGTCACTGAGTTTTATTGTGTTTTTTGTTCTAATCTCACTGCTCTCACGTTTGGTCCAGAACATGGTTCCTGTGCTGAAGTATGTGCGTGGGGAGCACCTGTCTCAGGACCACTGGTTGGACATGTTTCGCATGCTGGGTCTCCCACGGGGGACAACCTTAGAGAGGCTTACCTTCAGCGACATCCTTGGAGTAGCAGATACAATTGTGGAGAGGGCGAAGGAGCTCAAGGTTTGTACATACACATGTTTACGTAGACAACCTCTGCTTAAGAGGAGAGTTCAGCATGATGACCTATATGGACAGCACTGCGGATCAGGATCAGTATCTTGAGAGCTTCTGATCAGTCAATTATTCAAGCTTAGATTTAAATCCTGAAATGATGACCTAATTGTCAGATTCAAAAAAAGCTAAAAATAAGGGTGTGAACTCAAACTTTCCAT
Source organism: Oryzias melastigma (assembly GCF_002922805.2). Taxonomy (NCBI): domain Eukaryota; kingdom Metazoa; phylum Chordata; class Actinopteri; order Beloniformes; family Adrianichthyidae; genus Oryzias; species Oryzias melastigma. The sequence continues at coordinate 22,115,583 of NC_050524.1, read as the reverse complement.
CAAGTTTCCTGTATCTTGAATCTTGAAGTTGATGAAGATGTTATCCTCAGTACTACAAAAACTTTGCTTGTGTGTACTGTATGTGTATTACTTTCTTAGGACCTGAACAGCCGCGCTCAGGCGGAAGTGACGATCAGAGAAGCTCTTCGGGAGCTGGATTTATGGGGAGCTGCAGCCTCCTTCTCCCTCACTGAGTACACAGACAGCAGCGGGCGCACGCTTAGCCTCATCAAAGACTGGAGGGACGTAGTCAGCCAGGTAAATCAACACAAACCCCCTTAAATATTGGAAGCAAAATGAGTCTGAATTCACTCACTAGTCACTATTCAGTGCACTAAATAGGGCGTTTTGCCATTTTGTCCGGATGTTCGAATCTATAATTCCAAAATCCAGTGCCCTACAATTTTTCCAGAACTCTCTGTGAAATCTGTGTGCATTGATTCTCATTAGATTGGCAAATATCGACTACAGTACATAGTGTTTGAATAGTTTGTCATTCGAAAAAAATGTATGTACCGGTACATTTATTTTTTATGAATCATCTGAGTTTCTACCATCAGAAAACTGAGGATTTATAAATAGTCTTTGTAAAATGTTTGTAAAGTGCAAGTACAAAACCTGTAGTGTGAGTTAACATATTAGTTATTCATTAGTTCTTAGCTTGTATACATTATTTGGATGTTATTCTAATGTTGGAAATGTTCCTCATTTACAAACAGTTAATAAATGAAGAATAGCTCAAATTAAAACGAATATTTCAGTAACATGTATAAAATATTAACTGATTCTTAACAAGTCATTAGTAAGTCATGTACTAACAGTTTTTTAATCACTAATTGACAGGTCATACCTTTGGAATGGGTGGAGAAAAGTGTCAGGTGTGATGTGTGACAGTACTTAGTTTCATTAAAATGTTTTGTTTAAATTTTTTTGCTTTTGTTTTATCTGTAATCTTGACTTTTGTTTATCCTTAAATTTAGCCGCACTCCTAAATAATATGAACATAAAATATCATATTATCTCTCTGAGCTGTGTTTTCATATCTTCAAGGCTTGAAAAAGTTAGCTTAACTTTGATATACATTGAATATTTATTCACTTAACCAAAACACATTCTCAACTCAAAAACTTTGTGTTGAGAATGTGAGAAAGTCTAAAGAAAAATACATCCAGTTGATTCATTTTTGATTTAATGTCTCAGAAGAGGGAGGAATTCACGTAAGATGAGTACTTTGTTCGATTTTTTATGTTTGGTGTCCTTGGCTTTTCTTTTAATAAATTATAGAAAACATCTTTATAAAATAAGAAACAACTGTATAGATCTGCTGAAGGCGTAACGTGAAGGGTTGGGCTTTAACTCTGAAAAACATTCATTTATTTATTTGAAAGTCTTTTTTTAAAGTTTTTTTTCTTGCAAAGTGTTCAAGGTGAATCTGCACCTTCAGAATTATGACAAAGTGAAGCCTGCAAAGTTAGAGTGGATTGTACTGTACATTCAGATTGCTGCAGGCTGCCTCAAAGTGAGTTTACAGTCCAACAGTTCAACATTAAGGAAGATATCTAGTAACTCAAAGAAAAATGATCTTCTGTTTAGCAGTTGATTCACATACCTCATCTCTAAGCTATGACTTTGGATTCAGTTTTATGCGAAGTGTTAGTGGAGTCATCGGCTTCTTTCCTCCCAAATCCCCACTTTTTCTTTAGAGGTCATCAGTCTGATTGCCTCTTTTATCTCTAATTACACGTCATAAGTGTTGGGCTTTGCTGGTTCTGGCCCAGTTTTACCCCCTCCACATATGATCTCCCAATGGCAGAGGGCAGACGGGGCTGCTGTTTCTTCTCATTGTTGAATTAGATAAAATAAAATAAACTTTAGTGATCCTGCCATGGGGAAATTCAATTGTCACAATAACTCAGTAAACAAGCCTTAAGGTGCAAGAAAAGGAAAACAAAATTATGCAAAAAAAAAAATATTCAAGGTGAATAAGATAAAACCGTCCCTTATCTAACACTGTTGTTAATTTTGCTGGTATAATGTATTCAATTAATTCCAGTGGTTATTAAAATTACCTTGAAATGTTCTATGTTTTTTTTCTAATAAAATTATCCTGGAATATTTTGGTGTTTAAATATCCCTTTTCTCATGTATTCTAGTCTACACATGTAGAAACCTAACTGACAAAATAAACTTCTATAAACTTCTCAATCTCTGTAACTCAGAAGATTTCATAGTATACGTGTTATTGTGCTGTAAAACAACAACTGCGAGACTTATGAGTTAAAATCGACCGCAAAATGGTTTTCACGAGATCTTGTAGTTGTTTTGGTGAACATGTTCGGTGTGGTGTGCTGCCATCTAGTGGTCGAGGTTTAAGTACAATACAAAACTCAGTGTTTGCTTAAGGATAATTAGTTGAAAAATGTTGATTAATTAAAAATTTGAATCCATACCAGTAATACCAAATAAGATATTGAGATATATCACATAATAGATTTTTTCCTAGTGTGAGATTCTTCATTAACCCAAAAAATATATATATTTTTTTATTTACTGATGATTCCTACGGATGAACAAATGTGAAATGCAGCAGTTTCTTTCTTAAAGTCCCACTTCGATCATTGTTCGATCTATTTTTAAAGTGTTCCGAGTGGTCTTATAATTATGATTATGCCGTTTTTTGCCAAAATAATACAAAAAATGTTGTTTTTCTAGGACAGTTTCTGCAGAGCAGCAGTAGATCATTAGAAATTCAAAGTTTTGGGTGGGACTGTTGGAACAGAGCAACCCTGCCCTCACTTCCCATCTACTATCATTGGGGTATAATAAAAATATAACAATATTGGAACTATACAGCCGTACAGTTTTGAACTCAGATGAGTAAAACAAAGACGTACATGGATCTGTTTGTCTACTAACTATTGGATACATCGGAATGGAGCGACGCAGGGATCTTGTGGCTTGTCAATAGTATTTTTTACATCAAAGCTTCAAGCTTTTTTAAACAGGATTTTTTTCATCTCCTCCTGATTCACCATGATTTTAATATAGAAACACTCAGAAATGCATTTTTAAGCTTATTTGTCTATATATTTGTTTTCCTTCATCAGAAAAATGCCGCAAGAAAATGTTAAAAACACCAAAAACCCATTTTCATCAGAGTGATTCTTTAAGGAATAACAAACTTCCTTTTTCTCAAACTTGTCTTTATCTGTGCAGGTGGGAGATAACCGCTGTTTGCTGCAGTCCCTCAAAGACTCGCCTTATTACCGCAGCTTCCAGGACAAGGTCAGAGCTCAAATGTTTCAAGATGTGGAAGAGTTGTTTTTTTGAAGTATTTTCCTCTGTCAGCTTAATGAAATGTTTCAGACCCTGTTTTTGTCAGCATTTGTTATATCTCATGATCAGTCCGTATTGCTGTGGCACCAACACTTGATCGGTCTGTCCAGGTCAGTCTTTGGGAGGTCCGTCTGTCAGACTTAGACGAGTATTTGCTCAACCTGAACGCCATCCAGAGGCGCTGGGTTTACCTGGAGCCCATCTTCGGACGAGGAGCTTTGCCTCGGGAGGAAGCCCGCTTCAAACGGGTTGACGAAGACTTCAGGTTCTCCTTTGACATTTTTTTCATTATTACCTCATCCGCAGTTGGAAAAAAAATACCTCCACGCTGATTTTTCAATTACATATGCTTTTCAGAAAAGCTTTGAAGTTACTTAATGGCTACAAGAACTTGAATCTGCTGTTTGCTTTTTTTTTTGTTTGAACCTTTATTTCACTGACAAAACCCACAATCATTGTTTTTCCACACAAAAAAAAAAAAAATGATCAAGTGTCACGTGACGAGTTGCCAGCAGCACAAAGTTGGAAGAGAAGCAAGTTTAACGCTTTCTTACATCACCTTCTTTTTAATAACACTTTTTAATCATCGGGGAGCTGAGAATATTAGCTGTTGCCGTTTTCCTGGAGGACTCTGCTGGATGCCTGTGATCGTCACGCCCTGAGGCAGCACCACTCGAGAAACCATCAGTCAGTGGATCCAATCAGCAAAGTCGCACAGGCGTGGGAGTAAATTGTGAAACCATTGTTGGTGCTGCAGTTCGCCACTCCAGCCAGAAATCCAACGTGAAACGGTTCTAAAATGTATGCAGAGAGGAAGTCAGACAAACTCTTGGAAGAAGGTTCTCTTTTTTACCAGCCTATCACAGATTGACACATGATTTAAAGACACGCTGCCCATCAGAGCAAGACTGTTTTTTTCGTGCAGGACTTTTATTACTACAGAAAGACATTGGTTAACTTACAAAGGCATAGATCAAAGAGTGTGCATTTTACTGACCTTCTTTTAGTCCAAAAAGTCTCGCACTGAAGTTTTATAACGTGTCATAAAGTAAAAGATCAGATAAGAGTCACAATAGAGCATTGTTTTGATAAAATTTTGCTCCTCATGAAATTGAATTTCTATTTTATTAATCATGGTTAATAAAAAAAAAACAGAAGTATGTGTTCACAAAACAAAATAAATAAATACAACTTTAAATAAGGTCTGGGTTGATAAAATTGATCTGAGTCGATCTAATCTTAATAGATCAATAATCATTTTATAAAAGTATAGACATAAGCTAAAGTCTGCTTGCTTGATGCTAATGTATAATGGGATTTCCCATAGGACAGCTAATGCTAACACTTAGTCAACCTAAACATACATTGCTGACTAAATTAAGTTCTTTATAAACTCACAGGCATAAATCTTCCGAACTCGTTTAAGAAAATATTTTAAAGTAACCATTTCTGGTCCAAAGCACCGTTTTTTTGCTCATTGGTTTTTCTTCTTCTTCTTCTGGAATAAGGCGTAATGCTATAGTGTGATTGACACCTAGTGGCCAAACTTGAACGTCTTCCAGGAGAGCCAGAACAATTGTTGCAGCTTCTCTACTTTAGAATCCATGTAACACTTTATGGTATTAACAATGTCACCAAATATAATGTCACTAATACATTTTACTGTATGTGAACTGTATCAGGTTAATATGAAAATCTTCAAAACATATATAGATAATTAATGTATTTCTAAACAAATGTGTCTATATATGTAAACTATATAAACTCAAAATTGAATTAATCAAATTAAAATAAATGTATGAAAAGAATAGAAAAAAAATTTGATTCGAATGGATTCAGGTTCTGGTGAATTGAATCAAATGGATTCTGGAAATTATTGGCGATACCCAGCCCCACTTCCTATCACTGAATACAATTCTTGATTCATTCATTTTTTTCATTTAATACAAAAAAATGTTTTTTTTACTAGCATTTAATAAAAAAGCTTGCCCTCATTCATCAACTATTTTCTAGGGGTCACAGAGGGGACATGAATTCCACTGTGTTCTGCACAGTAAAATGAGCATTTTTCTTCTTGTATGTTATAGGTCTATAATGTACGATATCCAGAGAGACACTCGAGTGGTGTCCCTGAGCTCCAGAGCTGGAATCAAAAGCTCCCTTGTCGCCATACTGGACCAGCTGCAGCGCTGCCAGAAGTCCCTCAATGAGTTCTTAGAGGTACGAACACAAATTCATGTCTTTTTAAACCTGAGGCTCCGGAGTCACTTAAGAAAAATACAAGGATAGTAATTTAATAAAAACTTGGATTACTTAGTAAGCACTGATTCAATTTTACCTACATTTATTTCTTATTTTTATTGCTTAGATCCTCTTATAATAACATAAACTGTGTGGATTTTTCTTTAAACCATTGATGACAGTAATTTAAGAGTGTGTGTGTGTTCTTCACCAGAATGCCCATTTTTTTGGAAAAACTTAGCAATAAATTAGTAAAAATATATTTTTTTGTATGTTCTGTTTATTACAACACAAAGTTTAAGCAATTATTATTTTATGCTGCAGTTGTCCCATGGGAAAATAGTGGAAACATATATATTACATTATATATTATATATATATGTATATATATATATATATATATATATATATATATATATATATATATATATATATATATTCAGTTAAGAAGCTCATTTTTTACTTGTGTTTTTTACGTTATTATATTTATTAAACACCCTTTTCTCCTTATATTTTTATGTTTTTATTTATCCCAAAAAAAAGCAATGATTCCTTACATGTATTGTAAAAGTAACAACAACATAAACGCAAAGCAGTGTTATCTTTTTAAGGGTGAGTTAAATCTTTGCAGCTCCATTTGGGTTATTGTCAGTGCCCAATTGGCTCCTAAAGTGTTAAAAGTCGCTGACCTCTGTTTTAAACCAAGGTTATAAGTTGAATATGTATTATTTTTAATTGAATTTCTGTGGCAGGAGAAACGATCGGCCTTCCCACGTTTCTATTTCATTGGCGACGATGATCTCCTGGAGATTCTGGGTCAGGCAACCAACCCAAGTGTCATCCAGTCACATCTGAAGAAGCTCTTTGCTGGTCAGACACATTTTTTTTTTCTTTTGCTGTTAATAACATTATTGTTCATGAGGGTTTTATGTGTTACCTGTTCAGGTATCCACAGTGTTGTGTTTGATGAACAATGCCAGCACATCGTGGCCATGTGTTCTCTGGAAGGAGAAGTGGTGCCGCTCAGAACTGCTGTCCGCATCTCCAGTCTTGTTGAGGTGAGAGTGGATCTTTAGATTTTTTCTGGACAAACTCCTAAAGCTTTTTATTTAGAGTAGATACTTTAACCGTCTATGTTGTGTTAAAGGTGTGGCTAGGAGAGCTGTCTATGCAAATGAAGGAGACCTTGAAACATCTGCTGTATGAGTGTCTGATGGCAGCGAAAAAAGGAGATGTTGACCCCTCACGCTATCCGTCTCAGGTGAACTAGACCTCCTTTTTGTTTCCGTTTGGTCTATTTAATTTTTATTTAAACAGTTTTTAGCCTGTAAGAAATGTTTAAAACAAAACAAGTTGACAATATTAAATACAAGATGGTTTTTGCTTCAAATGAGTAAAAAAAAATGTCCCAACAGTATTTTTCTTGGTTATACTTTTTAAATAAGTTGTGATGTTCTGCTCCTTCAGGACAAAATTAAATCTAGAAATTTACCATAAACCCTTTTATTAAGGTATATTCCTCTGGTAATTAGAAATATATTTTCTTAAAACAAGCATGGCTAAAACAAATTATATCTTTAACGTATATTTATACATTTTACCTAATATATATCATATTTTAAGCTCTACAAAAGTCTACCTATCCTTATTTCTAGACCATGATCTATTAGAAATTAGACTAGAAGTGCACATTTTAAGAGACATTTGTCTTTAAAATGATATTTATTTTTATGAGTAAAATAATATTTTACACTTTTCTTAAATTAAGTAAATCTGTTTCTTGAATCAAAACTTTAAAATTCCTCTTAACATTATTCTGTTAAGTTTTAAAAACTTGTTTCATTTGAAATATTAAAATAAGATGATTTCAAGATCAAATGACCCAAAAAGAGATTCAGATTTTATTGTTTTAAAGCAAGTTGTTACATTTTACTCAAAAGTTACTTGTAAGTTAGTTTTGTTTTAGAGCTTGGTTGATAAGATCAACTAATCGATCTGAATGAATTTAAGCTTAACAGATCAAAAACCGATCCATAAAAATAGAGATGGATCAAGCATAAAGCTAAAGTCCACTATCTTGATGCTAACCTATGATGGGATTTCCTATAGGATGGCTAATGCTAATGCTAGGTCGACCTAATAAGGTGATTAATATGAAAATCTTCAAAGCATATATAGATTACTAATGTATTTCTAAACAAATGTGTCTAAATGTGTAAACTGTGTAAACTCAAAATTAATTTGAATCAAATAGAATTGAGAGGATTGAAAGATTAAAAAAAAAATCAGATTCGAATGGATCCAGGCTCTGGTGAATCAAATGTAATCTGGAAATTATTGGCAATACCCAACCTTATGTTTTATATTAAGTCTAAAAAAAATATTTAAAGTTGACTCAAATACTTGGTGATATTTTGTGTTTTTGGAATGATGTCATAATGACATCTGATTGTATTTGATCTGCTTTGTGTAGATTTTGTGTTTAGCTGAGCAGATCCAGTTCACGGAAGATGTGGAGAAAGCTTTAAAACAGCAACGTCTGCAGCAGCTGGAACTTGAGCTTAACAGTAAACTGGAGCACTACACCCGAGTGGACACCAACTCTGAGGATTCTCCTAACACAGGTAAGAGGGCGTTTTTTTTTGTGTTCCTGTTCCGTATTTCATACAAATAAATGATTTTTTTTTTTTTTTTACAGAAAATACTTAAATGTACCTTCTTTTAGCACACATGTGTGACCTAAGTGAGGAAAAAAAGCTTCTTTCTGATCATTTAAATGTAATTATTGTGAAACCACAGTTCATGACAAAGCTTCTACTTTAAATAGCTTAATTTTTTTTATTGAAATGTTTACTACAGTGACAAAAAGAGAAAAATGAATGAACAATAAAATATTTAAATAGGATATTTTATGATTATTTTAATTAGTTTTAGGATTTTGTGTCAATCTTTTGCTCACATCAGCAAATATAAACTCACATAAAGATTAGTGTTTCTTTTTCTTTGTGATTTAAGCTTCAGCTCTAAATGTTTTATTACATAAGTGCTCTACTGTTAATAAATTACCTAAAAGATAATTAAGATCAAGAGGAGAAAAGATCATAAAACACTAGTTTTGCCAGAACATGAAAGACTTATTCTTTTAGCGTTTGTTTTATCGAGAGTCTTTAAAATGTTCACGAGCTTTTGCTTTGTTGGGGACGCTCCGTCATCATATTTATGGCTCATGAAGGTGGGGGTTACTTTCGAATGACTGACTCTTTGTGAGTGTCTTTGTGGCCGGTGAGCCGGAAGAGGCTGCGGAGGGGCAGTACCCTTTAGAGCGCCGCATGCAGTCACTGGCATACTAATTTAATGACTCGCGGCTGGATATATAGCAGCATAAAACACACTGGCTGGGTTTGTCCTCAGAACTAGAATAAAAAATAAAAAAGACTCCAATATTTATAAGAAGTTTTGTTATTCATGCATGAGATGAGAGGCTCCTCAGCAAAGCTTTTGGTGGGTTGCAAATCTCTTTGGTTTATCTGTAAAATACAGTTTTTCAAACATATTTTTCGTTATTAACTATTAATATTTTACAGGTTTGTTACTGGTGTGTAATCAAATCATGTTTATCTTTTAAAATAGCAACACTATTCATGAAAACCTCTCATTATATTACTCGCTCCCTTAAATAAAAGCAGGTGTTTGAAGAGGCCTCAGAGTGCTAATACTAATTAAGGCTGCTAAAGTATTGCCATGAAGGATAATCTCATTTCCTGGCCTTCATAAATGGGCTGTAAACCCAGAGGGGGGGTGAAAACTTCCTCTCATTTTGGCACAGAGACAAACAAGTGCTGGAACACATTTGGCAGATATTTTCCATCCAGAAAGATGCTGAATTTGGAAGCTTTCCTGCAAAGGAGATGATGGGTGCAGCTTCTACAGTTCCACAGGTTTCCTCCTCAAACCTCTACATATTGTAGAAAAATACCTGTACATCAAGCATGCATGTACTATGAGAATTAAAGCAGGGTGAAGCAAGAAGATTATTGTTCATATCTAAATGTATTAAATTGCTTTCAAATGATATCTTGTGAAGATGTAAAGGTACATTTTTAAAGATATGGGGAACATCCTTCCCATTGTACATCCATAGAGTGTTTATAAACTTCATAATGTGACTAAAATGAGCCTCTTTTGTCATTTTCTGTCATTTAGCTCAATCTTCTGTCATGATTTCCATACCTGTCTGTACAGAGTCCAGCATCTTACAGCTGAAGCTGAAGGCTTTGATCCTGGACATTATCCACAACATCAGCATGGTGAAGCAGCTCAACCAGGCGGGCGTCACCAGCACCGACGACTGGGCCTGGAGGAAACAGCTACGCTTCTATATGGGAGCAGACAAATTCTGCCACATTCATATGGTGGATGCACAGTTCAGTTATACTTATGAGTATCAGGTACATACTTTGTTTCACAGTTTTACTCTTGCAACAGTCCTTTTGCATGCTCCCACTTTAAAAGTCTGTCTGATGCTTTTTGATAAAAATGGTGCATATTTTTGTGGCATTTTTCTGAGTATTTTTATATTCAAATCCCTATTCTGCTCCATTCTGATACATCCACTTCCAGACAAATAGATCCATGAACGTCTTGGTTTACCTCGTCTTAGATGACATCTGGATCAAAGCTGTACTTGCTGGATAGCTTCAATACTTCCTGATGTTTTTGTTGCACTGGGAATGTTAGGTTTGAGGTGTGAGGGGCTGTAAACTAACGGGAAAGAGTGTAAACAGAGAGCTCTCAGCAACGGGGAAAAGAGGGTAGGGTTTCTCTGTGCCAACGTTCCCGCCCTGCAGAAACTATTTTCTAGAAAGCGACACAGGTTTTCTAATTTTCTAAAAAAAATTGCATACTGGTAATCACAATTAAAAGACCAGTGGGAATGCTTTTTTTTGTTTTGTTTTTTTTATTTTTTAGCAAAGTGTGAGATCATTTTAAATGGATTCAAACAGTTCCATTACATGAAAAAAAAACATATACATGACATCAATCATTCCCAAAACATAAATTAAACATATTATCCAATTATCCAATCATTATTCCCTTGGAAAAAGTAAATTTTAAAGTGTATCTTACATTTCTGAGAGGCTTTTTGTTAGTATTCAATAACTTATTGAGTCATTCCCACACTTTTCTGTTGATTTACCCCATCTATGATACTTTTACTTTATAGTCAATATTCAAAAGTGTCAGAAATGGTTGTTAGACCAAACCCCAAAGCATCTCATGTTTTCAACTTTAAATGAAGTTTGGCAGAAGTGTGTTGAAGTATAAATGAAACTCCACTTTTACCTTTGGGGGGCACTGTTCATGCAGACATAAGAAGTCCTGAGCTGTATTTCCCATCTGCAGTTTCTGGTAACACATCGCAGATTCAGTCTCCTTTTCATTTTCTTCACTGGTCCTTAGTATTTTTTTTCCATGTATCTTTTATTAGCTTCTGGTGTCTTTTTGAATCCCCCACCAATCCACCTAAATCCTAACTTCTGTTTCACCGTTGTTCCTCTCTTCTGTATTTCTCCCCCATTTCTCAGGGAAATGCAGCAAAGCTGGTGCACACTCCGCTGACGGATAAATGCTACCTGACTTTAACCCAAGCCATGAAGATGGGGCTTGGCGGGAACCCTTATGGGCCTGCTGGCACCGGCAAGACCGAGTCTGTCAAAGCCTTAGGGGGGCTCTTTGGACGGCAGGTGTTAGTTTTCAACTGCGATGAGGTATTTAGATATTTCACGTGATACCGGGAATAATTCATTATTGAAGGCTTTGAATGTTACGCATCAGTAAAGATAGAAGAGAGAAAAAACTGCAGCCTAAATGTCTGGCTAACATTTCAATGGAAACCAAGGAAGATTTTTTCCTTTGTCTTTTTAGGGCATAGATGTGAAGTCTATGGGACGGATATTTGTGGGCTTGGTGAAGTGTGGAGCTTGGGGCTGCTTTGACGAGTTCAACCGTTTGGAAGAAGCTGTTCTCTCTGCAGTTTCGATGCAGATTCAAGCCATTCAAGACTCCCTCAAACATCATAAAAACACATGTGAACTGCTGGGGAAGGAGGTCAGAAAACAGAACACAAACACACAAAACATAATTTAGTTCATCAATCCATTAAGTTCATTAGTCCTTTATTGTCATCCGATTGCTTAACTTTAAGATAAGGAAACAATTTCAAATAAGACACATTCAAAATGAAATATTCTTTCCCTCTACTCTTCATCCCTCAGGTGGAGCTGGACCCAAACTCCGGGGTGTTCATCACTATGAACCCTGCGGGTAAAGGCTACGGCGGCAGGCAGAAACTTCCCGACAACCTGAAGCAGTTGTTCAGGCCTGTAGCCATGAGCAAGCCAGACAATGAACTCATCGCTGAAGTCATTCTCTACTCAGAGGGGTTCAAAAACGGAGAGATGCTCGGGGGAAAACTGGTCGCTGTCTTTAATCTGGCCAGGTATAAAGCATGACCTTAGTTCTTTCTTAAAACTTATATTTTATTTTTGTGATGTAACAAAAGCCACTGCCTTAATAAGTTATATTTATAATGGAGTGACTGAGACTGTTTGTCTTCACAGAGAGTTGTTGACGCCCCAGCAGCACTACGACTGGGGCTTGCGGGCTCTGAAGACGGTTCTGAAGGCCTGTGGAAGTCTCCTGCAGCAGCAGAGGAGACGTCACGACAAGGAGAGGGAAAGTAAGTGAACCGCTGTCTGTTTTTACTAATGGATCTGGGATTTCTCCTCCTCTATGAAAGCTAGGAAGCATCTGCAGCTCCTCCTTATCTGAAGTCTCTTTCTTTACCTCCCTAAATACTCAGAACAGTCTGATTCAGCCGTGTGGTGCAGATATCCCTCATCGGTCCATCATTTATTCATTCTATGAACTTAAAAGAAACAACTTTAAACATTTTTGTTTTAAGTTTCTATCAGAGAAGACAGGACTTGATACTATCAGCTGACCAAGCAGGGAACTGTTTTTCTGAAGTTACAGTTATGTTAATAAGTCAAGTAATTTGATTTAGCCCATGGGTCAAAGGGAAAATTGGATCCGCTTTTTTTTCTCCCTCAACTCCCCAGACTGAGAGTTTATATTGATTGGCTCAGAAAATGGCAGAGTAAAGAGTCAGAATTAAATAAGTTATAAATGTTTATTGTTTCTGCAGATTGAGCCTGTGACAGTTCCTCATGAGTGAACAGAAACATGTTAAATATATATATCATTTGATGACTCTCTTCTGGGGTTTTTGAAGTGTGACTGTTGTGAAGGTGTATACCTTTTCCCACACTCCTCAAACAGGTAAAATATACTTGTAGGCATCTTCTTAGAGTTTTTGGTAACAAGTTCAACCGTCATTTTGCTAATTTAAGAGAAAATTTCAGAACATTTAAAAACACAGTTTTCATCTTAACCTGATAAAAGTTTAATTTTCGAAAGACACTAAACATTTTAAAACTGACAGCAGACTATGAGCCAAAAAGTGCATGAAATGGATTCACTTAAAACATGGAGCTTTTATACCAGCTGCAGCATTTAAACGGGATGTCCCATTTCTAACAGCTCCCTAAAGCCCATGTCACAAATGCTCTTACAAAAATGGTAATTATAAATATAAATATTTCATCTTTAATTAACTTTTGAAATTTGTTGCCCAGGTATGACAGAGTTTCTCTTATTCAAGTGTCATGATGCATGTTTTAAATAGACATTGAAATGCCTTGAATTAAAACAATACATTTTCCACTGGCTCCTAAAATCCTTTTATAAAAACGCTTCACCTTTGGAACACTTTTTAACAGGAGTTTGTGCTTCTTTGTGCTTTCCTCCCTCATTTTCAGGCATGTTATCAACCCCCCCAGCCCACATTGGCTCACTCTCATACCTGCCTGTCAATTTCTTGCCCAACAGCCTCTCACACTCTGCCCTGTTTCCCACCCCCACTTGCCTTTATGTCTCTGCTTTTCAATACTTTCTCTTTTGTCCCTCTCCTGATTTCCACTCTGCCTTTTCTTGATTCCTCTGTCTGTTCTCTTTCAAATCCTTCTGGTCCAATACCCACCCTTTATCTTTTCAACTCTCAGGCACGTGGGCTCACCACACACATCTGCTGTCTGTCAATGGCTCCCTAAGGTTTTCCTGCGAGCATCGCTCTCTGTGTAGTCCAGCCAAGTGGTTCTGCTGAATACAAGAAGAAAGATTCTGCATTTGTGTCTGCAGGGAGGGCCAGGATCTTTGTAGCTGAGAACTAAAGTATCGACAAACTCTAGATCATTGCAGGCTTTGGTAATTAGCTCATTTTTAACAAGGCTCATGTATAAGAGCAAAGTAAAAAGCAAGTGTTGATGTCTTTGTATTCTTCACCTTCAGTGTGTTTGTCACAGTTTATCTGCATGTTGTCCTTCTTACTGAAGTTTCTTCCTTAAAATATTTAATTTTTCAGATATGTTATTGAGTTTAGTCCTGTTTGGAATTGAACAGTAATGTGCAGTGTCTTTCTTTCATCCATGTGCAGTTCAGGAGAGCAGCCTGGTGGTGCAGGCTCTGAGGCTGAATACCATGTCCAAGCTGACGTTTGCAGACAGCTCTCGTTTTGATGCGCTGGTCAAAGACGTCTTCACCGGAGTTAACTTTACGGATGTGGAGGACCAGATTCTGATTCAAGCACTGGAGCAGGTTTACCAAGAGGCTCAACTGGAACTGATACCCAGCCAGGTTTGTCTTCACACTCAACACGTTCTTCATAGCTCCTTTTTATGTGTTTTTAGAAGTGGATCTTTGTCACAAGTTGATGATGATTTTTCAGCTAAAGAAGGCATTGGAGCTAAATGAACAGCTGAGGCAGCGCATGGGTGTGGTCATCGTTGGGCCAAGCGGAGCCGGCAAGTCTACTCTCTGGAGGATGCTCCGGGCTGCTCTGAGCAAGACAGGAAAAGTGGTAGGCAGAGGATTTTACTCTTACTTCATAAAAAAACATTATTTAAATGATGCATTAATACCAATTTAACTTTAGCACTATCCTCTTTTCAAAGTTTTAAGGTCAGTAAAAAAAGTTATCATCTGCCTTCTCTTGTGGATTTCTCTTTAGGTGAAGCAGTACACTATGAACCCTAAAGCCATGCCCAGGCAGCAGCTTCTGGGACACATAGACATGGACACCAGAGAGTGGGCTGATGGCGTTCTGACACACAGTGCCAGGAGTGTGGTCAGAGAGCCACAGGGTGAGTACACTCAGAGTACAAGTATGGGGCTGTTTAAATTTTGGTCCCAACTGCCCTTATGTGGAAGACTACTTGGTAAACCCGAAGAGTAAAAATGTCAATGCACATTTTTTCAATGGGCATGCTGCTGGCGTCAGATTATAGTGAATACCCAGATTTGTAATTTTTCAACCCTGCCATCCCCTGCACAAGGAGCCCATTGGTGCAGTCCACATGAAAAGTGTGCACTCCTGCATGCAGCCTGGCTATTAGAAAAGAGGAAGTCAGACAATCAGTGTAGTTTATGTGGACATCCTATGGACAATAGCTGTATGACATTCACAGCCCGTACGTAATAAGTGAATTCAACTTGCATTAGCCTTACAGATTTTTGCACACCACCGCCTGGATGTGCGTTCATAAAACCGCGTAGAGCGTGTTCTTGAACACACTACACGCATCCGGTGTGAGTTAAAACACTTTCTGTTTTCTTAACTGCATGTGCATGTGTGTTTTTAGAGGTGAACTCCTGGATAGTTTGCGATGGGGACATTGATCCAGAGTGGATTGAAAGTCTCAACTCGGTCCTTGATGATAATCGGTTGTTAACCATGCCCAGTGGAGAGCGAATCCAGTTTGGACCCAATGTTAACTTCCTGTTTGAAACCCACGACCTCAGCTGTGCCTCACCGGCCACCATTTCCCGTATGGGCATGATCTTTCTCAGGTCAGTCAGGCACTAAAGACTATATTTATTTGTACAAAATGTGCTGGTCTTTGAGGTTTTACATCCTGTTTGGCTTGATTTGCATTTGAAGCGATGAGGACATAGACGTGGGGGCTTTAATGAAATCGTGGTTGAGGGGCCAGCCAGAAGAGAGTCGCAGTCACCTAGAAAACTGGCTAGGAGACTATTTCCAAAGAGCACTGGACTGGGTCTTCAAGCAGGTAACTTTTCCCCTTAATGCACAATGTTTTTTTATGCCTAAATAATGCTGGATATGCAGCAGAATATTTATGTGTACAATAAAACAAGGATTCTGCTGATAAATGTTTAGGAAAAAATGTAAGTTCCTAAGTTACATGTACTCAGCAATTCACATGTTTTCTATCTTCTTCTACTAGGACAGAACAGGCTGACACGTCTACATTTCAACCTGTTTACATGCCATGGACCCTGTGTGTGCCTTTATGTCTCCTCTTTTTATGGCAGAATGACTTTGTGGTGGAAACTAGTCTGGTGGGTACCGTTTTCAACGCTCTGTCGCACCTCAGTGCCGTGAATGAGAGAGGAGAGTTCCTCGTGGGTCTGCTGAGGGGCTTGGGAGGAAACCTCAATCTTAAAATACGACAGGAATTTGCTAAAGAGGTGAGGAATCTGGCTTTTTGTCTTTCAATTAGTAGCTGTTGACAATTTTTTATACCTAAACATGTTTCTTTTTCCATCTGCAGTTACTGAGTTGGGCCAGAGAAACCCCCCCAGATTCCAGAAAACCCCTTGACACCTACTATGATAGTAAAAGCGGCCATCTAGCAGCTTACACCTTCCAACATCCGGAGAATCTGACGCTGGAGCAGTTCTCTCACGCTCACATGCTGCCTGTAATAAAGACGACGGGGATGCAGAGAGGTCTGCATGGCTTTTTCCCGTGGCTCACCGCTCCACACAGGCAGCCCTTCATGGTGGTAGGCCCTGAAGGCTGTGGAAAAGGGTAATTAAACATGCGCTGTGAATGCACCACAAATAAAACCTGCAAATATCATAAGAAGAGGCAGATGCACACTCGAGATGTTGCATTTTCTTAATGCGTATATGTGAAATAAGTGAAAAAATATTTAGTATAACCCAAATTGGATTGGAAAATTCTCTCTGCTTTGCTTACAGTAATTGTACCATTGCAAAACAATTTTTGAAAAAAATGATCATCATGAGAAGTTAACAAAAAACAAGCAAAAGTTTATAAAAAAAAAAAAAAAACAACAACGTATAAATAGTTCAATTCCTTTGTGGTGCTTCATTTCTTCCTTCTTAAATTCTATATTTCTTTTCTGCTTTATATTAGTATTTCATATAATCAAATTCACTCAAATAGGTTAAAGGAAACTATAAAATCACTCTCATGTCTTTTATACTGTCTTGATATGGTGGCAAACTGTGGAATAAGGTATATCAACATTTGAATTGTGGTATTAATTAGAAATGTATGTTCTATATCTTGTGGATTGCTCAGAAAAGTGCTCCTAATGTTTTTTGATGTGGTAAATTAGAGATTGGAAATTCAAGATTGCAAAAAAAATAGTGGTGTCAAAGTAAAGTTTGGAAAAAAAACATAAAGCCACCTTTTTAGTTTTATTTTTATCTTTTCCTGCAGCACAATGTCAGAAACTTAAATAAAAAAAGAACTCTAAATGAAGCTTTTAACAGCAATTATGAGGTTAAAAATCATTGTGATTAATTTGAGTAATTAACTCCAGGTCACAATTAATTAATCACATGACAACACTAGTTTCATTGGAAACTACTCCCACCAATCAGGAGTGATCTTGTGAGTCCTCACCCCTACCACTTGAAAGCGGGCTACTCGAAATCTGTCAATCAAATGTTTTGATCAATCCAGTCCTCTGTTACAGTTGTTGGATAAAACAAATGTAGCTACTTCATAACATCGGTTTCTTGGCTACATCCACAGCAAAGGATGGCGCATGATGCAGTGCAGAGGCGCTCTACTGTAGTCATCCAATGTGACAAACATGTAGAATCAACAGCAAATTCTGAACTTTTATCCCCTGTGTGACATTTCTTGTGAATGCACAGAGAGCTCAGAATAACAAGGATATTAGTGGCTCCATGCGTGTGTGTTCTACGCGCGCTGGCCAGAGTGAATGCACACAGTCGTAGCCTCCAAAGTAATTGCTATCCTTCCCAAGGGTTTGAAGAACAATGGTTGCTCCGTTTGCCATTTATACTCGAGTTGAGTTTTCTATCAGTCTGTGCTTTTCTCATCCCCTTGTCTTGCCTTCTGGCCCCTGAAAGGTCAGCATGGCAGCAAGACACTGGGTCGTTCCTCCAGCCAAAGAGCATGCTGCTTTTTAAAGGCTGTAAATGTGGTGACATGAGAGACAAGTTTATAGCTTTCTGGTTACATTTTGAATCCTCATTAAATGTCGTCTTTATTTTTGGTCACAGTGTTTGAGACCAAGCTAAACAATTACGGATTTAAAGCAGTATGACAGATGTATTAATAGCCTTTTTGTGTACGTTGTTTATCTTTTAGGATGCTTCTGCGCTACGCTTTCTCTCAGCTGCGCTCCACTCAGGTCGCTGTGGTTCACTGCAGCGCCCAGACTTCATCTCGCCACGTTCTGCAGAAGCTCAGCCAGACATGTCTGCTGCTCAGCTCCAACACGGGCCGAGTCTTCCGACCCAAAGACTGCGAGAACCTCGTTCTTTACTTGAAAGACATCAACCTACCCAAACCTGACAAATGGGGGACGAGCAACCTCACTGCATTCCTTCAACAAGTAAGGATGACACATATATTAGAAAAATACTTCAAGTAAGATTGACATGAGTCATCATCTGTTTTTGCTCTAGGCTTTAACATATAAGGGATTCTATGATGAAAATCTTGAGTGGGTCAGTCTTGAGAACATTCAGGTGGTGGCCTCCATGTCAACAGGAGGTTCTGTCTGCAGTCACTCTCTTACTTCGCGCTTCTGCTCCATTGTTCGCATCTGTGCTATAGAGTACGTATGTCTAAAAAGTACACATATTTTACAGCTTTAGCTTCTTTCTAACTGTTTTTGGTGAAGTTTTAACATATAATTTGTGTCTTTGAATGTTTCTTCAGCTATCCAGACAGAGAGCAGCTTCACTCCATCTACTCGGCTTACTTGCAACCTGTTCTCCAGCATAGCCTGGGCAGCCAAGCAGCCTGGGCCAGTACAGGGAGAAATCATCAGCTGGCTGGTTCTATGGTGCAGCTCTATGAACAGGTATTATTTGGTTATTTATTTAATTTTTTAATCAAATTCTATAAGATCTAGGGAGCTAATTGAAAACAAAATTAAGGATCTAAAAAAACATCTTGATTGAGGTCAGGAGAGGTGGTTGGAACCATGCTAAGAGAGTTGGCATTAAAAAAAGGCTGCCAAAATAAAATTGAAGCTGTTTTTTTATTATTATTATGAGCAGATCTGCAGCATTTGAGAGCTTTAGTTGTTTTTTTTTTTCAATCAGAAAGCATGTTAGCTGTAGATTAATGACACACAAGACTCTCAAGGTGTGTGAGACTTTATCAGCAATTTTCCTAATCAGAATTACCTTTTTTACCAGAAAACATTAAAGGTTGATTGACTTTTGTCATCTTTGTTAGCTGTTTGGTTGACGATTAACTGGCTTAGCTGTAGCTTGGGAAGAATCACAAAAATATCTCTGGAAAGTGCCAGTGAAATCAGAAACTCACATTTGTTTGCCTTTGTAGAATTTTCAGAGTTTCTGTAGTTGCTTTTAGATTGGGTATTTATAAGATAAAATGCTACATGCTAACATCAATCTTTTCTTGGGGTGGTTGAATAACGTATGGTTTTGATGGTATTGGTTTTAGGAGCATAATCTGACATTGCTCCTTTTGGGATGTTTGATTTACAGAAGAATGCTTCGATGTTTTATTTCTGTGATTGTCATTATGCCGTAGGTGAAAGCTAAGTTTACAGTGGACGACCACAGTCACTATCTCTTCACGCCGTGTATCCTGACGGAATGGGTCCTCAGTCTGCTGCGATACGATCTTACTGCAGGTAACCACAATCTGATAGAAGGGAATTAACTCTTTGTTCTTTACCTATTGTAATATTGTAAATATTGTAATAGACTAAATAAAGATGGAGTAGGAGTTTCATTATATGTGAATAAAACATTGCATTTTAGAGCACTGGATAGCATAACAACTGCAAATGATAGTATACTTGATTGTTTAGCAATCTGTAAAGTAAAGAAAAAAATATTATTAGTTGCATTTACAGAACACCTCAAGTATTGAAATGTTTACAACTTGGATAGAGAAAATGTTTGTGGTGGCTTTAAAATTGACATGTCTAATCCTCATAAGATGAAATTAATAGATGAATTAATTATGATCATGTAGCATAGCTGCTAATGGTGCAATATTAATTGATAATATATTCACAACCTCAGCATTGACAATAAAGCAGTGAATGAATTGTTAATCAATGACATCAGTGACCATCATTCCAGTTTTCACAACATATGACTTATAAGACTACTGAGTCTTATTTACAAATGTTGTTTACTGCCAAAACTATTCTTGACATCCTCACTTCAAAGCATTTGCTGAGGAATGTAAAGCTCTAACTTTTGTTAACTTTTAAAGACACAAGTTGCCTCTGCAGAGATGTGTTGCTTGCAGCTCATTTCTCCTTTTTTCACCTTTTTTGTCTCGTTTTTTCCTTCTATATCTGCAAATGCCTCACGCACTTCTATTTCTCCCTATCTTTGTTTCCTTTTCATCTTTATCTGGTATCTTTTCCCTTTTTTTGTGATAGTGAGTTGGTTATTTTAAATGGAAACTTCAACATGATGTGCTTTCTTTATTTCAGTAATGTTGTTTTTTTCATTCTCATTTGTCTTTCCTCTTTGTTGCTGGTTATCTTCTCTTTTATTTGCAAAAAAATCGTTTAGGTACTTTTACTTTTAAAATGATTGTTTTAGTCTACAGGCTACATTTACCTGAGTTTAAATAATACAGATTTTTTTTATTAATCTGTCAACAATGAACCATGATTTTCTGTCAAATGAGTCACTGATGGTTTGAATTAAAGGCGCAGCAGCTGTTTAGCATTAGGGCTTGATTTGTTTCCTTTTTGTTTTTGAAATTGAATATGCCAGAGAAACCCCAGTAGTCAGTGGTAGGAGTTGACTTTGACAGATACTCCTGAAAGCAGTGACCTTTGAGAATTTGACTTGACACTGTCTTCCTAGACAGCAGCAGTGTGTTGTTTCCTCAGGGGCTTTACTACACTTTATGTCAATTTCTAAGCTGTTTTTTTTTTGTCTGTGTATAATAATATTTTTTTCAATATGTGATTTGAAAGTGTGAAACAAAAGAAAAGTTTGTCAAAGTAATTTACATTTGATGTAAAATCAAACATTTTCATTGACTAAATGTCTCGTTTTATGTCAGGAAACGAGGCATAATTTTGAACTGTATGCAGCTTTTGAAAAGTCACTCGTTTTTGTTTTTGTATTCCTAACTTTCCATTTTAGCTCAATCTAATGTGACAGAAAGTGTGCTGGAGGTGGTGGCCTACGAGGCCAGGAGGCTCTTCAGAGATCGTCTCGTTTCCTCTAAAGACCTCCACACCTTCGACAACATCCTGTCTTCGGTCGTTCGTGGAGACTGGAGCTCAGATGCTCTGGACAACATGACTGGTATGAGGCGTTCCTCACTTCCTGCCCCTTCGTCTGCTCAACGTTTGTGGTAAAGCAGGAGGAATCATAACATGCTGGAGATGAGTCGCTTGAGGAGTTTCATGACAGCTTTTATAGATTGCTGCTTGTGCCTTAAAGAATTCAGTGTGTGATTACATCCGAGCTGGTTTGACAGCTTTCCATATGGCATTTTGTTCAGCAATTTCCTTGCTAATGTTCTGTTTACCTACTATATACTAAGATGACATTTTTTATTTTTCAGTTGGTTTTGAGTCTTGCCTCATAAACAAGCAGTGTGCTTATTAATATTTCTCATCCGTTGATGGAGAATATAATGCCACCCCCAGGTGAATTTAATTTTAGCTATAGCTGGTGTTAAGAAGCTGACAAGTGCCTATAAATTGTGTCTGGAGTGCATGGCATAATGCCAGTGCTCTGCCTTGCTGGGAAGAGGAAGATAAAGCCATGTCATTTAAAATGACATATTTCAGTGAAAGTATGAACACGGTTTTGATTTATTTTTTCTCATGAATTTTGTTGAAAACCTTGATATGACTTCCTCTAAACTTCTTTAGTTTTTGTTTTTTTCCTCCCTGAAGATGGTTTCTATGTGACGTGGGGATGGTCTGAAGGGACTGTGATGGCTCCAGGCCAGCCTCTGCCTCCTCATGGAAAACAATTAGGTCGTCTTGATTCTGCTGATCTCAAAGAAGTCATACAGAAGGTGAGTTGAAGACCCGTTAGTTGTCAGAAATAAGGGTGTGTAAAATCATTTTTCCACGTTTGACCCATCCCCCGGGGGAGCGGTGAGCTGCAGGTGCAGCCGTGCTCTTGAACTTCTTGGTGGTTTAACCCCCAATCCAACCCTTAAACCTTAGTCACATGCACCAGTATGGGGGGGTTGACCCATACCTACACATTCTCACTCCAAACTCATCATAAATGGATGTATGGTTCAGACCCCCTACGTCGTTTTTTGATGTTCTGGTCGTTTCCATTAAATCCAGGGCCCCAACCCCCCGGGACGCGGTAACGGATGGACAACTGGTACCAGGTTGGGACCGGTCCGGTACTGCATCCCAAGGGGTGGGGATCCCTGATTAGCATATGCATTTTTATCCCTGTCTGTGGCCCAGTACCAAGCGGCTTATGTCCAGTTGTTATTAACGGTCCATGGTGC
Organism: Oryzias melastigma; assembly: GCF_002922805.2. NCBI lineage: Eukaryota > Metazoa > Chordata > Actinopteri > Beloniformes > Adrianichthyidae > Oryzias > Oryzias melastigma. The sequence goes on along the minus strand of NC_050524.1, from coordinate 22,093,136 downwards.
TGACCCATGCGGGTTTGTCCATTTTTTTGTCCACAGACAGCCTGTATCTACTCGTAAACCAAGTTTTGACTAAGGCTTTAATGTTTAGTGTCTAGCAGAGAGGGATTCTTAGTCTTTGTTATGACTAAACTGTGGATGTGAACTCACAACTTACTTTGAGTGAACACAAAATTCTGTTTATTTTTACATGATGATATGTTGGAAGCCTTTATTTGTGATTCATCACCTTTGGTCGTCTTTGTCTTCCACCAGGGGGTAATGCTCTACAGCCGTGACAACAAGGAGCTGGACCTCCTCCTCTTCTGGGAAGTGTGTGACTTTGTGTCCCGGGTGGACCGGGTCCTTAGTCGACCCGGTGGTTCTCTTCTTCTGGCGGGGCGGAGCGGAGTGGGTCGGCACACAGCGGCGTGCCTGGTGTCTCACATGCACGGATATGCAATGTTCACCCCCAAGATTTCCCGCAGTTATACACTGAAGCATTTCAGCAACGACCTGAAGACGGTAAGAAAAGTTTTTGCACCCTGACTGTCTCACATTTTCCGGAATTCCCTTGACCACATATTTACATTCTCTTTTTAGAACTTTTATTGATGCGAGGCCTTCATGTTGTGTATGTATAGAATGCATCTGAAAAGTTATTTTTCTGTCCATAGGTGATGCAACTAGCTGGACTTGATGGCCAGCAGGTTGTTTTACTTTTAGAGGATTATCAGTTTGTCCATCCATCTTTCCTGGAGATGGTGAACAGCTTACTGTCATCAGGTGATGCATTATGTTCCTATATGTCATTCTGGTCTGATCCATGCCGCTCAGTGGAAAAGAGGCATAAGTAGACTTAGTTTTTATGTTTTTTATAAAAACGACTGACACCTAAAATCAAGATTTAAAGAAACTTAAGAGATGATTGCAGAAGTAATTCTGTGTGAGCTTTGAATTGAGATTCAACATGCAAACATATTCCATATGAGAATTCATCAAAAAAGACACCACACATTAGCATTATGACACAAACAGGACAGACTTTTAAGCATGTAGAAGCTTTGACAGCTGATGTTGTGTTTCAGGTGAAGTTCCAGGTCTTTACACTCCAGAGGAGCTGGAGCCGCTGCTGTCCCCACTTAAAGACTCTGCCTCCCAGGATGGGTTCAGTGGGCCGCTCTACAACTACTTTTCTCACAGTGAGCTCAATATGATTATTTAGAACTCATCCTTGAGTGCTTCATGTATGATAATTTACAGTTTCAGTCAGTTCATGTTCAAAGTATCTCACTCTTTATTGGATCAGTTGTTTTCTTCTACCTACTCTTGTCTTCTGACTGGAGTCCATGTGCTTAAAGTAGAGAGAACAACATTTATTTTACTCAGGTTTCAGCTAAAGACTCAAAATTAAAAGTTCCACCACCCCATCCATCCATCCATCTTCCTCCGCTTCATCCGGGACCGGGTCGC
>NC_050524.1:22022437-22091605 GCF_002922805.2 Oryzias melastigma | reverse complement strand
TTTGAAAGAGATGTGTTTGATAGCGTATAAATGTCACAAATCGTTCTATTTTCCCATAAGAAGTCCATCATGTTTTTATTGATCCAATTCCGTTTTCTTTAGGGATCCGACAGAACCTCCACATTGTTCTCATTATGGACTGCTCCAACTCAAACTTCACCATAAACTGTGAGAGCAACCCAGCTTTTTACCGCAAATGTTCTGTTCAGTGGATGGAGGGATGGTCTGAAAGCAGCATGAAGAAGGTAATAGCAGACCAAAAAAAAAACAAAAAAACCTTCAGATGGTTGAGAATGCAGTTCTATACATGTATAATGATTTGAATATAAAGCTGGATTTATGTACGCTAATCTGGACTTTACATATTTAAAGCAGCTCCGCTGTAGATCCTCAAGAATGAAGGGAGCTTGCAGTAAGATTAGCACCGACTGTAGACCTTCAGCTTAACCATGTTGTATGTTTAATTAAGAAAGATGCCTGTTGTTTTACCCTTATGGGGCAAAATTGACCCGTTTTCAAATGTGAGATGATATTGACCTGAACACAATATAAGAGTTAAAAAATCACTACTATATTCTCAGGCCTATAGATCAAATCCTAATTGCTTATTCGTAAACTCAACTCTCTCCCATGTCAGATTCCTGAGCTGCTCCTCTTAAAAACAGAAGATGGAGGCATCAATGTCAGAGAAAAAGCAACTGATGGGAAAAGCTCTGGTGTGTACTTTTATCAATGCTCTGCTTTTGTCTCATTTACATTATTTTTGTTGATTAACTGTCTAATAACTCTCTGATTTCATAAATGTCTAAATGTCATTTTCTCATAAAGATATAATTTCCATTATTGGTTCAGTTGCAGATTTGTATTTCTGAGAAACTGTCCAAACCCTGTTGACTGTATTGTTGAAGGTCTTAGAGATTTGACTTCATGTCTTTGGTCCGGGCTTGTTCCTCTGCAGGGTCCGAGCATGGAGACCTGTGCCGCTTCTTCCTCATGGTCCATGAATCGTGTAAAGAACACGGGGCAACACCAAGCCAGTACATGGCATTTTTACACGTGTATACTTCTTTATACAGCCGTAAGAAAAACCAGCTGACAACCAGACAGCAACATTTGCAGGTAAAATGTCTCCAGAATTACAAAACATGCTGTGGATTTAATAAAGTGTCATTTTGATCCCATTTATGGCCATTGGTAGATTTAGACTTAGAGGTAAATTTCTAATGATTTGCTTCTACTCTGCAGAAACAGGTTTTTTGATTTTGGCTAAAAACTATAAACTCCTTATTAAAAGCATTGATTTTAAATTAGATCAACAGAAGATCAGAGTGGAACTTTCAATTGAAATCTGCCAACACTTTGTCTAAAGTTGTAACTTCATGACTACCAAATGAATGTATTCTTGTTTTTTTTTGTTTTTTTTTTTATATTAAAAGCCCTTTTCTTCTTTCTGTGCTCTGACGTGTTTTGCAGGCGGGTGTGTCTAAACTGAATGAGGCCAAAGCGCTGGTTGATGATTTGAAGAGGCGGGCTGCAGAGCAAAGTGCACTGCTGAAGACTAAACAACAGGAGGCAGATGCTGCCCTGCAGGAAATCACCACCTCCATGCAGGTGTGTGTTTGCTCACGTTTGTGTGTGTTTGGGACTGCTTCACGTTCTCCTGCAGGGTTTCAAGCCTTCCTCAGCTTATCGTTCCTCTTTGTCTCGGTTTGGTGCCTCTGGCAGGGGGAGGTGTTTGCCTCCCTGGGCCTGTAAAGTCTGTCAAAAAAACTTCTTCATTTCATCTTTACCATTTCTGAGCATCATCTCATTAATTCCAAAAATTGGCTGTGGTGGTAGAATTTTCTGCATCAGGACAGGATGTTTTTAGTCATTTTTTTCTCCTCATCCATGTTTTGGAGCATAACAGACTTGTTCTGGAGTCTTTATGTTTAAATGAGATGCACATATTTATTTTTATTTTTTTAGCTAGTAGGTGAAGAAGCAGCGCCACAGGTTGCAGGACGTCATTCTGAGTTTCCCTTTTAATCTCTCAGCCGTTTCTCTATATTACCCAGCTCTCAAATGGACACAGACACACAAATTAATTTCACCACACTGTAATAGTCAGTAATAGTTTTATTTGAATCTTAAGTCTCAGTCCCAGTCTGGTAGGTTGACCCGCATGAGTTCTGGGGGGTTTAGGTTTGTCTGGTTTGTTACAGTGGTGGTAACAAGCTCCTGCAGAAGTTATTGCTGTGTTCTTTCTTTTATTTGGGACCAACACAATACTTTTTAAAAATGTATTTTATTTTATTTTTAGCAGTGCCGTCTTATTTCTTTAGTGTCTTTTTTCCAACATCAGGAAGAAACAGTTCACTCAGTATATTTCTCTATCTCTAATTTTCCCAGAATGTTTCATGTGTGAACCTGTTTTAAGGGAAATGTAGATCAATTTTCCACCAAAAATGAGCCGGTCCTGGTTCAGATGACTTGAGTGATTCCAAAGAGTCTGCCATTTTAATTCCAGAGACAGACAGTCATCTGTTTTTATTTGTTAACGTTTAAAAAAAAAAAAAGCATTGAAAGGATCTACAATGGGGATAAAAAATTTGGGCACCTGCGGTAAAATGTTCTATTATTGTGCATAAAGAACCTAAGGAAAGATTGAAAAATCTTCTAAAGGTGTTAGTTTACAGATGAGACATTCTTTTAACATGTAAAAAAAAATAGCTTTATTTTATCATTTAACCTTTCAAAATAATAGAAAGCAAAATAAGCATCACAGCTTGTAAAGACTTTTTATAGTCAACCAAGAGTCTCTCTATTCTTGTTTGAGGTATCTTTATCCATTCTTCCTTACAAAAGTCTTCCAGTTCTTTCAGACTTCTGGGATGTCTGCTACGCTCAGCTCTTTGCTCATTGCAGCCAAAATATTTCATTTTAACCTCGTCGGTCCACAGAACTTGTTTCCAAAATGCATCAGGCTTGTTTATATGTTCATTTGCGAACTTCAAACGTTGAATTTTGTGATGAGGATGTAGAAGAGGTTTTCTTCTGATGACGTTTCACCTGTGGTACCCAAACTTTCTATCTCCACTGCATTATGTTTGACTGGTTCACTTTGAATTTCAGACGATCGCTCAGTGGAGAAGGCTCTATAGAAGAACACCACTTTCAGTTTTTCATTTTGGAAATTGCATGTTCTATTAGTTAGTTAATGAGAGGGTTGATGAGAAGATAAAGATGTAAAATGGCAAATTAGACAGTGTTCAGTGATAATTAATAAACAGATTCATGGCTTTTGTCTGCAGCTGTAAAATGACTTGTGCAGACTGAGCCAGCATGGTAGAAACACTGAGGAAGACAAAGAGATGAAGGGTCGTTTTCAACCTTCATTATCATATCAACTATTTAGACTTGCTAGAGATAGAACTTAACATTCAGAAAACTAGATGTTTTGCCTTAATTATTTCACAACTGTATTATATAATTAACCAGTTTATTTTTGAGTTGTTGGGATTTTCATGATGGGAATTTTGTTGATGGTATTTCCGAGCACTGAACATTAGCTGTGTTTGTTTTTCCAGAACGCCAGTGACCAGAAAACCGAGATGGAAAAAATCAAGGAAAAAATGGCGGTAGAGGTGTCCAAGATTGAAGAAAGGAAAGCCAAAATAGAAGACGAGTTAAAAGAAGTTCAAGTAAGAAAAATTCCCTCTAACCTTATTTTTTTCCCCACATTTGCAATCCCATCTGTGCTTCTCCCTCACTTGGCTGGCCGTGTCCTCCTCCTCTTCTCTCGCTGCCCTCTAGCCTTTGGTAGATGAAGCAAAGCGAGCAGTTGGAAACATCAAGCCTGAAGCTTTGTCTGAAATCCGCTCCCTCCGCATGCCCCCTGATGTCATCAGAGACATCCTGGAGGGGGTACTAAGACTGATGGGCATCTTTGACACCACCTGGGTCAGCATGAAGAGGTGAGGATGGACGGGGAATTCTGGGGCTTGGATTTTAAACATTCACCTAATCTGAGTCCATTTCTCTGAGTAAATAGAAATGGGATTATTGCTTAAAACAGTTTGTCAGAAATGTTCTTTCAGAGCTGTTTTTGAACATTGAAAAGTCTCACTCTGTGGGGTTCTCCTCTTCAGCTTTCTGGCCAAGCGTGGTGTGAGAGAGGACATCGCTACGTTTGATGCCCGGAACATCACTCCAGAGATTCGCCAGAGCGTGGAAGAGCTGCTCAACAGGAACAAGGCCTCTTTTGACCCCAAGGTCAGGCAGCAGTGCTTTCAGGAGGAGGACTGTTACTGTAGATATTGATGTGAATTCCCTTGATTATGTGTTTTTGGCCGTGTTGGTATTTGAAAAGGCACCGTGACTGCTTAACCCCGAGTTGTTTCTGACAAATGATACCATTACTGCTGTCAGAATGCAAAGCGTGCGAGCGCCGCAGCTGCTCCTCTGGCGGCCTGGGTCAAAGCCAACGTCCAATACTCCTTTGTCCTCGAGAGAATAGGACCACTGGAAAAAGAGCAAGCTGGACTTCTGGAGTAAGAACACACTGAAAAACGTGTCATTCTCAAGACAAATAGAAAATTAAAAATATTAAATACATGTTGTTATAGGTGAAAAGTTATTCTACAGAACAAATAAGATTTATTTCGCTAAGATTTCTCAAAATATGTTTTTGTGTCCTTCCTTTTTGAGAGTAAATTGAACCCCATTATACAGTAAACTATAACATTTAGGTATAGTGCTCTAGTAATTGGAAATATTTTGTCTTAAAATAAGCGTTTGTCAGAGCAACAAAAGGTAAAAAAAAAAACTAGTTAAAACTTTGGTTACCAACCAGATAGTAACTGAATTTTCTTTCCTAAAAATTGAAGTTACGTGTTATTTTTTTTTCTAAAACGTGAAGAAAAAAAATAAAAATTTAAGTAAAAAGAAAATTTATTTTTCTAAAAATTTAAGTTTATTTTTTCTCTAAAGATCTAAATAATAATGTCAAAAAAATGAAATAATAAAAAAAAAAACTGGTTACTAACTGGTCCACACCAGTTACTATCTGGTGAGTAAACACCAGCCATTAACTAGATTTTTATTTTAACTTAAATTTTTAGGAAAAAATAACTTAAAAAAATTTACCAGTACTTCTTTTTTTTTTTTTACTTTAGTCCCTTTACGGGCTCCATATGTTTGTCCTAAAAAACAAGTATTATACTCTTTGTAGTAGGTATATTTATACACTTTTTTCCACCAAATATATAAAAAAAATACTACAATAGTCCAACTGTCCTTAATTCTAGACTATAGTCATCCTAAAATATAACTGGAATTACACATTTTATACACATACAATTGTCTTAAAAGTGTTAGTAAAAGAAAACTAAAACAAAACTAGATATGGCTAAAAGCATTATGATATGGGCATGAGACTGCTATTTACAGTATGTCTACGTTTTTATATCTGTCCTTATACAATAAAAATGTATTCAAATTCAAAGTTTCTCTAAATCAAATCTGTTTTTACCATCACAAATAAAACTTCTGCTTGAAATTAGTTTATAAAGTAAAAAATGTTTTATTATTCAAGATAAAATTATTTTCAGAATTTATTTTCGTAAGTTGATGTATTGAAAGTTTACTAGTAATTAATTTTGTCTTTTATTAAGATATTTAAACTTCATACAAATAGTTGGTAAGATTTAGGGTAGTACATACTAAATCTTCTATCTATTTCGACATGGTAGGTAGTTTATAAAAAATGATCTTCATCAAGATTTCACACTTGTGAGAGAACGTGTGACTCTAGGGTTTCAGAATACAGCTCATGTATAAGAAAAATACACTCAGCCTCATATATACTGAGGTGTACCAAACATAAGATTACGTCTCATATTTGCTTTTGTTTGTACTCTTGTGTCTTTCTTTTCTGCTTCTCCAGAAATCTTCGAAAAACTGAAAGTAGGAAGAACAAACTTGAGGATCAGCTGAACAATGTTGGAGCCAAAGTCAACAAGCTGAAAGAGAAGTATGGATCTTCTAGTTATTCTCAAGTTGAACATTTTTTTCTTTAAATCTGGTTCTTCCTAAACCACATTTAAGACCCTTATTTAATGAAAATTAACATGTTCTTGTCACATTTCTCAGGACACGAGGACATAAGAAAATTAAGCTCAAAACAGCATTTCTGAGTATTTCCTTATTTAAATCATTGTGAATTAGGAGCAGACGAAAAAATGCCATTTGCAGAAAAATAGGTCCAGTTTTTTAAAAGGGAAAACTAAAAATCTAAATGTTTGTAACTCTGGCAAGCATCTGCGAAACAGTGAGACTATAGCAAGGGAACACTCAATTACTTTAGCACCACCTAAAGATACAATCAATAAACTTTAAACATGAAAGAGGCCTCAAACTACTCAAACAAAGACCTCTGACACAGAAATATCTGAGTAATAAGGTAAATCCACAAACTTGCTTCAGGAAAGAGCATCATAAACGCTCCTTTCTGCCTTCATATAGATCTGAGTTAAAGTGTAGAATCAATCTGCTCTGAGAAGATAAAGTAAAGGACACATGATTGCAGGAGTAGATTTTTTTTTTGTACTTTTGAGACTGATGTATTTAATTATTTTATCTACTGTGTGTCAGTTTTATTATGTTTTTTTGGTAAACAAATGTAGTCATGTGACAGAAAGTCATTCTTATCAGGTCTAATATTAGCTAAAGTTCTTTTTAAAATAACCTCAATACTTCTTAAAACTGCAGTTTTCCATCACTGCCTTGCTCAATGTGCAGTGGAAGCTGGATTTGTGTTTAAATAATCATGGATCTGCACATCATTTTCAGAACTCCCCAATGGTCCTGCAATAAAGCACACTTTTAATTACTGATATCCACCCCCCTGTCCTCCTCCCCCCGAGGTTTCAGTGTCATACTGCAGAGGCTGCTAAGCTGGAGGCCGAGGTGACGAAAGCCCAAGACACCATCACCGCCGCCGAGCAGCTCATATCACAACTGGTTGGAGAACACACACGCTGGAATGCACAGGTAGCTTGATTTATGGCTCTGCTGATGTGCGTATCGGTGTGGGAGGGTTTACAAATGTACTCCAAAGGGAGTCCATTTACCATGCCGGAGCAACAGGAGGTCCGTCCGCCAATGTGTGTGTACGAGACCGAAGGAGGAATCCGGCTGCTCCCCGGTCCCCTCCGGCTGTTTTTACTCCTCTTCACAGCATCTGTCTGCGCCTTAATTAAAACACTCAATCTCATGCTCACACACACATGCACACACACGTGCACACTCAAGGCCAGCACCACAGAGCTCGTTTACTCTCTGCTCACGTATTTTCCTACATTCCCACATACATATGCAGGGGCACTAACATCATTTACATCCTCCATTGTAGTTCCAGACTGCTTTATGTCAATGTCCTCATGCTGTTTAACTTTTACTATGGAGGAGAGAGATATGGGGTCACATCAGTGTCAGCTAAAAGAGAATGCAAAACCAGTCTGTAGATTTGATATAGAAAATGTTAGCAGTTTTAAACTTGAAAATACAATTTTTAATCCTAAAAGAAATATTGTAAAGAAAAATAAACCATATATATTTATTTTAGGGCCTGGAATTGATAAAAAAAAGCAGAATTAAACTTAATAAATCATGATTAATTGGAATTAACTTTTTTTTTTATTTAGATACAGTATTAGCTGACCACTTATTATCCATGAACAATCACAATATGAAATCACACACAAAACTTTACATTTAGAACATTTATTTTTAATGAATGCTGTCAATCGTCTAAAAAAAAAGGTGGTAAAACCAGTAACCTGTCCAGACACCGCGTTAAAATCCAACTGATTCTAGTGGAGAGGTGCACAGTGTCTGACCGTCCAAGTGAGAGTGGTGTTATCGATCCAACAGTTCTGTATGCTAGCGGTACACACATAGAGCACGTGACTAAAGTGTTGCCGAACAAAGAAAAGAGCAGGAAATTTGAATAAAAAGAGGGGGATTGATTGTGGATACCAGCACTGTAAAAAACAATGATATTATAATATTAACAGGCTGTCTGCTAAAAAACTATTCAAATGTCTGCAAATATGCAGCTTTAGGAATTTTGATCAGGAGATAAAGTCTTAGGAATCCTACTTTTAGCGTATTCATAGATGATGTTCTTTAACTTGCTTCAAATAAAGTTTTTTTCTGCTCATGAGTAACAAGCAGTGATGGAACGATGTGTAGCAAAGCTTGTTTAGAAGTTCACAGTTGTCATGTGGTGTTCTCTCCTTTTTTTGTTTTATTTCTTTGAGTTTTTGACCTGATCCCCTCAAATCCTCACAACACCCTTTTGTTTTCCTTGTTTTGCTCACCAGCTTGCCTGTTGACTCGACACTCTCTTGTGTGACTCTGTTTCAGATGTCTGAGATCAAGACCGAGTTGGACACACTTCCTTTCAGGACTTTACTGGCTTCCGCCTTCATCACCTATCTTTCTGCTGCTTCTGAAGACAGGAGAAGACACTGCCTGGAGACGTGGATGTCTCAGTCCGGGCTCCAGAGTAAATGCATTACTACTACTTTTAACACGCTCAAACGGCATATGTAGATTTATGGACTCGTCTTCCTCCACCAATGCCACCACCTACACACCACACAGCACACTGTTATTATGTTTTTAAATACTTGGAAGTTTCAGTTGACTCTCAAAATAGTAACTGATTACATTACATGTTTACAACTTGGAGCCCTTTTAGTTATACATAATTACAAATAAATCCAATTTCATTAGACTAATGTGCTCAGATGTCCGAAGAAGAAAAACGAAACAATTTAGATCTGTTTTTGATTAAAATAAAGCTAACACACACTTTCCTTTGTGTTTTTGTCAGAATTTGACTTGCGCTCATTCCTTTGCTCTGAGAGCGAACAGCTGATCTGGAAAAGTCAGGGTCTGCCGTCAGATGACCTCTCCATGGAGAACGCATTGGTTATTCTGCAGGTTTGAACACTTCTCAGATTTTTTATGATTTGTTCAATTGTTTGGTAAGCAGCAGAACACACCAAATGGCCACGAAAGGAAGAGTGGTTACTATTATCAGTGTGATGGGCAGTGTTTGAGATTTGTTTAGTGATACTTTTCCAACAGTCTAACAGCAGCGTGATCAACTCAATTAATGAGTTTTCAGGCAAAAAATCCAAACATCATCTGCAAACATTGCCACTTTTTTTTCCACCCCCCCACTTTAATACATTTCACAGTTTCACTTTGTTGTATTCATTGTTCACATCTTCTTTATGGTTTTGTTAAACCATTTTAAGAGTAGGATTGCACCAAGACTTCTGCCTTTCTTTTTGACCTTTGCCTGCATTTTGTTTTTGGATTGTTCATGATTGGTGCCATCAGATCAATGCACTCAAAGTACAGGTAAGACTCAGTTCCATCATTCAGCCCCTGAAGCCCACACTTAGTTCTTTTTAGGGTTTTTTTTCGTCTCCCTCTCTAGCATCTGTGTGTCTTTAAGATTTGTAGTGTTTCTTAAACCTCTGAGTTCTTTACTCTGGAATCCTTGATTTGATGTGTGGATGTGATGGTTTCCATGGCAACCATTGATGGTATGTATGGTATGGTAATCAAGCAAAGCCTCCGTTCTGCAATCAGAAAGGCTGGTGAAGTGTTTGGTTTGCTGTGACATCCCCTTTTATGTATCTAACAAAAATATTCCTACAACATTTCTGTGACACGTTTTGTGTTTCTTTTTTTTAAAGAATTATTATCACATTTAAATATCAAAACAACTTTCTTGTGCTGAGAGAAAAGATAATTTATTATCGTTATATTTAAAGATAAGAAGGCTCAGTTTTATAGTTTTTTTTAAAAAGTTGAAAATATAAAAATGTGACATTTTATTTTTCAAATTAGATGTTTATAGCAATTATTCATAATAAACTCTCTTTTGAATAGACTTAAATGATTGCTGTATGTGTGATACAACCATGTACAAAAAGAGAGACAAAAAAAAGGAAAAATATGGTACAAAGATCCTTTGTTCCATGATGCTCAGTATAATGCCACTATAGTAGAAATCAATTTGCAGTTGTAACTTATTACTGCTTCAACGCTGTGAAATACTTGAAAGACATTCACACACTCAACTGATTGTTGTGGATTTCTTAAAATGAAGAGTTTTCTGACTGTTTTTTTCCCAGAGTGTTGCTTGTCCATTCCTGATCGACCCATCATCCCGAGCAACAGAGTGGCTGCGGACACATCTCAAGGAGCACAGACTAGAGGTTATCAATCAGCAGGTAAACACCTTCCTTTCAACACTCCTGCGCATAGGTGATACACTTTCTTCACATCAGTCAACAAGTCTGAACCCATCAAGCCTGGGAAGTAAACATTTCTTCTAAGGGATTTGGTAGATAGAGTATCTTCTTCAGGACATATCTGACACACTCTGGTTGCTCCACATGTATTATCTTGTTGCTGCTTCCTTCATTATAATAAATGTCAGGTTGTTCTTTTAGAGGCTGGTAGTTTAAACCATAACCTGATAGGACTGGAGTGGGCAAACTTTTTGACTCGTAGGCCACAAAGGGTTCTCAAACTTGGCAGATGTAACAGATCAGATGCTTGAAGTGTTTTGGTAAGCGACCTCATATCAGAGAAAAACAACATGGAATCTGAACAAAAATATACTTCTTTTTATTTAAAAATGTGAGTTTTGGTCCTATTTTAGTGTCAATTGCACCAATTGGTTAATGTCTTCAGGGAAACACACACACGATTACAAAAGGTGTGTATATTGTGTTGGAATGATCAGAAAAATAACTGTCTGACCCAAAAAAACACAGATGAAAAACACAAATCTTCCAACACAACATGAATACAAAACAACTTTCTGCACCTAAACAAAAGCCAGTCTATTTGTGATGCACCATTTAAAGGGAGACACCAAACTTAAAGGGAAATATTAAACATCAATATGGATTTTTGATATAGTTTATTCCAATGTGGCGGGCCAGATTAAATTGTTTAATGGGTTTAATGGTCATCCCAAAAAAAATCATTTTCTTCCAGCTCCAACGCAGTGAAGTTCCTTTTTTTTCGCGATTATGGATGCCGTCAAGTTGGAGCCAGACGTCGATAGTAAGCAGTGATTAGTCCAAGTTGTTTCTATGGCAACCACTGTCACCAATCAGGTGTGAGCTTGTTGGAAGTCCACACCTCTCCTCTTGAAAGTGGGTTACACAAATCTGTCAATCATTTTAAACGTTGGACATGAGGATCAGCAGGCTCCACCTACTTTTATTGAGGCATCTGATTGGTCAGAAAATAACCTGAATTACTTGCACTACAGAAAAATATATTTAAATAAAATAAAATAATCAAGAACATGTTAAAAATATAAATACTGAGAAATAGCTGTTTATTTAGAAGTCTGTTGGTTTTCTTTGAACCTGCAGAGACTTCTTATTAGTAAAACAACAGGATAGGGGTCATTCAGTTCAGTTCTCATGAACAGTCAATGGTAATTTCTCTTCCTGGTGAGATTCTATCTTGCACCGTGCTGACCGTGGGCCTTTTTATACAAAAAGAATAAAATAAATTAAACTTTTAACTGAAAAATGATGTGTTTATTTGAATGATTTCACTGCTCTGTCCAGACAAAGATCCATCCCAGGTAGAATAATACAATAATATTTAAATGTATCTCGACAAAAGTGTTTATGTCCTTGCCGTTTGCAGGATAACAACTTCATGACATCCTTAGAGCTCGCTGTTCGATTTGGAAAAACGCTCATCATCCAGGAGGTGGATGGTGTAGAGCCTGTGCTTTACCCACTGCTGAGAAGAGACCTAATAGCCCAAGGTATAGACACACACTCACACTGTCAATTACCACATGATAATTTTGGTATTTTTTCCCTAAAAGAATATTCACTCTTAATTAATGACATTTTAGATATATGGCCTAAGGGAGGGGGATGGGATTACACAAGACTCCGCCTACCTTATTTGTTTCATCCCAATTAAACAGGTTTATTGCTGTTGCTTTACATCCAATAAATTTCGACTGCTGCCTGTTTATTTTCATGTTTTCATAAAATACTTATTTTTACTCTTTGCATTTAACCTGAAGTTGAGTTTTTTGGCTTTCCCTTCTTACATAGAAACTGAATCATAGCATCTGGACTTAAAGTCGTCTTTCTTTGAAACATTTCATCACTAATAAAACCGGCTTCATCAGTCTGAGTGGGGCTGGGTTCAAGCCCCACGTTTATCCTCCAGGTGGGTACCCACTGGGCTTGAACCCAGCACCACTCAGACTGATGAAGCCAGTTGGATTAGTGGTGAAACTTTACAAGAAAGAAGACTTTAAGTCCAGATGCTATGACTCAACTTCAAGAAAACATCGCCTGGATCAATGAGAACCTAAATTGACTTATGAATAGAAAGTAAAAATGTCATATTTTGTTTCATTCACCAAACATTTTTTGAATTGCGGTAAAAACTATCAGCTCCTTCCTTCAAACAATTCAAATTTTCACCTTCACATTTGTTTTTTTCACATACAGAATGTAGCCTATGAAGTATCTAAAAGAGATAAAAACAAATGTTAGCTACTTTTCTTGTTTGCCCCCCCCAAAAAAAAAAATAGTTTTGGTTTATATTCACCATACGTTGTCTCTCAGTTAGATTTTGTTTCTTTTCTGTTTTTGTAGATTAAATAAACTAATGTAAGCCAATGCAAGTGCTGCTTAGCAACAGAAAGGAAAAGATCTGCCAAAATAAACTGTATATTTCTGTAGAACAATTTAGTAGGTTCTGATATAATCATTGGTATTTTAAATCCTGAGTTTAAATAATTGCATATCAATCACACACCTGCCAACGCCGGCTGAAAATGTACCTGTGAAAATGAGAGTGATTCATCGGTCTGTGAAGCATCCAGGGAGAGTCGATGTGAAGCTGAATTGGAAAGAGTGGGGGCAGGAGAACTGCTCAAAAGGGCAAGTTATCCACTTAAAGTGTAAACTGCTGAACATGATGGAAAAAAAAGAGGGGGAGACGAGAAGCATGGCGGTGCTGCACTGCAGATTTTGAAGACAGAAATAAAAGGAAAAATAAGAGGAAAGACGGCAAGAGTTTAAGTGGGCCTTAAAGGCAGTTCCAAGTCTAAGGGGAACAGTAAATGTGGTTAAGTGAGTCTCTTCGTGTTGAACTCCCACACACCTACAGGACCCAGATACGTGGTTCAAATCGGAGACAAAGTTATCGATTACAACGAGGACTTCCGTCTGTTTCTGGCAACGCGAAACCCGAGTCCCTTCATCCCTCCTGATGCTGCCTCGGTGGTTACAGAGGTCAACTTCACCACCACCAGGGCCGGCTTGAAAGGACAGGTACCAAATGACAACACAAACACAACCTACTGTGAAAGGCCAGCCAGTTGATGAGGGTTCAAGTCGGAGGTGCTGAAGTCACAACAGCCCTTACAGGTGGATATCAGCTGTTTGTGGGCGGAAAATGGGGCATGCCTCACTAGATATCAAGGTTGTAGACTTCTTGCTTTCAGTTTTAGTTTCAGTTTATTTTGAACACTATTTAGAACATGAGAAACAATCAGCAAAAGAGCAACCAAAAACAAGTACAACAAAATAGTGTTCAAAAAGGGCTAGGAAGAAGTTAAAAGAAAACTTTATTTATATAGCCCAATATCACAAAAAAATAGCCTCATTGGGCTTCATGCTGGTAACTGTACAGAAGAATAAGGTTTGTCTTAAAATATAAACAATAGCTAATTCCTAAACTAAACAGACTAAATAAAACTGGTTATTCCTGCCCTTTAGACCCTCCTTCCCAGTAAGAAAAACACATGCACACAGTAAGTATATCAGGTAGGAGCCAGTACTTCCACCTTACTAATACCAGTGTGGCATAAGGACATCGTATGACAACATCCCCTTTACATCACAAGTGTGTTTACCTTACGGTATCCTTGCAAATATTTCACGATACATCTACCACAAGCACCTCAATAGTATGTTCCATTTTCATGACCTTGAGGTGTCAAGGGAACTGCAAGACTCACCTGCCCTCCCCTAAAAATGTGGTCACTCCTTTCTATGACCCTTCACTTGTATGGGTTAACCCCCCTGAAAGAGTCTGTGACTAAGGCTTTAAATGTGTCACAATAGTCCTTCATTTAATTCTTTCCATGTGATCTGTAGTCCTGCTGGACATCACTCTGTTTGTTTGTCTACCAGCTTCTAGCTTTGACCATCCAGCAGGAGAAGCCGGAGCTGGAGACAGAAAAAACGAGATTATTGCAGCAGGAAGAGGATAAGAAGATACAGTTGGCTCAGTTGGAAGAATCTCTGTTGGAGGTAAACTTTAAGTGAAGGTCTACTCTGTACAAGTTCATGATGCAACGTGTGAGGAAATCATTTTGAAACCTAATTTTCTGCCAGCTTGGATTTCTTAGCTCCCACTAGACTGCAGACCTTGTTGTTGCTAACTCCCACTCACTTCCCTCATGAGAACGTAGTGGACTGTGTTCAGACCGAGCAGGAGCAGTGGCTAACGCCGTGATCACTTCTCCTGCCAAACTTATCTGATGTAGCGCTCCAGCGAAGCCAAGAGGACCACTGCTCTTTATCGATCCGTGTCTCTGTGGTGCTGGAGGAGAGCTTTTTTTCCTGTAGCCCCACTCACCCCAATCAATGCACTGTCGGGGGGGGCCTTAGTGACTGTGCTTTTATTTTAATTTAATATACTGCTGTGAAAATATTTCCTTAATACAAAGAGACTACTTAATGTTGCTGTTTGACTAAATTATAAAAAAAAAAGAAATACTGTTTTCCAATAAATTTCATGTAAAAGGACCAAGTTTAATTTTTATTTTCACTTTGATTTTTTTCACATTTTTTTTGCATAAAGTAAAAATAACTTTAATTTTTTTTGTAAACAAATTTTCAAATTGACATCAAAAATATTTATTTTAGTATTTATTATTACTGCTTAAACTATCTGATAGTAGTCTATAGGTTAAAAACTGTAATTTTGCCTAATTTGTCATTGATAATATAAATGATAGTATTTGCAAAGTTAAAAAATTAATCAAAATAGCTCCTTAAATACGGCTCTGTCTCATTTTAAAGAAGTAAAAAATATATTTCAGTATATTTTAACAGATTGTAAATTTGTGGCTTTTCAGTGTTCCTTTTAAAGATCATAACGATTGACTTTATAGAAGAACTGGACTGAGTGACCCCTCCCCCCTGGCATTCCAAACAGGAAGTACCTGCTGGCTCCAAGAAGCCTAAATCCCATTGACTTCTATAGAGAAATAAACAGCTATTACACAGTTGTTTATTTGTTAGAATAACTATTCTTGCTCTGCTACTTTAACGTTCTTGATAATTCTAATCATTCTTTTCATATTTTTTCTGTAGTGGGAGCTACTCCAGTTATAAACTGACCAATCAGATGCCTCAATAATAGTAGGTGTGCCTTCTGGCCCGACGTCCAACGTTCAGAACGTTTCACAGACTGTAGGGTGTAGCCTGCATTCAAGCAGTAGGTGTATGGACTTCCTATACGCTTGCTCCTGATTGGCGACCATAGAAACATTGACTCTGACCAACGCTGACCAATTGCTGCTCACTGACGATGTCTTGCTCCAGCATAGCAACATGAGTACTGTGAAAAATGGCGACTCAACTGACCTCATTTGGTTGGAGCCTGGAGTGAACCATCTATGAGTGACGTCACACTCACTCAGTCCAGTTCTCAGATGCAGTCAGAGATTGCAAAAACAAACCCTCCGAGGAACCATCTCGGTATTTGGATTAAACAAGCAAACATGCACTCTCAGGACCGGCTTCCTGATCCCAGCTGGTCAGGTTTCTGCCGTCAGATTTGATATTGAAGTTTTAATTCTATCGTCTTTAGATCTCTTTTAAAAGCGTTCTCAGTTGTCTTTTATTTATGATGTCATTTTTAGCCAAAATCCAAAAAATTGTGCTGTTTTCGAGGACATAGTTTTTGCTTATCAGCAGTAGTTCATTAGAAATTCCCCTCTGAGTTGTGGGCGGTACTATTGGCGCGGTGTATACCCGCCCCCCTCTTCCCAGCACCCATCTTTTTATGCGCTCTCCCACTAGCTTACAGCCCCTCACAACCCCAACCCAAAATTAGCAATTCAACAAACAATGACAAACACTATTGGAGCTGTTCAGTTTTGATTCAGATGGCATCTCATAAAGACGTTAATGGATGTTTATGAATCTATTGTCAGCAAGTAGATGGATCAGAATGGAGCAGAGCTTAATTTTCTTTATATATGTTTTCTATCATCAGAAAAATGCCACAGGAGCACTTAAAAACACTAAAAGCACCATTTTCTTCAGAGTGAGTCTCTAAATCAGCCTGGAATTCCACAAAACTTTTCACTTATAAAAAGCTACTAAAGAATAAAGCTGGGTGTTCTTGACATAAAGGTTGCAAGTGCTCACAACTGATCAGCAATAACATGCATGGTGTGGCTGGTCACTGGCTTAAGAAATTGCAGAATTAAGAAAGAAAAGAAAAATGCAAACACGGGAACGCTGAAGCACGTTTCAGACGATGCCAAAAGCCGCCCGTCAGTGCTTCAGTAGTATTAAACATGTAATTATCCTTGAATTGTAGTAGCATATTAGACTTGACATTTCCATGCTCGGCTAGTTTCTCATCTACTTTACTTGAATTTAATTGAATACGTTTTATCACTTCCTTTCACAGAACAGATTCTGCAGAATTGAGTGGGAGAGTCGTGGCACCTAATAAATGCCTTTTAAAGGAAAAGAGATCTGCGCCTCACTCGAGGCGGCACAAACAGAATTGATTTCTCTTGCAGCATTTATCAGATCACAGACTTTAGCAACATGATAGAAACAAAACAGCAGCATGCTTTATGCCCCGTTATGTGAACCTCCACCCCTTTAGTACCAACTCATTTCTGCTCGCTTTCTCCCCATGACAGACTCTGGCGACAGCTCAAGGTAATATACTGGAGAACAGAGAGCTGATCGACAGTCTGAACCAGACGAAGGCGAGCAGCGCTCTGATCCAGGAGTCTCTGGTGGAATCACACAAGCTGCAGACATCCTTGGACCAGGTACAGTTTGTCTACAGGATCAAATCTGTAGCAGGGTTGCCAAAAACAAGCAAAAATACTATCTGGAGTTTTTCTATCAGTGAGGTACATTTTTGCCGGAGTTTGTTTATTAAAAAGTTGTCCATCATCAGAAGTTAAGACCGAGGAAGGGCATCATCCCAATTATATGGTCAATTATGAAATGAATAAATATTATAAGAACTATTAGTGCTTTAATCTTATTTTTTTATATTTTTAGTCTAAATAGTTTTGCACAAGAAACTGATTAAACTTCAAAACCTCAAGACCAAAGAGTAGGAGGTTAAAAAAAATCAATGACATAGTTTGCAAAAAGTTAGCAGATTCACTTCACTCTCACACGTTCTTCAAATACAATTAACCAACAATTGTTAACTTTACCCAGCTAGAAACTTAACAGTCTACCAGCTTAACATGCTGAACTGTTTCTGCAGCGGCTGAAAAATTCCCAGAGAATCAGTATAAAATGGCAGATTACTAGAGTGTAATAGCTCTGCCTTATCAGAGCACTTGGAAGCAGTTGGTTTAGTTAGACGTTTTGCTTCACAGCTATTGTTACTCTCACTGACATTGCTGATAAGAGGGAAAGAATATTTCGGCAAGCAAATGCAAGTGAGGCTCTTGGCGGAGGGACACGCACGACAAAGAACAGGCAGTGACAGTTAGAGATGAAGAAGATAAGGGACTCTGGGAAAACAGAACGGCACACATTCTATTCTGTGAATTTAAGCCCACATGCACATGATTTTTTTTTTTTAAAGCTATACAGATTTTCTTTTTAGCCTCTTTTCCTAAAATCTTATTGAGTGAAACATTCAGAGTTCATCCCCACCGCCGTGGTGCTGGATTATTTTCTATAATTGGCAACAAAGATCTGATTGGTGGATTGACGAGTGATGGCACAGCACAGATATCTCAGGTGAATGGGTATGGATGTATTGATGCATTACAACATGATCCTCTAGAGTGTAGTGTTTCACCAGAAGCAGTGATTCACTTTTCTCTGGTTCTCAATGCATCACCTCTCCCCTGTTTTGAGGTTCTGTTGTGCACCTCTTGCTTTTCCTTAGAGCCTAAATAAATACAATTCTTCTTTTTATTTGTCATTGACTGTTTTTTTACGTCACTGCAGCATACGAGGTTCCTGCCTCTCTTTAGGATGACCTTTTCCTTCTCGTTCTTTGTCAGCTCATATTATCTGCTTTGTTTTGTTTTTTCTTGTTTTCTTTATTCTTCTTATTTAAGGAGAGGGATGCTTACCTACCTCTCGCAGAGAGCGCCAGCAAGATGTATTTTGTCATCACGGACTTGTCAAAGATTAACAACATGTACCGCTTCAGCCTGGCTTCCTTCCTGCGCCTCTTCCAAAGGGCTCTTCAGGCCAAAAAGGTAACTGGAAACACAAACATTATGGAAAAGACTATTGCAGGGATATATCTTTGTTTTTTTTTCAATAATTTTACACTTTATTTTTTTGCACATTTCATAAACTTCTATAGTGGTAGAGTTGCACAAAAACATGTCACTGGACTAAAGTCATTTCTT
Source organism: Oryzias melastigma (assembly GCF_002922805.2). NCBI lineage: Eukaryota > Metazoa > Chordata > Actinopteri > Beloniformes > Adrianichthyidae > Oryzias > Oryzias melastigma. Next base: position 22,072,884 of record NC_050524.1, on the reverse strand, counting down.
TTTGTTTTGATTGATAAAGATAAACTTTTTTCGAACGTTAACATTAGAAAACATACATTTTTGACAACTTCACCATATTTAGTGAAGCCTCAATTTAGTTGTCTGTATAAGTAAGAATAGGTACTGTGTACTGTGGTTTACAGAAGTCACTTGATCTCTATGCATCCTACAGATTCCTATGTCATGCTTTTGCAAAACATGTTTTTAACATGTTCTAGTGGCTTTTTTCTGATGATAAATGGCACTTTATGAAAATGAATCTTAAAATTGCATTTCCTTATGCAAATCGTTATGATTCAGTAGCAGAAGAAGTAATTCCGCTTGAAAAAGAATGTATTTGTGATGTTGAAAACACGCTGGGCAGGCCGCAAGCAAATGCGAGGAGAAGAGGTAGCGGGGTTGCTCCGTACCAACAGCTCAGTTGCAAATTTAGAAAGAATTACTCCTTAATTCTGTCCTAAAAAAAATTGCAGTTTTTTAAATCTTAGCTAAAAATTGTATATTCATGGCTAAAAGAAAACTGGGAACTCTTTTACAATTGATCAAAAGATGATCAGAGTGAGACTTTTAAATTATGAGGGACTAATGTACCTGGTATACGCAAACATTTCATATCAATAATATACAGTTATAATTTAAAAAAATGTATGAAACTTGATGAAATTAGGATTATTCATGCCAAAGCAAACTGTTATTGTGTCAGAAACGATAAAACATTACTGTTTTTTTTTTGTTCACTTGAACCCTATAGAGTAACACCTGTGTTCTGTGCTTAGAGTTCATACGTCAACTCTAAGCAAAATAAAATCAGTTATATACTGCATCTGTCTAGAGTTTGGCAAAAAGAAACTGCTCCCTTGGGGATTTCTTTAGAAACTAAATGAACTATCTTGCTGTTGCTGTTGTCTGCTGCAGTTTCCATCCCAGTGCTGCATGAATGCACAGCAGCTGCGGTATTATAGCAAGACTTGAAAAGGACATTTTTTATAGGTTCATAGCAGCAGTGTTATCATTTTTAAAGTAATTTTTTATGCTTATTCACTTAGAGAAATCTTATTAGCAGATATAAATTGCTGTCTTATTTGCAAGTATATATATAGTGTGTGTATATATATATATATATATATATATATATATATATATATATATATTTATGCTCCCCCTTTGCAAGAGGAACGCCCCCTCCTCTCTCCATCCCCCTGCATGGAAAAATGGCATCAGCTGACTCAGAAGAAAGAAATCCTTGGAGGATAAATATCATTTGAAGCAGGTTTTTTGTTTTTGATGAAGGAGGAATCATGCGCGTTTATGATTTTAAGGCACAGAGGAATTATTCTATCTATGTCATAAACAAGACTACGCTGTCATTGCGGTACAGTCTTTTTCTGAATAAAAAAAAAAGCAACACTTCAATGTTCTGTAATAAATGTTTTACAAAGCATGATCAGAAGTGTTTTTGAGGAGTTTGGACCGGTGGGGTGTTCTCTGTGTTCTTGAATGCCTCCAGTTCCCTAACCCCTACAAATAAGGGGGATTACTGTGTGTATAAACATATATATATATATATATATATTTTTTGGCAACACAAATTTTCTTTATTTTCTTTATTTCTTAATCAATACTTTTAATGCATAACAAAAGATTCAGTTGGACCTATTGCTGTTTCTTCTTGAATAAATAGAAATGCACATCTGCATGTTCTATGGTAAACTTTGAGCTCTTTTCTTGTTAAAATCGAACCAGTCATCGCCTGTCATACTTCCATTATCCATCTGCATCCATAATACTGATAACCGCAGCATGTTCATCTCCACTCACACTGTATAGTTTTGAGGTGGAGCTTTCATTCCCTACGTCACTGGGTGGTGTCATGTGTGTCAGCTCAGCTCCATGTCTGGGGGTTCACTTGTGGTCAGAGCAGGTGCACTGATCCGTCAACTTCCTCCTGTTCGGATCTTCGTTGTTTTGCATGAGAAAGTTTAATTTGCTCCAGATGCTTCCTGAGATCAGAAAGAGAAATGTACCCTCTTCTGGCTGACATAACAGACTCCTGATTGCTGATTGGCCCCTTTGGGAGTTCATTCATAACTTCAAATGAGTCTCACTTCATACTGTACAGAGCTCCAGCATCTGACTGCTGCGACAGTTTGACTCCTTTTCAGAAGTTTTTGGATAAATAAACAGAATGTCTTCAGAAAAACAACCAAAAACACGACACACTCACCATATGTCGTAGTTATTATTTATTAACCTTTAAAAGGGAAAGGTAACCTTATGTAGATGAAGCGTATTATATGTTAAATTATAAAACTCTAAATCTAAGGATCTGTGTGTGTTTTTAGGAAGACGGAATCACAGAAGTCCGGATTGCTGCTCTGCAGGCCAACCTGAAGAACATGGTGTATGAATATGTCTGCCGCTCACTTTTTAAGGTAACAAACACTCAGCACATATACGGAACCAACACTACTCATTGTACTCTGGAGATTTGCCATGAGGAAGTACTGACCTCACTTTTGCTCAGTTCTGTTTTAGTGAGTAAGACATTCTAGTCAATGTCAAATGTGCAAACACAAAGTGACTGATATAAGTGTACATTTATTTTATTCAAATATTGGATTTTCTGGAGCTCCAGCCACATAATAGACAAAGCTATTCAGTTTAAAATATACAATCTCTGATATTTGTTTTAGTGCAGACTCTTTGATAGGTGTGGAGTGGTTAAACAAAGGCTTCTTTAATTCTTTTTAATGATTTTTCTATTTTACTTTTCTTTTTTCTTTTTTTTTTAATCCAGTTTAGTCCAACAGTAAAATGCCTAGTTCATTTTTTTTTCAGGTTGCAGGTTCATTACTGAGTCACACGGGAACAAATGACACTTATTATGTTATTGTATTTTTAATTCATTTATTTGATGTGTGAGTATTGCTGAATGCAAACAGCTGGCCACTATTGAATTTTCTTTGGAATTAATAAAGATGCTATCTGATCTGATCAATCGCAGTGGATTACTATTGATATTTTTCACATTATTATCATTTATATGTGCGCTAATTATCTCCCATTTGGAAATGTAAGCCTTAATTCTTGCTGTTTAGAGTGATACCTCACTATAACGTGGTTATAACATTTCACAGTCAGAGTGTTTCGTGGGTTTTTTTGTACAGTTTTGTTCAGTTCTTGTTTTGTTTTATTTTACAGATAGTTCTGCTCTCTTTCCTGACTGGCTGTAGACTATTGTTAATCGATCTCGTTCATGCTGTTTCTCCTGTACAGAATGTGTCCAGCTGGCAACATTTATCACGATCAGATCTTGATCAGATCTTGGGTTTTATTCTATAATACTGGACCTATTTTTCCTCAAAAGTTTGAACTTTGAGAGCTTAAACAGGAAAGAAAAGTGGAAAAATGCTAATGTGTTTTTAAGAAAAGTATATAGAGCGTGTAGTTAGAGGTCTTAAAGTCTTAAAACAAAAAATTATTATTGGAAAAAAAAAGAAAGTTGACTACTTCATGGATTTTGTCTATCGTGGGTTACTTATCAAAAGTGACTTTCGCGAGAGATAAGAAAACACTGAATTCCGAAGTCTGGAGATTAAACTGAAAGAGTTTTTTATTATCCTGTGTAGGCAAGTGTGTGTGGTCTGCTGAAGGTAAAGATGCAGCTTTAAATCGGTAGTCCCAAACCCCCGGGCCTTGGGCAGCACCAGTTCATGGGAAAGTTTTTACTGGGCCACAGAGAAAAACAAAACATGACCTATTTTTTTATTTTTATTTATTATATCTAAAGGAAGTTTTATTTTGGAAAACAACTGGATTCTCTCCACATTCAACTCATTCCAATATGCCAAGTTGCTCGGTTGAAAAGGTCGAAAATCCATACACTAACTGTTTAATTAAAATTCCCAAGCTAACAAATTTTACAAAAAAGATATATATATATGGGTAAATTTTATTTTAGCAGAAAAGAGCTAGATAGGAAGCGGAAGTAGAGTAGAAAGATGTTTTTAACCGACAAAAGCCAGGAGTCTTTACTCCAAACATGCGTAGTTGTTCCCATCGACCAGGGGTCTGCAACCTGAGGCTCTGGAGTCCCATTCTCTTTTTCCCCTCCATTGTGGCTCTTTGGCTTTTAAGAAAAAATGAAAAAAAAAAATCAATAAATGGTGGTTTTGTTCTATTGGTTCATTAACTTTAATTAATTACATTTTGTTATTTATGATTAGATTTTTAAGAAAACTGAGCAAAATTATGATAAAAGGTATCAGAGCGGATTATTATCTCTATTACTATTATTATTTTATTTATTTTGGTTTAAAAAAATACTTGTATTCTACGCCAAAGTTGTTGTGTTAATTTTAAATTGTAAAAAGAGGAAAAAGGATGAAGGAACACCAAAGTCACAATGATAGAAAAGACGTTTTTGCAATTTAAGTTTAACTAAATCTTCTGCAGCTGAGAGGAACTTGTATTAGCTGCTTTCAAAGTAAAAGTTAATTTAATAAAGAATAATTCAATTGTAGAGATTGTTTTAAAGCAATATTTTATAATAAATGGCTTAATGGCCACCAAAACATTAAGTGTTTTTTTTTATTTTTTATTTGAGGTGAGGACTATGCAGCTCTCGGTGGATTATAGTTGACAAGAAACTGGATCATATGGCTCTATTTGCATTAAAGGTTGAAGACCCTGGCCATTGACCATATTAATAGTGCATAATATTCAGCAACCAGCTGTCTAATGTTACGAGAATGCCGCTAATAAAGTTATTCAAAAGGTGGATTCACATTTAATAATTAATATATTTGAATAATCCATTTTTCGTCACCTGTTTCAAGCTCAGTCAAACTTTTTTCTTGCAAGTTAAGGGAAACTAAAAACTACAAAAAATATTGAACACCCTTCACACACCACACACACTTCAGCCACGTGCAGGCCGGTCCTTGAAAATATTGTCTGACATCAAAACGGTTCATGGCCTGAGAAAAGTTGGGGACCTTTGCTTTAAATGAAATACCAAAGCTAGCTGTTATTAATTCATAAACAGAGGTCTTCTTCATCTCCTGTAGATCCACCGAAAGTTGAATCAGTTTCATCAGAAAAACTAGTTTACTTGTAAAACCCAATATCCACACATATGTTTCCCTCCTACAAGTAACAGTGTTGAGCTAACACTATAATTAAATGTCAAATATTGAGCAACAGCAGTCATTACATGGACCTGGCAGCGTGGCTCCTCTGTGTGTGCTTGTATATTCACTCTCTTGTGCTCCCTGTATGCTCATATGAATTTCAAGCAGCCCAGGCGAGTGTTAACTGCTGATCGCATCGCACACTTGCTGAACTGTTACACCCAAACACACATCCAGGCATTACACTGCATTAGCGCAGTTATTAGCAATGAGAAAACATTGCACTACTTTGTCACAGCTTGTGTCAACATGTGCATGTGTGGCACAGAGATAACGGAAAAGTACAAAGGGGGCAGGATCAAGCGAACGGATGAAGGTAGATAAAAACCTAAAACAAGAGAGGCTCTTCGATAGAGGAGAGAGCCTTAAAGGTGACTAGATACAGAAGTGAAAATCAAGATAAATCTTTTTTTTTTTTTATTACGTGTAACCGAAAGACAAATTGGATTTTATTTGAAGTGTGAAAAGATCGCCAACCAGATTCTATTTCATGAGTTGCTACATGCTCTTGATATGCATTAGTTTGCAAAAAGTTAATTCTTTCCGTCCTGACTCTTTTTTTGTGAAAATTTTTGAAAACATTTTAAAAAATACAAATACACAGAGAAAATGATCAACTAAGATGAAAAAACATATTTTGTCGTGGTAAAGAAAAATGCAGTACTATATTTTGTTGGGTTTGGGGAATTTTGCCCCCTGCGAACTAGGGCTGGAAATCACTGGATGCCTCACGATACGATACTGATAGATCTGTAGTGCTCTTTCTTGGCATGAAACCATACTGCTGCTCACAAATGTTCACTTCTACGCTAAGTCTAGCTTCAGCTACTCTTGCATATCAGTCCCAAATGTACTTCTTACTGTGCTTATTCACAATACTTTGAATGCTATAAGATATTCCTCCTTGAGGAACTTTATTGTAATTTGAGAATGAAGATGTCCACGCCCAAAAGCCTCATGAGGTTTTTCCATTTTCATCATGTACCAATGCATTATTAACATAGGGCCTTCAGATATGCTGCTCTGTCACCTCATACATTTCTGTTAGCTCTCATCTCAGTGCTAACTAAGCTCTCCTGTCACACAAAGATTAAAAGATTTTGAATTGGGCACAGTTAAAAATGCCATTAAACCACTAATGAACTTATTGCAGTTTATATTTTAATTCTTTTGTACACCAACCTTTTAGTTTTTCTAAATCTGCATGTTTTTAGGATATCTGAGCACTTTTTTTTAATTAAATATCAAATGATGTTCAAAATGTTTATTCAGAAGCAAAGTAATTCCAGATACTGTGGGAAGTCAAACAGTTCAGACTAACGTGGACACTGTTTTTTTTAGCCCTTTTTTGCCATTTCTGCAAAATTGAGACATGTAACTCACTTGCAAACTCATTTTAGTTTGCTTGTCCTTGCCAGGAATTTAAGTGCATAAAAATTAGATTTACATAATTCCGCATGACAACTCTGCAAATGACTGGTTTGGATTTTATTGTGAATGTTCCAATTTGGCAGACGTATACTACAGAAAGAAAGGAGTTTGATGACCATCAATGCAGGTATATAAATAACGTCATGGCTATTCATTCCTCATGGATCAATTACAGTAGAAATATCAGACATTTGGGAACATTCATCATCTGTTTCTATGGTTATTCTGGACTCTACGTCTTCATTTTGGAGGGTGTACATTTCCTGATAAATGGCTGCTTCATTTGTCTTGGTTTATATTGTTGAAGCTGTTAAAGACATGGAAACATACTTTTTTTTAAATTTTGCGGTAGTTGTTTTGCCCTTTAAAACTTTTCAAAACTGGTTTCCAGGCCATATCAATTCAATATTTTACACTGAAACCAACATTTTTTTTGTTCCTTTATCTTTTTTCCTGTATGGGGGATGACATATTGTGATTTGCCATAAATGTGTACACTGATAAAAAATGACTTTTCTTTTCTTTCTCTAAGGCTGACCAGTTGATGTTTGCCTTGCACTTTGTGAAAGGGATGCACCCTGAACTCTTCCTTGAGAATGTAAGATCAGATTATTTCTTTTATGTATTATAGATATTGAAAGTAAAGTTTAAACTTTAAGAATACTAAAAAAAATTGGTAACACTTTATAATAAGATTCCTTAACAAGTTTTATTAACACATTAACAAACATTATTAATGTGTTTATCAGGTGTTAATAAGACCATTGTCGCAAAGGCCAAATTATCAAATTGCTTACAATCTTAACAAATGTATTAAGTATCTTTGTCAACATTATATTGAGTGTTTTGCAGCACCTCATCTAAAGTGTTATCAAAAAATCCTGTCTAACTGTATCGTTTCTCATAGGAATGGGAGGTGTTTGTTGGATCTATAGTGGGAGAAATGTTTAAGAAAGAGGTAAAGAGGTTCTAATGGTGTTCAAACAAAAAAATCAAACACGCTTCCCTCACCTATAGTCATTTGTTCTCTTTTGTCAGGAATTCCCTGCTTGGATTGGTCAGGAGAGACATGGAGCAGTGGCCGTTTTAAAAGTAAAAGCTCTTTCTCAAATCTTACACTTACTATTACATTTGCAAACGCTGGTGCAGAAGCACAACGTCAGAGTAATGATGAACAGAATGTCATTTATTACTATCAAACCAAAGATTGACTCTTCTTATGTCCTTTGATCTCCTCCATCCATTCGCCGTTCCTCACCTCTCTTTTCCAGGCCACATTCCCTGCTCTCCACCAAACCCTTTGTTTGAGTGACTCAGACCTTTGGCTGTCCTTCATGCAAAGCTCACAGTGTGAACAGGAAATCCCATCAGCCATTGCCAAGAAGATGAGTCGCTTCCAGCAGGTCAGGTTTCTCTCATTTTCTTAGTTTTGAATATTTATAATATTTTTTTTCAATCAAAACACAAAGATAATAAGCCAAAGTTGAGTCTGTTGTTAGGAATTGCTGTCTATTTAGCTTTTCTTGGGCTTATAACTGTTTTATTTGTTTGTTTACTTGGGGGGTAATAGTTCTGCAGTGTCAGTTAATTTTGATCCTGTGCAAGAACACATTCTTTAATAGAATTATACTTATGAAGATTTTTATGAAGTATGTTTTTACTGTTTAAGAACTGATAGAACTTTTTGCCCATAGTGTTAATCATTAGATAATCCATGTCAGCTTTAACATGATTGCTGAAGTTTGATTTATTTGATGCACTTCTTTTTTCACACGTCTTTGTTTCACCACTCATCAGGTTTTAATGGTTCAAGCTGTCAGGCCAGACCGCCTGCAAAGCGCCATGACTGCCTTTGCCTCTCAAGCCCTCAGTAAGTCTTTCATATTTCCAGTTTTTGAAATCTTCTCTGCTGTTTAGTTTATTTTTTTGCTGAAAAACTCTAAGAAAAGATGTTTTCCTCATAAAAATCACTCAATTAGTAGGAATGGGTTTTGTTTTTGAAAGTTTAGCAACAAGATTTTCCTCTAACTTTCTTTTTGGAGGTTGAACAATGCGCCCCAAGGTGAACATATTATTTTTATTCAAAAATCTTGTATGAGTTGTTGTATCACAGCCCCACAGCACACCGCTCCCATGTTCCTTTGTTTGTCTCTGCTCACTGTGGGTTTTCACGTCAACCAAGCTGCACAAAAGGCTTTTAGACTCACACCAGCAGGTCTGCTCTGATGGAAATATGCAAGTAAATTGTGAGCATTTGCTAATATGTGGGTACATAGAGTGACTTCCGGCAAGAGGTGGGTTTGTGATTTAGAATCAATTCGTTTTGGTGGTTAATGGCTGCTTAAACTATGGAGGAAGGGATTTCTGATGTGTCTCTGCTCATCCAGTACTTCTTTATTGTGCTGCAAAAGCAAATCTGACACGATAAGTATATGATGTTAGATTTATTTGCAGCAGAAAAGGAAATGTGAGAATTACAATGTAAGTTTAAGGGATCAAGCATTGAGAAAGTAACATCAGTATCAGGTAAAAGCCATAAATACAAGCAGGATTATTTTGGTAAATATCCCTAAGGAAATAAAAAAAATGGTTTCTGGCAAACTTTGTCTGCTTCACTTTCTGTTATGTTCTCTACTGTCTTTGTATTTTTATGCACATGTGATGCAAACAAAAAGACGCCCAATCACAAACTTGCTTTTTTCAAGTTGTCAGGTAGAATTGACGGGAGGTGAACCACAGCAATGGATGTGTGTTGCGTGCACTTAACATGTGATAAAACTTTTTCTTCACAGTACAGCAATCAATACCTGAATAAATGAATATAACTTAACCACAAAGACCAAAACAGTCTCAAAGATGCTGTTTTTTTGTTTGTTTTTTTTACGCTGTTTTGTCAAAGACAATGTGTTTTTGTTGCTTTTAATACAAAATACCAGTAAGAAAACAAAAGAATTACTCTATTAAACCGCATTTTCATATAGTTTTAAACACCAAACGAACAATATCAAGATTGCATCTATTTAGGTGTAGGAAATTTATAGTACCGCCACAAAGCTAGTTGAGTATTTTTATATATCGATTTCTGGACCATCGGATCGAATCATGTAAGAGAGAAAGATACACAACCCAAGTAAGAGATCAAACTTTGTGAATCCCAGCCATCCATATAGTGTATTGCATCTAGATGAGACAGTAAAGCTCATTCACATATAATAAATCTACATTTACTCCCTAAAAACTTCTGTCATCTAGATATGCAACTTTCCCCACAATTTGGTTCAAAACTCAATTTTTGGATCACAATTTTGTTTCAGTTTGATATAGGATTTGTGGATTACAAAAGAGCAATAGAAAAACTAAAAAAATCTTTTTTTTTTTTTTATATTTGCTCATAAGAAATAACAATGAGGAAATAAACTTTCAGTTAGTTTACTCTTATGTTTGATATTTTCAAGTTCAACTAACTTGTATGCAGTGAGGACATAACGATTCACTTTCCTCTTGGTTTAGTTCAATGTTGTAAAACACATTTTGATTTTAAACCCAGACTGTGGCAGACCCAGTGTCAACCAAATTTTGTAAATATTTATTTTAAAACACCTCAATTTTTCCTAAAAAAAAACCCAACAGCTTTGCTTACATGATGTACCTATTGGACCCATTTAAGAGCCAAAGGGCCATTAGTTGTCCCACACTTTATTGTTCCACATTGGTTGTCTACATCCCTTAGGAGAGCATTGAGACATTTGTGCCTTTGAGCTTTTCCTCACCCTTTATATGTGGCCATTATATCAATAATATTACATTCATGATGTTTCATTTCTGCAAAAAAATGCCCATATTCATGAGCTCTAGATACTGAAATGACCAAAAATCCGCCCCAAAATTGTAGATAGCAATAATGAAAATAATGAAAAAAATCATAGTGATAAAATAAACTAATAATAAATATTAAAAATGTCCACTGGCTGCAGCAGGAGTCAGTTATTGCATGTTGTCACGGTGGAAGCTGTCAGTAATTGTCAAGTACTTGATTTTTTTTTCAAATCTCTGCCCACTGCGCCAATGATACTTATGGAAAAGCTCTTCTTTTTTTATCAAGGTCAATTATAAAATGTCAGACTTTTTATAGCCACAGGGAGGAAGTTCCCTCCAAGTGCTTGAAATTATTAACATTTTGAACATTCACACTCCTGTGACAACTGAGCAAGCAGATTTGCTGCTAAAGACCTGCAATTTTATTGAACCGACTAAATCCAGAGCCAAAGGAAAAGAGATCATTTTCTAAAATTGACTTTTTGATTTATATACTTGAATATTGCATATTTAAACTGTGGTTCATCAATGAATTTCTCTTCAAATATATACCAGACCATCGTGGTTAGGGACACAGCCGCCTTTGTCTCTTAAAACATCAACAACAACTCTTCAAATCTACCTGAAATTTTATATGTATGTTTTTTTGTTTGTTTCTTTGAAAGTAAATAGAAATGTAATTACTAAAAAAGATATTTACACCTTAATTAGGATTCTAAAATCTAAGAAGAACAAAAGCATCATTACTGTGCTTCATTTGCATTCTTATTTAAAAACAAGTCAGTGGGTTTTTTTTGCTTTGTTCCTTTTGTTTCTTTGGATGTTTGAGAGGTGATTAAAACTGCAAAAGTGTCCCAAGTGAAGCTCACCATTATAATCTTTTCATCAGAAGATTGAAGTGTCTCTTACTTCTTGCAGCACTTCTGTGTTGTTGTAATGGAAGGCAATTACTTTATTTAACTGTAATTATGCTCAAAAAGACATAATTCTAAATGGAGAAATTGGAAAGACGATATGGAGACCCACCTTTTGCCCTAATTGGTGCTTTTTGAATGCTCCCTGATCTGAATGTTTTGTAAAGATCTACTAAACTCTCGAGCTCTTTTAACAGTGTTGCTTGTGTTCTTTTAATTTCCCTTCACCGTTCCTGAGAGCTCTGAACACGGATCTTGTGATCCGCCCAAAAAAACTTTTTTTCCAAATGGCCTTTTTCTTCTTCTCCTGATTCCCAATGATTTTAATAAGGAAGCACTCAGTATTGTAATTTTTAGCTTAATTTTTCGAATATAGATCCCCCATTATCAGAAAATGCCATGTTAAAAACACTACTTTCCTTTGATTTGGTCTTTATAAAGTTTTCTAAAGTCAAAGAAGGCGATCTCTTTCTGTCACTCCCTCAGTCAGAACTCTGTGACGATAAATTTCACTCCTTGAAAACCTGGTTAAACCAATTTACCAGTGCTGTAATGCATGAGGTGGGAGGAATGTGGATCTGAATTAAAAATAATCGAGGCAGACGAATGGAAGAAAAAGAAGAAAAAAAAAGAACAGGACAGACAGAGATTTTATGAGCATACGTGTGTTTTTTGGGCAGTAAATCAGTATGCTAATGAGGCATGGTCTGTAATCCTCTTACACCTAATCTTACTGAATCCCAGCAGTCCAGGCCTGGGCACTGCTCACACGAAGCCATGCCTGAGTGATCCTAATACACACACACATATGCAGCTTTTCTCAAAGGCCCTAAATATTTTCCACCCTGATAGAACGTGGTGTTGCTAAAAAAAGGGATTGGATAGAAAAACCTGATAAGCGTTCCACGTGTGAACCTATTTTCTCTGAATTGGTCTCAGCTGTTCGTGTCGTGACACCATCATACTGGGTACAATCTTTGTCCCTCATCCCCGCAGCATGTCTTAAAGGCCAAGTTAGCCTTTAGTCACATGCATCAGTACAAATGGTCGACCTGTACGGGTACTGCAGGTTTTTGGGTTGTTTTTGCCCGTGCAGGGCCACAGAGAGGAGCGGCTGCATCTTAAAGGGAGCGCACAGGCACCTCAAGAGATGTTATGAAAATGAAATGTTGCATGGTTGTGTGTTTTAGGTGAATCAAATAGTCTTTGTAAGGCTAATGGAAGTTGCATGCTATTATGGCGTACAATGCTGTTGTACAATGTGCTTATGAGCCACTCTAGTGATTAGTAAGATGCTAGTTAGGACTGGGCAGTAGATTTGTTTTTATCAATTAATTCAAATTCGGTGTTTGAGAAGATTTATTTCTGAGAAAAGTTTGATCTTATTTTCTCAGGTCTCTACTTTTTTGGGCTTTTGTTGTTTGGAGGAAGATCAGCTTGCCAGTTTTTTGCAAAATGACAACTAGCAAAGAGGAGATGGTTCCCAAAACAGGACCAGTTTCTTCAGTCATTTAGAACTGGGTGCGGTTTGTGACTTAAGACTTGGAGCAACAAACCGCACACTGCAAAATCTGTCTGAAGGTTGTTGCTACCACAAGTGTGTGCATGACAAATGTGTTTCAATACCTGAAGCAGAGGTGCTGTGTCGAGTGTGAGAATTGTCTCTATTTACGATGTGCTCTAGCTAGCAGCAGCTCACAAAACACACCCTGCATCATTTTACAGCTCGTGTTTAGTTGCACTTTGTGTACAGGTCAACTTCCAAAGGAGATGCTAAATGAACATAGGTTTTTCTCAAATATATTCTTTTATTTGTAATTTTTTTTGTTTAAAAAAGTAAAGGAAAAACAGAAAAAAGAAAAACATCTATTAATATTGGAAAAATCTTAACTTTTTAAACATTTTGCCCAGCCCTCCTTATTGACCGTGCATCAATGCTGCATCCACAGGCTGTGAATGTGATAAGTAAGTGCCTATTGGATGTCCACACAAACTCTACTTGCATGCATAGAGCGCGTACTTATAAATGAACAGCCCATACAATGTTCTTGTGCACTGCACAGGATTTGGGAGGTTGAAAAACTGAAAAAAGCCCCATTTATGGAGGTCACCAGCCAAAAAAAGTTGGTTTAGGGTTTGGTTACCCTTTAAGCGTTTTGTGTGGGCCACCTTCCCACCCCTTTTGCTCATTTTTTTTCACATGTATACACCTGTAAGGGCAGTTAAGACTGAGGCCTTAACTGTCCTATTTAAAGGATTCTGGTGTGCAGTCAGTGGCAGCCCCAAACACTTCCATATCTTAGCAGCATGCACCGGTTATTTAAACTCACCTTTCTTGTTATACTTTTTTTTTGTACAAATCATAGACATGTAGTGCTATGGTTATGCTTTTGGATGTCGTTTACCATGGTGATCAAAGCACCTTGGATGTGTGCACATGCATGTGAACTCCAGGGCGACGTGATGATTTTAGAAAAAATATAAGCAGCAAAAACCAGGTGGGGCAAACACCGCAGGAATGGCTAAAATAGTCACTGGTGTTGAGTATGCATGGACTGAGGCACGCGTGTCCATACACTCATATAGAAATGCAAATATGAGTAAAGCCTCTGTAAAGTGCTGCAATACTGACATGGAATAGAAAATGTATTCTTCTGCTTTGTGTTGTAATTTCTGCTGCATACCTACCACTCAGTATGCATCACATCTCACCCTCCCAATCTCTCTCATTTTGCATTTTTAACTTTCTTCCTCATCTTCTTGAAATGTTCTCCCCCCTTCTGTTGCCTCTTTTGCATTTTCTCCCTCCTCCATCCCCTTTCTGCAAGTTTCCTTTCCCTACTCCATTCACCCGTCCACTTCCACATTGATTTGACATGTACTTTATCTTATTTTTTGCTACTCTTTTGATCCTTTTGTGCATTTTTTCAACATAGTATCAGTTCACGTTAAGGTAGAATGTGATAAAGAAGTATGTCCTAACTCATAAGTTAAAACAAATTCTACATTTATAGAGTCTTAGCTTATATGTTTTTACATTTATAAATCAAAATTCCACTCCCTGTGTTATCATCTCATCGGCTCTCTGCAGGTATGAAAGAGCTTTCACCGCCGCCTCTGAATCTGCGCCGCCTCTACGCTGAGACAATGGAATGGGAGCCAGTGTTAATCATCATCTCTCCAGGAGCAGACCCATCCCAGGAGCTTGCAGAACTAGCGGCAGAGACTGTTGGCAGGGACAGCTACCATGAGGTAATGAGCAACAGAGAAGCAAGAGAAGAACTCAGCAGATTAGCAAGGTGTTTTAACGGTGTAGCAGAGTCAAATACATGGACTAATGCTGCACAGAACAACACGGGAACAATAATGCTGCAAACATTTTTATTCACTGCAACTCAGTCCTGATTCACAACACTTGGAAGTGTTCATTTTTTTATAATAGATTGAGGCTCTTATTTAAACCCTTTATCTCACTTATTGCATTCGATTTTTTTAAAATTGGAATTAACTAAGAGAATAAATAAAAAAAATAAAACCATCCAAACTCAATCTCTTATATCAGATTATGATAGAAAACTGAGCTTTTTCTAAATTATATGTTTTTTTTTCCTTTTATTTTTTTTTCTAATTCATTTGTTCCAAGAACATCCACCAATGACAGTATCTATCAGTCTCTGTCAGTCTGTCAGTCTCTATTTTATTTCTAAACTGAAATGCAACAAAGTAAAAAAAAAATTAACGCATGAAAAAACTTTGGATTATTTCAAGCATTCAAAACAAAAAAAATACTTAAAAAGACAAAAAAGATATCTAAAATACATATATACAAGAATAAATTAAACTTTTAGATGATTAATTGTGGCTTGATTTGAAAAACAAAAAAATAAAAGTAAAGAAGATACATATCAATATATATATATATATATATATATATATATCCACATGATGTCATTATAATTAGTCTTAATTATTAATAGATGTTTTTTTTTTTTTTCTTTGTAAAAATGAATATTTCTAAAAGTATTTTTCCAGAATGCATTTTGAAGCCTCCCCACCAATTTTTGGGATTAATGAACTTTTAAATGTGAAGTGTTAGGTTTTCATTCTTGTGAGTTTCATTTGTCTGTATTTCAGTCATACTTGATCCATTTGAGTTGATGATAAGTTGACTGTTTAGGAGTTCTAGCCTCATTTTTCTTCCTCCAGAGTACAAACGAATGACTATTCCAAATGAGATTTGCCTGGGATTGCAATGTTCTGTCCCACTGATTCGATTCCTCTCCTCTCCTACTTCTTAATTCTCTTTGTTTGTCCAGATATCCATGGGTCAGGGACAGGCTGACGTTGCCTTAGCTACACTCAGAGAATGTTCTCGAAACGGAGACTGGCTTTGCCTGAAAAATCTCCACCTCGTCACTGCCTGGCTGCCCCTTCTGGAAAAAGTAGGTCATTGGTGTTCAGTGTCATTCAATCAATGCAATTTAATACAATGTGTGGTCATCTAAAATGCTTTAACCTGAAAAACATTTGTTAGTTTGCATGAGTGATAAAATACCAACTCCTATTATCTCTCTAACATATTATAAGGCTGAGTCGGTTCAGCTTCATTGCATACATCACTGCTTAATCTATGTTTAATCTAAAGTAACAGATAAGCCACGCTTGCAACCACACATACATGCACCCTGTAGCCTGACAAATGATCATCATTTTGTACTCACTGAAAAGGTTATGTATTCCAGTAGAATCCATAATATTGTAAAGCCTTAGTCACAACTTCTTACAGACTGAAAAAGGGTCAAATCTGAACGGGGCACTCGCGTGGTCTGCATCAAATATCAAGATCATAGACCACTCAGTGAACTGTAGAGGAACAATGTTTTTGTACAAGCATGCACCAGCTCCCAGATCATAGTGAACACTAATACAAAACATAAGGGTTGGTAAGGAAGTGAAGTAGTTCAGATGTCAATGCATTCTCACTACCAACTTGCCATATCTGAACATATGGTTGAGAACTTACTGAAGCTTTGGATATCCCCAACTCATCGTTTTTTGACGTGCTGGCTGTTCCCATTAAATCAGGGGTCCCCAACCTCTAAACTGCAAACCGGTACCAGTCCAAAGGCCACTTGGTACCGGGCCACAGACAGGGAAAAAATGCATATGCTAATCAGCGGTCCCCAAACCGCGGGACGTGGATCGTACCGGTACTGGTACCCTAACCCGAATCCAGTACTGCGCCCTGAGGTTTGGGAACCGCTGATTTAATGGGAAAATCCAGGATGTCAAACAAGGAGCTGGGGGCACTCTAAACGTCAAAAAGTGACGTGGTAGGGGCCCGACTCATACGTCCACATATGATGAGTTGGGAATGTGAAGGAGATGTCCAAATCCTGCAGATAGCACAAGGACCAACACCTGTTAGTGCTGTTCAAGTGATAAGTGTGCGCTCCTTTCATGCACCCTGACTGTTAGAAATGAGGAAATTAGACAATAAGATCATAGTTTGTGTGGACCTACAGGCACATGGGTATCCCCTACGCACATTCATTTGTGCCTGTACTTGCACCTGTCTAATGACTAGTTTGGCGTAAGGGCAAGGTAACACTAGAAACACAACAATGGTATGTTCCATTATCAGCAATATACCATAATATATCTGTATGAGGCTCAAAGAAACTACAAACCTCTGTCTCTGGACATCCCAAAAACCTGCACCACTCTACGGATCGACCCTCGGAGAGTGCTTGTGACTAAGGCGTTAAGTACTCCAGACCGTCTTTATAATCAGCTTTGTAGCTTCTAAGCACAAGACTTGGAAACTGGGAGGTCTTTGTTCAGGTGGTAGCTGAGAGTCACAGCCAAGATCCCAAAAAAAATATCTTGGTCCTTTCCTGCTTGACAACTAAACCATCTTCTTTTGGTAAATGTTTGGATGCAGACTGTACACTTTCAGGTGTGTAACAAGTCGTGACACCATCACATATTATGGATAAGAAAATACTGTGCTCTAGTCTAGCTGTATGCTGCCCAGTGCAAAAGAAATATCAGCAATCCACAATGATCTTCAACAGCAACAACTCATTGTCTTTACTTGCAGCCTCAGACTACTGTAACTATTACATTTTCTGTTCAGAGATGAATCAAAATTTACATTTTTTTTCTTTTTTGTTTCATCCTATCTCATCAGTAAAGCTTGAAGCCTAAAATAGAAATCTGACAAATAAAGAACAAGGGAAATGAAAGAACTAGATCCAAATCCAGACAGTAAAGACAAATAAATTAAGCTTCCATGCGCAGGTGGAACTTTCTCTAGAGCGAGATTTGTTTTATTATCCTTCTTATTTTCTTTTCTTGTTACTGTGTCCATCTGCTCAGTCTTATTGCATCTCCCTGTGTAGTTTCAACATTTTCCACCTCATTTTGCCATCTGTCTCTGTGCTGCTTCCTGGCCAGCTAAAGGGAGGGTAAAAAGCACACTAAAGAAGACAGGTCAGCATTCATAATTTGAGTTGAAAGTACAGATGTCATCTCCTTCCTGACAACTCCTATATTCTTCCACTTAGTTTGTTTTCAGTCCTATTTTCCATGCGGACCGGTCCATCTTTTTAAATGTGTTTCTATCATACAGTCTTGGCACAGAATTCAAAGAAAACAGACAGAAATATCTCTTATTAAATTAATTACACTTAGCTTTATAGTTCTATAAATATAAAACTACACACTCCTATATCCATAATGAAGTTTCTATTAGTCCCCTGCTTTGAATTTCATGTTTATTTATAGTGGTCTGGGCTCACAGGGGTTTCAATCTGCCTCACCTGAGAGTTAAATCTATGACATGTGTAATCTGGTTTATGTCTAATCTGCACCCTGATGTTTCATCACAGGAGCTTAACGTCCTTCGTCCTCATGCGAATTTCCGACTCTGGCTGACAGCAGAAGTTCACCCCAAGTTTCCTCCCATTTTGCTGCAGTCCAGCCTAAAGATCACCTATGAGGTACGGCTAACACACAAACCCACACTCACCTCAAACGGTATTAATCTGCTCGTATCTCAGAACGCACGTGTGTCTTTCCTACTCCATAGAATGCATGAGGAGATGCAGCAGCCCACAGCTTGTGTTTTAGTGATGCATACTTGAGTGCTCAGTGTGTTCTTGATGGAAGTCATGCTCATGGGGTTAGCTGCTCCAGCAGCCAAGCATGCTACACAAACAGCTCCTGCCTACCCGTCTGGCTTTCATTTGAATATTTACTTCCAATGAAACATGAAAGATAATGTAAAAAAAAACCCAAACAGAAATTTCTTAAAAATAATTTCAATAGAAATGTCAAAATGGGGCAAAAACGAGGTAAAAACATGATTAAATATCTTTGTGTGTCAGAGTTTTTTTCATCAGCACCATATGTCTGATAGCTGACTCACATTTAAGCTCTATGGGTTTTAAAATGAATGAAATACTAGTAAAATCTGCAGATTGTTTTACCAAATGTTTGGCAAACCTTCATGCATCATCTCACACACACTCTTTTTTTAAGTATTTATTTTTGCTGTAAATTAGACATAATGTTGGAATTAGCCTGACGTTATAATGGCCTTTTTCCAAGAAACTGCGCCCTAAATGAAATCTATTTTTTTATTGGTTTATCAAAATTACACTGCAAAAACCCCAAATTTATCATCTCATTTGAATATTTTATCACACTTGATGTAAGCTCAACTGCAGGACTTGTTCTTGGTCAATAAATCCTCAATATCTTGATGAGTCATTTTATCTTAAAAGTATCTATAATGAGAGGGGTTTATTTTTCTTTACAGAACATTTTTTAGGGAGAAGTTTTATTGGTGAACAGTTTGCGATCAAGCAAGAAACATTAGTTATTTTTAACCCTTTTCAACAAAAAAAAATGCATTTGAATTTTTAAGGGGATATATAGCATGAATTATGATATGTTGGGCGATTTGGTTTTTGCTCACAACAATGTTATTTTAAGATTAAAAAAAATATTCACGAGTCTTAAGGAAAATAGTACCTTATCTACCAACTGTCTCAAATTTAATCCACACATTTTAACATGGTTTAAGGGTGTTTTAAAGAATTAATAATACACAAATGCTGCATCCTTTCAATGCAGCAAACAGTCATTTTGAAATATAAATAACAATAGATGAATTATTCTCACCATTAAGTTAAGAAAATTAGGAAAACTTTTCCCGATTTCATGGAGGCAGCCATTTTTAAATGAGCAGGAAAAGTCCTTCCACTGCCCCTAGTGGAATGTACTACAGGGCTGAAAACAAGTAATTGGTTTTCAAGGAAAGTTTGGACCATGCTAACGGGATAGGGGATCTCAGAAAGTAGTATATATAGAAGTTTAAATATACCCACTTTAAAAGTATAAAACTCTATTTTTTTGCAAAACAGGCTTATTTTAAGAAATGTTATTTCTAAACAACAGACCTAAACATGGGTGTTTATGGCTAATTTCGATATAATTTTAGCTTAAAAAGTCAGGATATCATGACTTATCTTATGAAATCTGACGAAGATAAATTCTATTATTTCTATTGGCTGATTTCTTTCACTTACTTATTACAGGGGAAACCATCTTGTTTTCTTTATGTTTTAACTTGTTTTGAGAAAAATATTTGTTCCAGTGTACATTGTAAGATTAAATTATACTATATACATATATATGGAGATGTTTTTCAGCTCTTTTAGTTATCCTGGGCCCCTAGGTGTTTTTGGCAATTACAATCTAAATTAGAGGTAAAAATATAAATAGTAAACAAAAATTTGCAAACTTACTGTGAACCCAAACCGTTAAGGTCATTTAAAGTGTTTGCTTTAAATAGAGACAGCATAAATCTGCCTAATAGAAGAATTACGTTTGTTGTTCATATGGTTCTGAATTTGTGCCAAATGCAGACATGTCCTCTTTTTTTTAAAACTACGTTAATATGAGATTATTGGATGAAAAAACAAAAAGATCCTATGATCTGGCAATTTGAATTTTCATAGAGCTTTGATTTAACTCCTCGTTATGTAATTTGCTGTTGTTTTCTCCTGCTTGTTGTCATGTTTTTTCCTGGGATCCCTGCTTACATTCTGTTTCTATCCCCAGGCTCCTCCAGGGTTGAAGAAGAATCTTTTGAGAACATATGAGTCCTGGACTCCGGAGCAGATCAGTAAAGGTTATCTCCTCTCTTTCTGTCTCTGTTCATTTCTGCGTCTGAAGCTACAAAGCAAAGGCTCAAGGGATGGAGCTAATCTTGATTTTTTTTCTTTCTTTCTTTTGTTGAGGCTGTTCTGTTTTTCTTTTTTTTCTTTTTTTTCCAGTGTGTCGCATCTTGTTGATTTGATTCTCACTGGGAGTCTATTTTCAGCAGGAAGGATGAACTTTTTAGGGAATTGCACAAACTTTTATCAAAATACAAGTTCATAAATTCAATCAAAAAGTGAGCTAGAATAATTACAAGAACATCAAAGGAAAATGAAACCAAAGTACAGAACCAAAAGCATCAAAGTCTCTGAGTCAAACTCAAAAAGCCTTTAAAACTCAAGTCAAGAGTTTCTTATAGCATATTTCTGATATTACTAGTTTCTTGATTGAAGCTTCAATAAGCTGTAGACATTTCATTTCTGCTTTCATGATTTAAAAGTTAAGATCTATTGATTGTCAAATGTGCAATATAATTTAACATACAGGGCAGATGGAATTTCTGTCCTCCCAGACCATGGTGCAGAAACATGCAGAAAATGAGAAATAATTAGTACAATTAGTAAAAAGAGCAAAAATATTTGCCACACACTTTTTTAATATGATTTCATAGACAATGCTACTGTAAAAACCTAAAAATCTTGACTTTTTGTATCACTTTCTATAACTGTAACTATTTCTATAACTGTGAAAGACTGCTTTATGATAAAATAAAACAACAGTTAGCAAAAGTGTTTCAATGATTTTTAAAACAGAAGCATTTCTACATTTTATAAATCACAGAAAACATTAAAAAGTATAACCTTAGTTTATCTTTCTTTCTTACATTTCTTATAAATGTTTAGGTGGCAGTCTGGCCAGGGCACAGTCACTTTTCTGCCTTGCATGGTTTCATGCCGTCTGTCAGGAGAGAAGAAACTACATCCCACAGGTAAAACTCTGAAATCTATTGTATTATTGCAGCTCTGGGGGTTTTTCTGGGAAAATCTCAGGACTTTAAACCGTACAAACTCTAAGTTAAAGTCTCAGTAGCTGTCACACACCTGGGTGTGGGAAATTTGTTTTACGCATTTGACCCCTCCTCAGAGGGAGTGGTGAGCTGCAGACACAGCTGCACTTGGGAGCCATTTGGTTGATAATCCCCTCCCATGATCCAACCTCCTAATGCTGAGTTTTAAGGAGGGAGGCGTTGGGTCCTATTTTTAGAATCTTTGGTACGACTTGTCCTAGATTTGAACTCACGGTTTTCCAGTCTCAGGGTGGGCGCTCTAAAAATGTTTTATTTGTAAGAAAAACAGGATTCCCAAAAAATTAATGCCTCACTTTCAAATTTTCATGCTGTTGTTGAGAAAGGCCAAATTGAATTCCTCCCCTACCCCAAACTGAGAGATATGGAAAAACAGCGTTTCAAATTCAGACCTTACAATAGCACTCGATGATGTCATCAATAGTGACCGGTCATTTACTTTAGCGTGTGGCTGCCAGCGCACATTCCTTAAATTTAAATGTAAGATTTTGTGCTTTGTACTCCCGTCAGCCTAAGTCCCTTCGGTTTCAGAAAATAGAGTTTGGACACTAGAGCTCCAAATGTCTCTTGAGTTGGAGCGATAGGGAGAAGCCAGATTATATATTTATAGATTTACACCTGTAATGTAACATTTGGTAAAGCAATCAAAAATATACAAATTAATAAAGAATACATAAAAAGATGCACAAATTCTAAACATGATATATTGGTGTCTGGAATAAAATGGTGTTTTGACTTACTAGAGAACCACATAAAATGTAGCATCCTCTACTCTCTACGTATAACATAAATGGAAAGCAAGTATTGATAAAATGCAAACAAAATGCAAAAAGACATGGATTCATAGCCAGCTTGTCTGTTCGCTTTATTTTGATTGATTGTTTTTGGGATGGACTGCCTCCGGCAGAGTTGTTTGTGTGTCAGAATTTTTGACGTGAGCTTTTGGAGAAGACCTGCCTGCTGACCAAACACAGACAATGTGGAAAGCAGCTGGCACTCAGTCCAGCTTCTGTCTGAGTCTCATGCAGAATCCTTAAAGAATGCAGGACTTCCTTTGGTCAATACCACTGGATCTATTCCTGGACTCTCTGAGCCATAGACTGTAAAAGAACAAAAAACTGAAAATGTTCATGTGTCTGTTTCTTGTTATTACTAAAGTTCTTTAATTGTAAAGTTTTGGATGTAGCATCCTCAGATACAAATATAGAAATGTGAGCTGAAATGACCCTTGCTTATCCTTGTGTGTTTGCTATGACCTGAAAAATGGAAATAAAACATCAGCCATTTATTGGAACATTTAAAACAAGTTATTTTGGAAAGGATCTCTAAATTAATGGTTGTCTGTGATTATTTTATACCCTGAATATTTGTTATAATTTTCAAAGGACATAAATTTACCTTTAGGAATGGGAAACATTTCTCATTTTTACACCTTAGGTTCTTAATGAAGTTAAAAAACTTCCCAATATTTATGTTAATGGCTATCTGACTTATTCTGTTTTCGGTACCTTCATTTTGTTTCCATTGCATGTAATCATCTGGTGCACAAAAACAGTAACAACTCATTCACGCGCAATCATAAGTAGCACCTCTTGTAATCATCCATCCATTCATCGCGCCTCTTTCTAATCAGGGATTCGGAGAGTCTCCTGGAGTCTGTACCAGGAGACTCCTGGTGGGTTTCTATCCTATCTTCTGGTCAAATCAGGGTGTGTCTTGAACAGCCCATCAGCCCCTTGTAGAGTTGCAGATAAAACAACACTCAACCCGAATTTGGAGTCTGCGGTCAACCAAGTAAACACGTTTCAGACTGGGGGAACAGACAAAAGCCACGCGTGCACAGAGGGAAGGTGTCAAAGGGAATCCAAACCAAAACCTCTGTGGAAAAGCTAACTCACACATGCGCCGATCGCATGTTGTCTTTGTAGCATCCAAACACAACCTTTAATGAAAAAGGAGCATAGATGTTTACCAGTGTTGATATGAGAACAAAGGCGGTTAAAGAAAGTCTTGTTATCAACGATGAGGGTTCCTTTCCTGGTCCCACATTTTTAAGTGGAAGCTGAGTGCTGCTATTCATGAAACTCTTACTAACAAGTGTCCAGATGCCATAAAACCTTGAAATTTGTTAGTATGTTTCTCTGTAGCATTCGGCACTGTAACTTATCCCAATTTTTAATGGAGTTTTAAGATTAGGACCACATTTGACCAAAAGTTTTCCATCTTTGATTCATATTTTAAATGTTCCTGCTCAAAGATGGTTTTTCCAGTACAAATGTCTCAATGCAAATAGTATTTTCCAATACTCATTATTATTTAATCTTAAAACTACTTTATAATGGGATAGATCAATTTGATTACCAACTTGCCTCAGACAGATTAATCTGGTTGGATCGTGGGAATATCAATTGATTCATCAATTAAATCAATTAATTGTTTCACCCCTAAATGACATTCGGTGAATACAATTCTAGGAAGAAACACCCATTTAAGTTCTACTATGTTAATATAAGATGGCTGTTCTTTTATGACAGATTTTTAAAAATATATAATAACAGATAATTGATTATTTCACTATGAAAGTTCCACCTTCTGGATTTAAGTTATTCAAAGCTACTTTTAATAAGTCAAGTCTTTTTTCCTGTTTGCAGAGGCATTAACCAATCATAGTGCAGGTTTTAGCAAATGCTGATAGACATGGATGCTGAACACATTCATCAGATGAGGCAGAAACAGGCTTTAATACCATAAATGAGTATGAATCCAAGCCGAGCACAACCTGCCTTTATTGTTCAAAGAATGATTAGACACGCCCACGACGTTTTCCTGAACAACCTCTGTCACCCAAACCGTCAGAAGAATTGATGAGTGAATGGCCGTGAAGTGCAACAAACACATTCTCACACACTCCGGCAGCCTTCACATTCTATTATGCGTCACCCCGTCTGGGATTTGTCTGGCATGGTCAGTGCTTTGATTCTGCATGTGTGCTAAAGCATGTGTTCTTTTGTTCTTGCATTTGTAAGCGTGTTTTCTGAGAGCAGCGGTCGTGTTCTCTCATCCCTAAAACTTACGCGTTATTGCCTCGATTGTCTGCGCTCCAGGGCGCGTCTTTGAACATATTTGGGCTTGTCTTCGCTCATGCAGAAGTGCTGGTCATCTCACAGTTTAAGTTTAAAAGTGCTCCAAATCTCTAACAAATGACAGAAATGAATGACTAAATATACATGATCCTAGACACACTGGTGCATATTAGAACCATAATCTTTGATGGAAGTTTCCAGCTTTGGATAAAAAATGACCTCATGAGTCTAAAAATGACCTCATATGTGTTTATTATCAAAGTGATTCATTTTTATTTTTAGTTCAAAGTAGAACAGCATTCAAGAAATATGAAACAAAAACAAATCTAACAGTCAAAAAAATATTTGCAATAAAATCTGTCAAGATGAATAATTTATTAAAAGATTATTTTTGGACAATGAAAGTTGTTCTTAATTATAGCTTCATAACAAGCACAAACACAAAAAATTTGAATACATTTACAACTGGCCTGGTGGTACAGTGTCCGTCCTGGGATTGCAAGGTCATGGGTTCAAATCCATTGTTGAGTCATATCAAAGACTAACCCTGGGCTCCCACACCAAGCGTTACGGAGTCTTTACGTAACCTTAAAAGTGCGAGAGGAACCTCCACTGCTTATGATCACGTCTGACCTCTGCAATCTGGCCTCTCTGGCGCTCCGAATCCGTTGAGTTAAAATTTTCCCCGGATGCCGGGGCTGAGTCGCAGCACTTTATGAGAAGTCGGGGATATTAACAACCTAAATCGTAATAAATGGCGGGTTACCGTGCAAACCTATACGTGAGTTTGGAGTTTCGAGGTCTGCAGCAGAGCCTGTGACTGCAGCCATCCCGTGACCAATGGGAGCCATCTGCTGTAGCTAGACCGCTCCTGCATCCCTCCTGAGCTCTAATGCTTGCCATGGAAGCCAAAGGTAAAAATGGGACCTACTCCTTCCCTGCTTGACAGGGTAGGAACCACCTGTGTCTGGAGCTCACCCCTCCCCCAGGAGATGATGGGTCAAATGCAGAGAACAAATTTCACACACCCAGGTGTGTGTCAACTACTGGGAATTCAGCTTGATCAATATTTATTTGTATGTCTTTAAGATTAAAGCCTAAAACACAAGTAAAACAAACAAATTTGATTGCATAGAAAGGCGAGCACTAAAAAAATGTTTACTTTTGATGCTGAAATATATATTGATATTCTTGATATCTGTTCCTAATTCAGGGCTGGACAAAGTTCTACGAATTTTCTTTGTCGGATCTTCGGGCTGGCTTTGACATCATTGACAGACTGTTTGAAGGTAGGATCGCGTTCCAGTACAGTACAGTACAGTTTCAATACAAAATCTTTAATTTACTGTATTTTTGAAACAACAAAATTCCAGAAGTAATTCCAGCAGATTCTTAAGGATAAAAGCAGCTCGTGCGGTTCTGCTGGAATAGTTGATCGTGTTAACAGTTAAAAAATTACAGTAAATCAGAGAACATAACCACTGGAATGCTGGTGTTAAAGGGTCAGGACTTTTTTCTTATAGGTTGTTCTGGTTCTTAAACCCATTACGGTCGTAACTGTTTGTCTTTCATCCAAGCTGGTAAAACGGTCCAGTGGGAGTTTGTCCACGGACTGTTGGAGAGCGCCATCTACGGCGGACGCATAGACAACCCGTCAGATCTTCGCATCCTGCGCTCCTACCTCAAGCAGTTCTTCTCTGCACGGTTCCTGTCCTCAGCTGGACAGAGGAACAGCAGAGGAGACGGGAATGTCTTTCCGCCTCAGATCATCCTCCCGAGCTCCTGCTCCATTTTGGTGAGTTCTGATTACACGGCCGTGAATTCATGCAGATGCAAACTTTGCTGCAGTGAAAGTTTTGCTTGTTTTCGCTTTGAAGCTTCTGCTGAAATATGTTTGTCTCCTTATGAGCACTCGGAAGCAGCCCTTTGGGAAACATTTGTCGGGGACTTGTGTTTGCCTATGCATCTTTCCAGGACTACCGCAGAGTGATAGAGAACCTCCCAGAGGATGACAGACCTGCATTCTTTGGTCTTCCCGCCAACATAGAGCGGTCCTCTCAGAGAATCATCAGCTCCCAGGTGCGCTCTCTATCTCACCGACCAGCTTTCTATTTATTTCCATGCGGCTCACACAAACAAGGAAGAAACCTCTCACAGTGGGGTCATTTCTCATTCATGCTGTATTTCAGAGCATCTTTCCATATAGCATGTAAAGACTTTCCCCAGAGAGTCTAGTGATGTTTGACTTTTTCGGTGTTTTAATCAGGTTCCATGTGATTAAGTTCAGCAGCAAAAGAATAAACAAACCATTCCTCATACCTGGTAACAACACTCCAATCCAGTAGGTCTGAGGTACTGATATATCTGAGCTATTTCTGGCACGGTTACATTTATTTCTATATTCAAGAATAAATTAGTCTCAAGGATGAAACGAAAAAGTTTTTCAGCCCTTATACCGCTTAATATGCTGACATGATCATGAAGGAATTGAGTTCATTGCTGTTATTTTTGTTTATTGTTTTTGGATCAAAATACAGCTTTAGGTTTTTTTTTTTATAGAGAGGAATAAACAGTACACTTAAAAGTTCAGAAAGTTGGTTTTTCATGGTATGGCCCCTTTAAAGGAACACTGGTTATCAACCTATAACCACCACAGGCAAGGTGGGATTCAGTGTGTTGTCCAAGAACTCTTCGATACATGGTCAGGTAAGGTGGGAATCAAATCTGCAATCTCCCGAACAGAGGTCGACCGCTGTACAGCTGGTCCACAGCCACCATAAGGGTGTGTAACTTCCATTATCCTTACAAATACTTCATGATACACCTCCCACACAACAATTCATTTTCATTCCATTTTCATGACGTCCCTTGAGGTGACCGTACAAGCCACAAGAGAACTACAAGACACATCTGTGCTCCCCTTAAGATGTGTCCGCTCCTCCCAATGACCCTCCACAAGTCCACCTAAAAACACCCATATTGGTCAACTCCTGTATACTTTAACTTTAATAGAATGAGCTCAGCTGGTTAGATCTTCAAGTATTCATACATTTTGATTAAGAATGGCTGCCATTTTGTGGGTGCACCTCTTGAAGTGTTTGATGATGAGAGTGTGGGCTTCACTGCTTGGTTCGGTTGGAAACTTGGGGGTTTGAACATTTTTTCGTTGAGTTGTTAGGCACTTTTGTTATGGGGGAACCGTGTTTTCAGGGAGTAATAGTGTCAGGGTTGCTAGTATGGTGCAGTTTCCAAAGGTAATGCTATAAGTGCACAGTGTTTGCGCATATCTAGAAGGTGTTAGCTTTATGTCATATTTTTAACATGCTATAAAGGTTGAAATAATTATGTCATTATTGTTGTAACCCAACTTAATACATATTTCAGAAAGAAAACTAAATTTGTAGAGATAACAGAGTGGAAATGTTTGTATTTATCTGTAGTTTTGCCTGATTCTTCTCCACAAACTGGAAGAGTAATTGACGGTCTGCATGCAGCGTTTGTGCACAAGTCCTTCACTACTGTCAGTGTGATCTGCTGATGACAGGAACAACAAACTCCCTTCCTTTGTTGCTCAAAATCCCACTTATGCAAATCTGGGTTTGTTTCTGCCCCCCCCCCAATCCGTCCTCCACATGTGTGATTATCTGCTGTCACCCGTCACTGCCATTTTCATGCTCTCTCACTCCCGTCCTAATATTTTCCAACAGACTGCTGTCCCTTTTTTCAGGTTGAGTATGTAGCCGTTCATACACACTCTCCAGCTGATACCACTCATAATCAACGTGGAAGTGAATGATCCACTTTTTGGTAAAAAATATCTGATGCCATCTTGTTTACAGACATCGGCTAAAACTATGTTCGAGTTCTATGGCAAGAATCCGATTTGCGCATGAGTAATTCCTGATTTGTAAACTGTGTGCATGTTTGTATGTAACTTTTGATTTTTGTGTGTGTAATTCTTGATTTGTAACTCATACAATACATTTTGTGCATAACTTTGTGCACTTGCAATTATGTATTCATATGCACAAAAATGACAAAATTAAAAAAAAAAATACAAAATGCAGTTTACACATTCACAGCTTAAAATTACAACAGGTTGAAACTAACTACACACAAATCTTTAAAAAGTACGCACAAATCGCCTGTTGCACATACACGACATTTATGCACAAATCTAATTTACAACTCTTTTCACATCTCCAAGATTCGTGTGTAGATGTAGCGTTAAAATTCTGCTTGAATGCTCGGTCATCAGAGTTTTCTTATTAGCTACTTTTGAACTTAGATTGTGAATCATATCTGATGAAAACTTTACATTTTCCCACTTTCTAGTATCCTTCCCTATTCTTAGTCTTTCGTTTAATCAGACAGCACTAGAAAATGGTAAATGCACTATATATAGTGGAATAGTGAAGGAATTCGGACAAACTTAACACAAAAGTGGAAGCATAGCTTTTATGCCTGGATTTAAAATTAAGAGAACACAGGAGGGATTGTTAAACACAACTAAATGAGGTTATTTTAAGTTGAAGTTGTGAGAAAGCAACAGCTTTTGTTTGCTCATTTACTTTTTATAATATGAAGTGATTTCATTTCTCTTTAGCTGTGCTTTTTGTTTGGTCGTGCGTAAATCACTAATCTCTTCCCACTTCCTGTTTTGGAAACAGGGTTACATTTGATGCATTAGCAGTTTTTAAGAGCTTCTACTCAGTGCCTCCCATGTTTTGCAGCTTTAATCAAATTTGTTGATTAGCTGAGCTATTTTGTTGAATTCTTACACTGAACTAGTGTGACACTTCCACTTCAGTCTTAACAAACGTGTACACTTGAACATGCACATAGACTCTGTCCTGAGAAATCCTTTCCAACCAAAAAAAGTGGTTCTTACCCTTAGCCTTAGACCGAACTGGCTTTATGGGTAAATTTGAGCTGAAAAATGGGCAAACCTGTATAGAGCATGGAGGTGCCCCCCACGAAATGTTAAGGTCATAGACCGCTTGGTGAACCCGTAGAGAGAAAATCTTCGTGCACATTTTATCCTACGGTCATATTGTGGGTGACAGGTCATAGTGAACACTTATACAACACATAAGTTTAAGTTGCTAGGAGGATGTTGGTGAGACACAGGCATGTTGTACAGATTTTTTACATTTTGGACTCACCCCAACTCTTGTGACTTTAGTGCTGTTAACTCCTAACTGCATGCAGCCTGACTGTTAGAAATGAGGATATTAGACAGATTGTAGTTTGCGTTGCCATTCTAAGGGTAGCATATTGTAATTATGTAACACATACACACCCTGTGTAGCTATATGTAAGGTCTGCATCGTGCTAATGACTAAAGTGTGGTGTAAGGGCACTGTATGAGAGCATCATCCTTACATTATAATTGCATGTAACTACCATTAGTCCTACTGAATACCTCGTGATATACTTGCCACATGTATGACCATGGTCAAAGTGGATCTGGATTTGGACCTGGTGGTTTTGACTCTGGCCATACCAGCACTTCTGGTTCCAGATATTCTAGTGGTGGTTCTGTTTCAGCTGTACGTCTCATTTTCATGACGTCCTTTGAGGAAGCTGTTTGAACCTTATGGGAACTGGGAGACACACCTGTACTGGCCTTTTCTACGACCCTCAATAACCATCCAGGGGTCCAGAGAACCCCAAAACACTCTGCACCTGTTCGGGGGGTTGTGACAAAGGCTCAGACATAATCCTACAGGGAACTTACTTCTCCTCAGTCATGGTTTTGTTTGAAATACCATGAGTTAGAGTGACGGTTTGTTAAATATTGCTGTTTGCTTATAAGGTCAGAGTGTTTTTAAAATACCAAGTGCTTTTCAATTATGTCTCTTCGGTTTCCACCATAATCAGGAATACTTGCAGGAACACTGCTCTGTTGTTGTTGTTGTTGTTGTTGTCGTTGTTGGACTCCCTTTGTGCATAAAACACACAGTCAGCGAAGCGATCCATTTGTTTGCTATGTTTTCTCTTTGTCTCCTTATCATTTAAACAGGTGATTTCTCAGCTTCGTATCGTCAGCCGTTTCGTGGCCACAGGGTCAAAGTTTGACCGGGAGCTCTGGTCCAACAGTCTTTCACCCATCCTCAACTTATGGAAGAAACTCAATCAGGTTAGTCCTTTGCTTTTTTATATTGTTTCTTTCCATTTGTGCTGTTTCTTCCCCTAAAACTGTTGATTTCAATATGTAGATGTTGATCCTTTACATCGAACTGGACTTTATCCCTTATAGCAACTTCGGTTCTGTTTAGAAGATAAAAAAAAGCTGTACTTAGAATTGAAATGGATTGACACTTATGGAGAGCACAAAGCCTCAGGATTCCAACAGTATGAACTATTTTAAGACAACAATGGTTGAACCATTTTGCATTGTCTATGCATTAGAGAGTAGCCCGGGGATAATTGGAAATTAGTAGTCAGCAGCCGTCACATGCAGTGTAACAGCCTCTGGCATACCCACTCAGACAGTTCTGCTCTGCACAGTTGCTTAGAGACCAGCGTTTTTCTTTTTTTGGAAAATCAAACGGACATGTACCTCCAAATTCAATAATTTAACCTCCATAATTCCAGTTTCTTGCCCAGCTTCTTTTATGTCATCTCATGTTGTAAAGCACACATGCATACTGCTTAGTGAGCACTTTTTGCCTCCCTCTGCCTTTCAGCCTCTTTCTATTTTTTTCCCTTGTCGGTTCTTTAAAGGCAAATCTGTCTGAAAGCTAAATGAAGGCTGTATCACCTGCTAACTTCCTTTAGATGACAATTTACCACTTTCTGCTTTCACTTTCCTTGTTTATTCAGTCTGGCTTATTAGATATTATTTAAAAGGTATCATTTTTTAATTTACTTTTTTGTAGAGATATGTGTTTATTTTATGCTCAGCAGAAAAGTGAGAGCTGCATGACAGAACTCTGCTGTTCGAAATTCCCGTCTTTTCAGGGGTGTGTTTGACAAAAACTTGGCAGGCTGTAAAAGTGGGGTGTGTCTCAAACGATGCCGCTTGGCAAATTCTACAAACAGCTCATCAAAATCATGACAACTGCACAGTTCAATCATCTCTTAATGCCCTACAGAAATGTTTGTTTGCTTTAACCCTTGTGCTATCATAGGCATGTTGACATTAAAAGTGGGGTCATCTGAACCCCATAAGACAGCGCGCTGAACTTTTTTTTTTTATTTCAATAATTTTTTTATCTTCACTGGTGTCTGTGGCAGACATGAAATCCTGTCCACCTATTTGTCATGGGAGTAATCACACATTAAAATAAGGGTGGGGTCATCTGGACCCCATAAGATACCACGAGGGTTAGGATTAAGGTCCGCATGAAAACTAATGTACTAAATAACTTGATAACAGACAATAAAGTGCATATGATTACTAACATAACTCCCATCTCCACTGATATTTCACTAAAGCCCACATTTAATATTTTTTTAAATATTGAAAGGTAAAGCTTTACCTGCAAAAGACTTAAGCCTCATTTCCACTGAGCAGTCCTGTCTAGTCCAGTTTGGTATTTTGAGCGTTTCCATTATTAAATGGGCCCATCAAACAGTATTAAACCATACCTCTTGGGAAGCCCCCACGTGTTGTAGTCAATAGAAAAATGCAACGTATGTTTGGGACGGAGCCACTGTAGCCACTCGTTGATTGGCAGAAAGTGATGAAACTGGACCTTGCCATATCAGACTTTAGCGTACTGTAACGCTCAGTGGAAACGAGGCATAAATTCTTCAGAAAAAAATGGTAGTTGCGTTGTTGCTTTAGACGCAAGGAGCCTTGCGTCTAAGGTAACAAACACTTGTTTGAGCTGTAATTTATTGAAGACAGGACACAAATGATCACCTCTAGCTCAGTGGAGACATTAAGTGTTGATGTTAGACTGGGGGCGGTTCTGGCAGAGCAGATTCTTCCTGGAGGGGGCGGTTCACATCATGATTACATCATCATTAGGTCAGCACGTTACCACCCGCTCGCAGCCCCGCGCAGATAGCGCAGGTTTTTATAGGATTACTCTTGAATTCGTGAATGGATCAAAATACCACTTTGGGGTTCTTTATAGTGAGGAATGAACAGTATGATACACTTAAAATGTCTAAAAATTTGAATTTTCATGGTAGGACCTCTTTAAATTTTAACAGATAAAGTTTTACCTTCAAGTGATTACATTTCTTAGACTCCTTCTTCGTGGAAGAGGAAATGATGGTGGTCTCTCCCAACAACAAAAAGCACTACAACAATCAACACTTGCAATTACTTGTAGCTGCCAGCTTAATCATGTGGTTTTTGGGTAAAAAGCCAACCAAGAGGATTAAGAAAAAATAGAGAAAAAAACAGGTTTGGAAACTAAAAAAGTTGGCTGACAAACAACAGAAAGATCTCTAATTCTACTGTTGTCCAACTCAATACTGTCTTAAAACCTTTTTTTTTTGTCATTCTTTCTTTTGTACCCAATATTTTAAGCGTTGCCTCTTATAGTCTGAAAATCCAGAAAAAAAAATCAAGCATCTGTTCCTCAAATTCTTTTATTCTCATTTGAGATACACCCTAACCTTTTCCATATTGTCTCTTTCAGGGGTCAACTCTGATTCATCAAAAAGTGGATCCACCTGCAGAAGGTCAAAGGTCACCGATCTTGTCTTTCATTGTTTTGGAGCAGTTCAATGCCATACGCTTGATCCAGGTGTGCATCAGTCTCGGTCAATGTCTTCATTTTTTTGTTGTGTTTTCTTTTAAAATATGCAATTAACCCCCTTAAGTGAGCATAGCTCATTAAGAAAAAGCTCAACAAGTTAAGGTAAAAGTGTTCCAACCTATTTCTGTGACAGAATATCCATCAGTCTCTGGCTGCACTGAGCAAAGTCATCAGAGGAACCCAGCTTCTGACCCCAGACGTGCAGAAGCTGGCCACTGCTCTGCTCAACCAAGAGGTGAGACCATAAAATCTCAAGACATTCAATTTAAATGGATGCAGATGGTTATGATGATTCATATTGACATAAAGTTAAAAACAACTACAGACCAGTATCTGTCTTTTGTGTTGTCTTTTTCTCACTGGAATATTGTCATATTTAGGCTTTAAAAAAAGGACATTTATGACATTATGTGATACAAAAAAGTACATTGTGGTTAAATGTAAATCTCTGAGTTTCAACAGTGACATCCCTATAGACATTTTTGGACCTTTGCTGTATTTTTTATCATAGATTTTCATTTTTATTTATTTATTTATTTTAGCAAAACGATTTTTTTTCTTATCTGCTCTCTGTGGAGATGGACTCTCATTCTAATGTGAACTTTAGGCCACTACAAGAAATACACACGACGTGTAAAACTTACTGGTATATTTTGCCAACACTAAACACATCTGTGTATGCCACCTGAGCCAATTTAAGAAAAATAAAAAATAATAAGGTAAAAAAGTGACAAACTTCCAGCTTTTAGTGCTTCCATGTGGGGATATGAAGCCTTGAGCAAATTTCTTTCCTCACCATGTTTGTTGCTTTTCTTTTGATACTAATCAGCAGGTATTAGACCTCATGCTGTTGTTTACAAACCAACTTTTTCATTTGCTTTTAGTTTCTCTTAATGTCTCAGTTTTTTGGCTTTGAACCAATACACTACATTATTTACTCTGCAACTACTAGTCATTCCAGGTGCTACATTTTGTATTTAAAAATAAAAACAAGTATGTTATTATTTTTCAATATGTTTTCCAGTCCTAAACTCCCATTTTTGATATGAATTTACACCACAAAAATTTCCAGCACAGAAAACCAAGTATCAATAGACAGAATTAGCAACTTTTTTTGCTCCTTTGCCTTTTCCTTGTATTTTCATAAATCATTCGATGATGTCAACAGTTGTGCGTAGTCTATACAAACACCCTTTCATAAAGACAGAGCTTCAATTACCAGGAATTACTTGAAAATATAAACGTAAAAAATTGTATGGAATAAGCAAAAATTGCATGTGTTTATAAATTTTTTCAGGTTGGGACCACTGTTACTCACAGTTGAAGCTTTACTTTTTGATATTTAAAAAATCTTTCATGTGAGCTAAAAAAAAAATTATAAAAAGGAGTCAAAGAAAATATTTTGTCAAAAATCATTGGAGAGGGGAGTTATATTGGTAAAAATCCGCACTTTGTTGTATGGTATCAAGATACTAGTTAATCGATTTGGCAATATATCGCGATATTTCATTTGGCAATACTTGGATCGATTTAAAACGTCAACAAGATGATATTTCAATAATTATTTATGAGCAAAAGTTGTTAGCACTTTATTGGTTTAGGAACTTTGATTCTATCGTGTGTTTTTTTTTTTTTATATATCAGCAAATATTGTGTTGTGGAAATCAGACAGTATTGACTGTTCCCTTTAAGAGCAAATATTTCTTAATTTACTAAAAGAAAAGCAGCATGAATTTGTTTGGGTAAAAACAACTTGTAAATGAGATACAGTTGCAGTGCTTATTGTGATCATCAAATAAAATGAATGATGCATTAGTATTCAGGTAGAGTTTTTTTTTATTCTTTAAAGAAACAGTGAAAAATTGTTCTGGTACAGTCTTGAGACATATGTGATATGTATCGTATCGTTAGATATTTATCGCAATATGTATTGTATCCCCAGACCAATACACACCCCTATTGTTTAGTTCATTATTTTTCCTCCAGATCCTAATCTGAAAGCAAACAAACATTTCTGTAGGGCATAAAGAGAGGATTGAACTGTGCAGCTGTCATATTTGATGAGCTGTTTGTAGAATTTGCCAAGCGGCATCGTTTGAGACACACCCCACTTTTACAGCCTGCCAAGTTTTTGTCAAACACACACCACCCCTGAAAAGACGGGGATTTTCAGCAAAACAAAAAGCCGTTCAAAATAAATTCAACTAATTTAATTTTCTTTGTCCTTGTTGCCTAAAATGAAAAGATTTTTTCCTGACAATATTGAATTACTGTAGTTTGTTTGAAGGATTTGTTTATTTTGAAGCATTACGTACTTCCCTTAACCAACAGCCTTTTAATTAAATAAGAAGATAATTATTTCCGCCTATATTTATTTCTTCTCTACATCTAAATCTGAAAGCATTTCAGTGTTATCTGTTTAAATCCCATGTTTTAGATACCACTCCTGATTGATTCAGAGGAAAAAATCCGGATGAGCTGCAAAGATGATTTATATATCTGGAAGATGGACCGTCTGCGGTCGTAATAATGTAAAAGTATATGGCAGGCGCAGCCATGAAGAGATTGGCTCCACCACTCCTCTTCTCAGCTTTGCAGTAAAACATAATTAGATGCTTGGAAACGGCCCAAGCTACCCATCGAAGGAGAGTGGTAAGCAGTGCAGCAAAGCAGAACAGCAACTCGGCCCTCCGTCAGAGTAACGATCATTAGTATGAAGATATCATGAGTGATGCTGAGACCAGTGATCAATCAAGAAGTTCTTCAACTCCAGCCACAGTCATTCAAGTGTCAATATTTTATTTTCAAGGACACATTTAGCCTAAAGTATTTGCTTAATAAACACAAATAAAACCATTGTTTATCACATTTACACTGCTTTTTAGGCAGCCTAAAAATTGTAAAAGAACATTAATCTTAAGAAGAAAATCATTTGAATGTTGTAAAATGATTTGTCCATGCAGCTAGTCATTTTTACTTAACAAAAAAAGTCTTATAATGAGATACCAAAATCTAGAAACAAGCATTCAAACAGTATAAAAAGCAGTTAGATAAACTTACTTCAAATTGAACATCCTAATAAGTATTATTTTTTTGCTATAAATTAGCAAATGGTTTGTATCTTTTGAGTATTTATGATTCCAGTTGTAGTTCATTGTGTTGATGTAGTTCAGAGTGACAAAAAACTAGTGTAGTGGCGGGGAAAAATAGATTTTTTGGATGCATCGATTATGATCCATGAACAATTCAGCATCGTTTAATGAATTTTAAATAATAAAAAAATGTATGTTATTTAAAGTAAAAGTAACGAGAGGAACTAAACACGAAGCGTTTTTCACTCTGACATTTTTGAAGAGTACACAAACGATTTGTAAACATAAATTGTAAAATTTTGTTTCCAAAATAATGACAATGAATGCCAGTCAAACTTTAAAATAATATTCTTAAAATTGAACCAAAAATTGCAGTGAAATTTTAGTTTATTTGAGTATTAAATAAAGTTTTTCTATTGTCAACCATATAATAATAATTTCCTTATTTATAGATCCTACCTTTTAATGAGTCCAAAAATAAAACAAAATTCTCGACTGTCCTGATTTTTGTCAATAAAGCTCGGAAAGGTGCAAGAAAAGTTAAAGCAACTTCCAACCTGGTAAATTATCTTGTATGTCTTAAAACAAGGTTTTATTTTTTTGCAAGTAGTTTGCAGTACTTGGTGTGTTTGGGGGTTTAAGCTCATCAAATCTAATCCAAACGTGAATACTTTCCTATAAGAGAAATAACTCCTAATCGACAGAGTGTATTTGTGCCTGGCAGCACAGACAGTGTTGTGACTTGAACCTGCATGTTTGTCTCTGGAGTGTAATAGCTCACAAGCAAACAGCGGGGGGGCTGAAAGAATGATTGACCTACCGCAGAGACGCTTACAAAGTCTCTTTGTATTTCAATTATGACTAGTGAGCCTGGTTATATCACAGCCTCATTCACCCCGCTGCAACTCTGCCTGTATGTGTGCCAGCGCAAAATCCCATTATCTCTGTTTTCTATTGTTTTCATTTACTTAAATAGCCTATTTATATTCCATAGTTTGTAATGTTCCACTGATGGGGCCTTTTATTTCTGCACCCTCACCTCAAGATTTAGCTTTTGGTTCTTTTCCTTATAAGGCAAAGCTTTCTGAACATTTATGATAAACTTTTACATTTCGTTTTAAGATAATTTCTTTGTATTAACACTTAGCCACAAGGGCTCAGAGGATCTAGTGGTCCACGCTGTCCTCTCTTTTATAAATACTCCTATGCATCTTTATTTACAGCAATGCAGTGACTCCAAGGATGTATTGACCCGTGCATAAATGCTTCAAGTAGTAAGATGTGCTCCTGCAGAGCAGCTGCAGCTCTCTGGACAACAGATTTGTCTCCTAAATAGAAGTGAGAATAACTCCTTCAAACACACAGCTGCCCAACCTTAGCACAGTTTCTCATTATAGAAGGAAATGCAAAAAAAATGTGTTTTTGTTTTCTTTTTGTTTTTGAACTGACTTCTTTTTCTGTGTGTGTTAGTGTCCCATAACATGGCAGAATAAATGGGAAGGACCAGAAGAGCCGATGCAATACCTCAGAGCTGTAGTCACTCGGGCTCTCGCCATGCAGGTAATACTCCGCTGTGCACGATGTGAAATGACTTTTTCTCTACTCGGATCCTTTGCTGTTTCTGCACAAAAACCAGAACAATGTCAAACATAAAAATGAGCTCAGCATGTTCGGCTGAAAACACGAGAGTTAGTTTAAAAAGGTAAAGATCTGATAAATTACACAAAATCTCCTACTAAAATTATATGGGATTAATACTTACTTTATGTTTTGCTTGCTACATGAGAACGCTGTCACAAGCCTTAAACTTGGTGCTTATTGAATTGTGATTTTTGGAGTATCTGATGTTCTGAAGTTCACTTTCATGTTGACCTGAGTCTTCATTAGCACAAATATGCAGGTTTTGTCTCTTTTATGTAGACAGGAAATTTATTTTGGGGGATTTGTGGTTTACTAAATAGTTGAATGAACCTGCACCTCCAAAAAAAAAAAAAATAGCATTTCTATACTAACTCCCTTTACTAACTGGGTCATAAATCTGTCTAAAAGTTGAACTTTCACTCAAATTGTATTTCTTTACTAAAATCAATATGAACCAGGAGCAGACAAAAAAATTCAGTTTAAAAAAGGTCATATTTGTGACATAGAAAATAAGCTCCCTGCTCCGCTCTTATGCACCCTTTTGTAGAAGACTAGATCTGTGTACGTCTTGGTTTCCTCGTATGAGCTCATATCTGACTCAAAACTGTATGGCTGGATAGCTACAATATTACTCGTGTGAGGAGCTGTAAGCTAATGGGAGAGCATGTAGTAAGAAAGCTCCAGTTCTACTGCTCTGCAGAACTATGTCCTAGAAAACAATACATTTTTTTTTTATTTTGGTTAAAAAGATCATAAACATAATAAAAAGATGATTGGAGGAGATCTTTAAAGGCTAAAGTCACTGAGCGTTTTGTCCAGAAGAAGAGGCGTGTGGACTTCATTTATAAGTAAAGGTTAGAGCAGATTGTGACTTATGTGTGTGTTAGAGAGTGTTCATCCTCTACAGTTCTGTCTCTATGTTATAGTCTGTCTATAGGATTCACCTAGGGGTTTTTAGGAGCCATACTGAACCACTGTATGTTTAGAATCTTCCCCTAGCTACCAAGGTCAAGTGAGCCCCATATGGTTTAAAAGTGGGCAGAAAATGTGGGCCCTGAATGGGTTTGTCTACAGTTTTGGTCGTGTCCCACCTGTGTTTGCCCCACATTAGATTAAGTGGGAATTAAGTGGGCTAGCTAGCCAGCTGCCTGGTGTCTACGGTGAACAGAGTAGCAAGCTTCACCGTCTAGAGCCCAGCACAGGAAGCAAGAGGCACCGCTCAGGTGCCAGCATTCTGGGCGGTGACCCCACCACCTCTGGACCGTAGCTCACTACGCTGTCCACTTAGCGGCTGGCTAGCGTAGCGAGCCACTGAGTTCCCACTTAAGCCAATGTGGCAAACAAAGGTGAGGCCACCACGGAAACTTCAGACAAACCCATTCAGGGCCCACATTTTCTGCCCACTTTTAAACCACGTGGGGCCGACTTGGCCTTGCTGGCTGGGCAATATGAACCCGTTATGTTTATAAGAAGAATTGTGTTATTAGAAGTGAAACATAATCAGTAGCTGGCAAATAATAGACGTCATGTGTTTGTAAATATTCATGGCACTTTAAAGCTAATTACTCATTAACTTCTTTGGCATTTTTTGTGAGCTCTGTTGGATTTCAGATTACTTTTGGGCTGGAAAATTGTGACTTTATCTGGCAACACAGGCTATTAACCTCAGGGGGTAAAAACAAAATCCACAGTGAAGTCAAAACATCTAAATCCCATCGTTTTTACAAACAAGCATCAAAAGATCTCCACTAAACCCTTTCACATTATCATCTATTCTGGAGGGTTATCAGTACTGATGAATATTATGGGATTTTACTGTAATACTAAAGATCAAAAGACTCTCCAGGTATCTTAACATGAGGTGGAATAATTTATTTCTTTTCAAGTATCTTCTGAAGTGTCAAAGAATCCCTGGGTTGAGAGGGCTTCAAAGGCTTTTAGGGTGATCAGGTAATGCACTTGTTGTAATTATGCTGGACATTTCTGATGTTTTCATCTAGATTATGTAAAAGTCAAGTGTCCGCAAGATTTCAGCCCAAGTTATGTGTCACAGAGGGATGGAGGTGGGCTGTGGTGGAAACGCCTGTCTTTCTCACTCAAGTGTGTCTGACTACCTCAGAGCGCCTCAGCAGACTATAAATGCACACAGACACTCAGAGATTCACAAATAATTTATTTCTGTGTGCATGTTGGCGTGGAGGCATTTTAATATCCGTGTGGAAGTGCGAGCTCTACTGCCTTTGCTGTGTCTGTCTGTGTGCTGGCCTTCCTGCCCGCCCATCTGTCTGCATGCGCGGCGGCCTGACAGCTCTCACTTTTTCTCTCTGCTAACCTTCCTGTCTACCTGCACCCCATCTGTTTCCAGGTCTGCTCTGCTTATACCTGTCTGTTTCTGCCCATCAGAAATGACTGATAACTGGGTTAACAGCCTGTTATACCCCATCAGCCAATCAGTCTAATAAAGGTGGAACCATCCAGACATCCGGATCTGTTGTTGCTGATCTGTTTAACTGACAAGAGGCTGGAGTTAGAATGAGAACTGATGGGAGCAGGAGACATTTTTATCTGCCTTTTATTTAGAGTATAATGAATTTACTGGTGGGCAAAAATGGCAAAAAAAATGTTTTTTAATGAAAGACTATCAGATTGATGGATAGTAATGTTTAAAAAATTGAATGTTTTTTTTAACCTTCATTGCGGCTCCTGTAGACATAACTCTGAAATTGTTGAAAGCTTTTTTGTTTGGAAAGTCCTCGGAAAATGACTTCTGCAGCTCTGACAGAAATGAATTATAAAAGTAGAGCAGACAAATTAAAGTCCGGTAAGCTGACTGAACTGTGCTGGCTGCAGATTTGGTGCATTTACTGAACATGACTGGAAGTACTAAACAAAAAGCCTCCTCTGGTTGCTGTCGGACGATAACACTTCAGGTGTTCCATTCCTCAGATGTGAACATCAGCAAACTTCACAACAGACATTCAGTTCAGTAATTAACTTATTTGAAACTGTAATTTTCTGTATTCATGAATAGAAACAACTTCAGATAGAAATCTGCACTGTTTGTGTGTGTGTGTGAGGATTTGTGCGCATGCATGTATGGGTTTTTAAAACTGTGTGTCATCTGTGCATGCTTGTTTGTGAGTCGAAGGTTTGTATGTGTATATATGGATGTGTAGGGGTGTGTGTGTGCATTCTTGTTTGTGCATCAAGTATTTGTATAAGTGTGTTTGTGAGCATGTGTGTGTTTATGGACTTGTGTTTGTAGACACACGTGTGTGCGTTCATGCTTGTGTGTGTGTGCGTCTATGGGTGTATGTTTGTGTGTTTGCGTGCTCGTTCTTTGTTCCCATTAGCAGGTAATTGAGGTTGTTATCAGCGTGTTGATGTGGTGAAAGGCGAGAAGTGATTGAAAAACCTCTTAACCAAACACTTTTAATGACTTGTATGTTATATGAAGCCTTTGCATTCCACAAACCCGCACACACA
Source organism: Oryzias melastigma (assembly GCF_002922805.2). Taxonomy (NCBI): domain Eukaryota; kingdom Metazoa; phylum Chordata; class Actinopteri; order Beloniformes; family Adrianichthyidae; genus Oryzias; species Oryzias melastigma. The sequence goes on along the minus strand of NC_050524.1, from coordinate 22,031,251 downwards.
TGAACGTCAGAAACACACATCCAAGTCTGTTCTGATCGTTTATTAACTTCACAGAATAGAAACTGTGATTATTAAAGAGAAATGCTGAGATCACACTTTTTTTTTTTGGTGAATATTCTCATTACACCGTCTGAACGTCAGCTAAACCTTTTTCCCTGACTCCTGCTGAAACTGATTTCATGCTTGAATTAAATGTTGTCTTGGAGTGTTTATTTGTAATTTTCCAAGAGGACGGTTCATTAATCTGTGTGTGTGTTTCTTGGTATGTTTGTATTCCGTTTTGCGAGCAGAGCTGGGTGGAACGTGCAGGCAGACAAGCTCTTCTGTCCAACATCCTTGATCTGTCAGAGCTCTTCCATCCAGACACCTTCCTCAATGCTCTGAGACAGGAAACAGCCAGGTAACCCCAGAGGCTCTCAGCTTTATGAAAGCCAGACAGAGCTGGACCCACAAGCCTAAACAATCTATTTTTTTTTTTTAGATCCTTGGGTTGTTCTATGGATAGCCTGGTGTTTGCGTCGTCTTGGAGGAGTCCGCTAGCACAGGCCAAGCTGCAAATACAGGTACCATCCTAATGAACAGATTCTAATGCAGGTCAGGCCTGCAAACAGCAAACACTCCGATCCAGCTGCTGTCAACAAAGCGCTCCACGCTGGAGGGATAATTGTAAAGTAATTGAGTGAAAGACAACAAGAGCAGATTACAGATAAGAAGTGCTGAGCCAACAGCAGAAATCTGAATGCCAGAATTTTTTATATTTATTTAGAACAAGTCTGCTTATTTTGACCATGTAGTTGATAGGCAGAAAAACCAAAGATGAAATGTTGGAAGTATCCTGGTAGTACACCACTGCTTTCTTCTCTAAAGCCCCAATTGCCCTTATGGGTAGATACAGAATGTCTGTGGGCGAGGAATGGATACTAAACTATTTAAAATATCAAACAGGCTTTTTTTGTCATAGAGTACCAAACCAGCATGCTGTTACTACAGAAACACATGATTCCTGTTTAAAAATTGTGAAAAATCCATGGATGAGCAAATCTTTCGTGATAACCCAAGCGAGATCTGCACTCAGCGTTTTATTGATTTTTGTCCTTATTAAGTGACAAACACTCATAACTTTCAGCTGCTCTCATGGCGATGGCAGTTTTTACTATGCTTAGATTTTTTCTTCATCAGTAGGGAGTAGGTTCAAATCCCGCCTCCAACTTTGGTATTTTGTTGAATCTTTTTTATTTGGATATTGAATCTATAAATTACTCAACACGCATTACGATAAATATTAATCAAAAACACCAGGATAATTCTCTAGATTTTGAATGTCATTAAAATGTCTGAGTTAATTTTTTAGTAATAGCTAAGTTAAAATAAGTTAGGACAAATAAATTCTCTCTTAAACCCTTTGTTTAATACTTGTTTTGAAAAAAATATGTTCATATGAATAAAAAAGAAAAAATCAACTATGTATTAAAAAAAATTAAAACCATCATCGTAACTCGGATTCCTACTGAGTGGAAGTGCAGGACAAACTGCCATTGCTACAAGAGAAATCGAGTGTCAGAAGTGTTTGCTATTTGCTGAGTACATTTTTAAAAATAAATATATTCATATATTTTCATTTATTTATTTTTGACGGCCTGCAATCTATCGTATCATCCTCCACGATTGACCGGTCTATCGCGATGGACATAATGAGCGCCCCTGGAGTACAACATTGGTTGAGCTCGTTGAGAATGTTTACACATTGTTTTCTATGGGCATGCAGCGAGCAACAGGCTGTAGTGAACACTTATGCAACAAGTGTGTGAAGTAGGTGAGACACAGGCGGGATGAACCATTGTTACCCCCTAAAAAATCCTGCATACTGCACAATGAGCCTTTTAGTGCTAGAAATGTCAAAATTAGGCAATCGGAGTGTAGTTTGTTTGGACATCCCACAGCCACTTGCGCATCATGTGTATACCCCAAGACTGGGAGATCTTTATTCAGGTGGTGGTGGTGGTGTGGTTGAAGTAACAGCCAAGATCCCCAAAAATGATCTTGGTCCTTTCCTTCTTCATACCCAAATCAAAAGTTGTAAATGGGGTTTAAACCATCAAGTGGTTCTCGTTGCTGCATCTCCTTTAGTTTAATTTTTGGAAGCAGACCGTACACTCTCAGGTGTGTAACAGGTAGTAACAGCATCACATACATTAATACTGACTATCACTGGTGTTCACAATACACTCACCGCACGTACAACAGCACAATGGTACATTCCATTGTCATGATGCCCCTTGAGGTGATAGTATGATCCTCAAGAGAACTGACCCAAACATTCTCATCCCCACATATATTAATGTACGGTTAAGGACCCCTCCCCTTAAAAAATTGACATTTTGGGGGTCCCCAACTCGCTGTTTTTTGTCTAGCTGGCGTGTAGTTCCCAGTAAATCATGGGTCTCTAACCTTTGGGCCGCGAACCAGAACTGGTACCCTAACCCAGTACCGTTACACAAACCCTAGCCAAGTTCCGGTTTGCGTCCAGTACAACGTCTGGTATCGGCTCTGGTCTTGTACCGCATCCGGTTCCGGGTTAGGGTCCCACTTCCAGTACTGCATCCCGAGGGTTGTGGTTCTTTGATTTTACGGATAGCCAGCATGTCAAAAAACAATGAGTTGGGGAAACCCATTCCGTACATTTTTGATGCGGAGGGGTCCATAACCAAACCTGAGAATGTGCTGAACTGCTAGACTCACCTGTGCTCCCCTTCAGATGCAACCACTCCTCTTTACAGGTGCCCTGTGCCCCCCATACAGGTGCGTGCGATCAAAGGTTAACCTAAAAGTGATGTAGTTGTTGCATCTTTCCTGTCATGCTTTAGGACAACAGTCGTTTTTGAAACAACTCATGGTGCATTTCAGCCAAAAGAGAAAGGAAGGGAGAGGGAGCAGCTGCAGGGAGGGAAGAAAAACACTCCAACATCTAACAAAAAGAAGAACAGGGATAATTGCTGGAAGCCGATGATCTCTGTTTCACACACACACACACACTCACACGTGCGAAGATTTATCTCCCAGTTTTCTGGCCTAAACTGGTCATTTTGTCCATAAATGCTTGACTTGATGCCAGACATGTGGACTTTATTGCCTGTGGAAAATCCCTCAACACTGGCCTGAATGAAGGTGTTTTTGATCACGTTTTGTGCTGCATCTCTCATGTCTCTCGTTCGTCATCTGGTGTGCTTTTCCTTTTTTGCACATAACCTCACAGTATTTCTTCTTTTTTATGTCACTGTTTTCATGCACACTCTCTGCCGGGTTTCAGGTTGGGGGTCTGCAGTTGGAGGGCTGTCGTTTTGATGGCGTCCATCTAAGCGAGAACCAGCACCATTCTCCCAGCGTGTCGGCGGTTCCAACATGCTACATGGCCTGGGTTCTACAGGTACCTTTGTGCTTTGGAAAATGGAAAAATTAGAACTCTTTTTATCAAATCATACAATAAGAATCTTGGACAGATATTTGGTGTTTTTTGAGAATATAAACCTGAAATGCAGTTGTTAGTCGATTGGTTTATTTGATGATGACAAATACTAAATATTATATATAAATAACTACTCAGATGGATTCATATCCACAGTGTTTTTACGCTGTTGTCTACAGATGATGAGAATTTAAAATAGTCTTCTCAAACCACCCCAGTGAGCCTCACAGTGAGAACATTTGGACATCAGCATCATTTGTAGGACGAGGCTCATGGCCTGCCTCGTTTAAATGCCAGACGTGTTGCATATCACATGCATCCCTGCGCAGGTTGAACTTTTGATGGACTGGCTCCTTCTTCTGTCAGTCACCGTCCGTCTGGTCAGCTCGTGCCCCGTCTGAAAGGAAAGGCCTGCAGCATTTGAGCACGGCCTCCTGCGGTGTCAGACACCAAGACGCTGGGTTAGCTCCCAGTCACTCAAGCATCTGTCATAACAACCGGCCGCTGTCGCTTAGTGTCATCTTTCTGACAACAGCAAACCTGTTCAACCCATCCTGGGATGTTTCCGGGTCAAAAGTCGAAGTTTGTACAAGTCTGTGTTTGCCCCTTCCTCGTTTCTTTTGTGTTTGCATTTTTGTCACAAGCAAACGGTTCAGACCATTAAATACGTGGAAATATTAGACACAAATAATAAACAAAAAATACTGTTTTAAAAAAAGGAGTTTGTTATTAAGAGGACAAACTCCACAGCATGCTTGATGAAGTTCTGGACTTTGGTCACTCTAAAGCAGGATGTCAATCTCATTTTGGGTTAGGGGCCACATTCAACCAGTCTGATCTCAAGTGAGTGGGACCAGTAACATAATAGCAAAATAACCTCTGGTCAACTTGTTATCTGTGGCTTTCTTTTTGTTTCATTTTTTTCTCAGTTGGAAAAAAATGCCTCAACCAACCAAGTAACATAATCACTTATTATAACATTGTTTATAATGTTTATTTCGTTATCTCTTGTTACAGCGGTATTTCTTTTCCTTTGCTTCCCCTAGTGGTAGAATTGCACATTACAATCATTTCTTTAAAGAACCATATCTCACCACAGGAATGGGCTAAAAACTTGTTTTCTTCCCCCAATATCCTTAAATGTTTTTCTCTTCATGACTGGGCCGGATTATTAAACAACTATGCGGGCCGTATGTTTGACACCCCTTCTCTAAAGTCTTCATGTTGCTCTTCTGTATCCATTGAGAGGGAGACTGGGTCAGTGTTCTGTCGCAGAACCTACATTTTCTTCTGCTTGATCTCAAAATGATCCCTTTGCAGTGATTTAGCAGACTACAGAACTTTGGCTGACAGACATGGATGAAGCTCATTTCTGCTCTGAAAGATCATCAGACCCCATCCACGCATTTTCCCAGGATGTCTGCACATCAGGAAGTTGTCCTTTGTCCTCCAGAACCGCTTTAGCTCCTTTGTAATCTGCAGTCTCTTCATGCTCCGATCCATGTTTCTGTATTGAAGGATAACAGTTATCACTGCTGTTCTCTGGACGTGGCTCCAAAACCTTTTCCAGACTGATACATCTCAAAAACTTTCTTCCTCATTTGTTCCTGAATGTCTTTACATGTCAGAATCTTGCTCTTTTTAAGAGGATTCTTTGGTTTCCTTCGCTTTATCAGGCATGTCCTATCAAACGGGTTGTTAGATATTGTCTTGTAGTAACCTGAGCTGGTCTGGTTGGAGAAACTGAACTCATCTTTTATTTTACAATTACATCAAACAACTTCATTAAAAAAAACTAATTGTTTGATCGAAGTAAACATTTTGAAGGAATTGGTTGGGAAAAACACTTTTTTCATCACTTAAGTCCCTAACTTCAGCTATCTGTCTTCAGACAGTAAACCACTTAAAGTCGACGTTTCTGAAGAAGTACAGGAATCTTTCTTCCCAGCATTCCTTTCACTCTGCAGAGCTGTGGTTACGTCTGTATTCCACAGACTCGTATTCTGACTGAGTCATCAAACCTATGCTGCCTCCTCTGAATGTCAGCCTGCACTCAAAGAAGGAAAGTCTCGGCTGAACGATCACAGATCTCCGTCTGTGTTCTAACTCCATGTTCCTTCCGTTCTAGAACACCGCTGCAGACCGTCCTGCTTCAGAGGAGAGCATCTGGCTGCCGCTGTACACCAGCTCAGAGAGGGTGAAGGTGGTCACACACATCCCTCTGCCGTGTGGAGCAAACGCCAGCCACTGGATTCAGACCGGAGCCGCTCTTTTTCTCAAACAGCAGTGAACACAAGTCGTTTTAGAAAAGCCCAACTGATAAAGATTGTTACCAAACACGTTTTTAGTTGCTTATGGGGCCACAGAAGTCAAACTTTGGCATCCGGTAATATTTGGTGTAAAAATGTTACAAAAATGTTGTTTTTTTAAGCTTATTTATTCAAAACTACTTTATTTTCCTAAGAATTCTGTCAGCAGTTAGTGTTTATTAAAGTATGGTCTCTTTAATCATTTCATCAATTCATCTTCAGTTTGTTTTGTCTTCTCAGAATCAGTTAACCAAAAACGTGTTTTTGCATCAGCGTTGGCGTGATCTTCCATCAGTGTGCAGAATTTAGAAACGGTAAACAATCCAGATCGGCTGGAAAAACAAGCAAAAACAGGCGCAGATACACACACATGCGGACAAGTCGGTCCCTAACCGCTGTGTGATTGGCTCTGAGTCGAGGCTGAATGGAGTCAGTGAAGCTGTGATGGATGGCCACAGAGCGCCAAAGAGGAGGAGGGGGGGGGGCATTTTTTAAGGTGTTGAATTGAAGAAAAGGTTCAGATTAATTGAAGCTTTCTTTATTCTCCTCTTAGTATTTTAATTGTGTTAAATCGATTGTGAATAAATTCATGAATGTGGAGTTTGTTTGAGCAGACAGGAAGGACTTGACATGAGGGAGGAGCGGATTGTGTGTGCGAGCACTGCGGTGTGACAAAATGGGAGTGAAATGGAACAGCAGGTTTAAAAAAAAAAAAAAAAAAGTGAGAGGATTGGATTTCAGAGAAACGAGGCCCTGTGGGTCACGGAGGAAAAGAAAGACGGAGGGATGGAAGCAGCCGAGAGAGACGGATGATGCGGGTAACAGGAAAGCTTTGGGAGAGCTGCAAAAAGAGTGAAACGCATGGAAGAGAAGCAGGAAAAAGGCAGGGGCCACAGGTGAGGGGGCAAAGGTTGAATGGAAAGACGGCTGGGAGGGGGCAGGTAGTGAGTGATTCATGTAGGAATTAACAAAAGGGGGAAAACAAAAGAACCAGATGGAAAGTTGGCATTAAAAACACAGCTATTCAAACTCTGACTTCACTTTCCTCAGTGCAGAACAGTGTCACTAATGTTAATAGAAAATAAATAGTAACAGAAAATAAATGAAAAAATAAATAGAAATATGTACATACTTAAGAGCATAAGTAAAGTAAGTTAATAAAGTAAATAAGTAAGTAAAGCAAGTAAGTAGTTAAAGTATGTAAGTAAAGAAAGTTAGGTAAGTTAGCAAAGTGAGTAAGCACAGCAGGTATCTTAGTAAAATATATAAGTTAAGTAAGTTATGTAAATGGTATATATACTGTACTTGTATGGCGTTTTTCTATCTTCCTTAAAAGCCCAAAGCGCTTAACAGTCACAGACCCATTCACACACATTCATACACTGGTGGTAACAAAAGAAAACATGCAACAAAATGCTGGAGGATTATCATCATTACTTTCAGGTGTGCATACTAATCTAAAGGGGCGGGGCCTGTCCACACACACACTCAAATGTTACAAACGTATACCTGTTGTCTCCAAAAATCTTCACATACAAACATGTTAACATATACACAATATAACTATAATTCACACCCTTATGAATACAGACCAACACATGTTAAGCATTTCATTCTGTCATACATGCTCTTTGTGTAAAGGTGAGCTGACACCTGTGCTCAGGTGAATGTTTCCTTACTGCTGTGGATGATGAAATATAAAAGGAGGGAAAGTGCCAGTCATTCACACACCAAGACCCTCACCGGAGCAGCAGCAGTCAGGGCCCCCAGAACCCGCAGGGGATAGCAGATGGAGGATATCTGCCTGCTGGGTAATTCTGTCATCCACCCAGACTGGGGGTCAGCAGGACCGCCACAGGGGCCCCCCATCGCCAGAGGGAGGCACAGGAGCACCAAGAGTGAAAGCTCCAGCCCAGCCAGAAAAATAGCCCCCTGCCGCACCAGGAGGCCCAGCATGGGGCCCCACCCCCCGAGAGAGCCCCAGACGAGCAGCCCACCACCACCCAGGAGCCTTTGCATCTCCCCACCTCAACCCCAGGCACCAGCCAGGGCCCCCCCAAGGGAGACCTGCCTTACATTTCAGGCAACCAGCCGCCATCCACGCAGGACGTCCAGGAGAGAACAAGGTAGGGTCCGCCCAAGGAAACAGTCCAAACATCATTTAAGTAATTTTTACCACATAGTTTTTTATTACTTCTAACAAAATAGTATTATTTTGAAGTATTGATACTCTTACTTGAGTATTGGTCTTGCATTCTCTATCCCTCTCTGCCATGGAATATAGAGATTAAACCTTTAAATCTCACAATGAGACCCAAACACTGGAAAAATGCCACACAATGAGATGCATTTCCAAAGTCCTATAATCTGATTTAGTTTCTTTCTGTTTCATCTGCATTATGAACAAAGCCTGGAGGCTGGTTATCTTCACCACACCAGTTATTACTTTAACAAAAGGTCTGCAAAAACTTTAGTATCAAACTCATACATGTGTTGTCTAGAAAGTTCTCTGAATGTTGAGATGGCTTTTAATCTTGCACACAGAGGGGAAGAACTGTGACGCTGCAGTCAGAGAATATTAGCTTGTTTCCTTGGTGATGGAGGAAGTTTGTCCTTTTTAGACAAACATACCTGGTTCACCGAGGGAAACCGGAGTATTTTTGCTCTGGTGACGCTGTTCAGCAGCTGCTTTTGCTGCGTTTGTTTGGACTGTTAATCACAATCCCACACAGTGTGAGTAATCCACTTCAATACCTGAACATCTTTTTCAGATGCAGGTTGTGTGAATCAAAAAAATAAAAGAAGCATCAATTTACCTCAGCAAGATTTTAAAATAAATCCAAGAAACAGTAAATAAACAATACTTTTTCTACCCCTTTTTTTGTTTCATTAAAACTGGCAGGAGTCACACTGCTGTGACTGAAGATGTCAAGTAAGCAAGATAATCTCTGAATCTTAAACTCCCATGATGGCAGAAAAAAAAACTTCTGTTTTTTTTATTATCTCAATTGACCCCAAGTCTGTTTTAATGAGGGTGAAGCC
>NC_050524.1:22007247-22022302 GCF_002922805.2 Oryzias melastigma | reverse complement strand
CATGCGGCACTCATAGTCAATAGTCAAAGTCCCCTTTCCCACTTCTCCCAGCCGACAGTCCGAGAGGTTTAAAAGAACACACACGGTTGTGCAAAAAGGATAAAAGTCGATCTCAATAAAACCTGAATTAATCCACTGGTTTATGAGCTACAGACTACTAATAAAATCTTGAGGTGTAGCTGACACACTTAACTTGTGTGTTTGTTGGGGGGGTGTTCATCCCCCCACATTTCCAACAGCAGTGTACCTGAGGATACGCCGCCTCCCTCTCCCTCAGCGGATCTGCCACCAGGTGCCCCAATGAAGACCCGCGATGGCTGTGACCCGCGCTCTGCCGTCTCCAAGCTTTTCTTTCTGCCCCTTCATCACAGGCCGCGCCCAAGCATCAGAGACCACACACTTTCGGTTCCAACTGTCTCACCATCTCACACTCTGTTTTAAAATATATAGGAAACCAATGTGTAACCACGCCCTCCCACACAGGTGTCTCTCATTCACCATCAGGAAGTTGCAGACTCGTCACAAACCACCTGTTGACATCAGGACTCTTTAGCATGACTTTTTAAAGTTATTAAACTTATGTTATGAATTTTCCAAGCGTTGGAAGCTGCTCACTAACATAGATGACGGGCGACCGAGTGAGAGCAACATCTGAATTTGAAGACTGTTTCCATAGCTCCTTGTCTGGAGGCTAAATGTAGAGGTAAGGAGAAGCAAGAGTGGTAGGGGAAGAATTTGGATTCAGTCTTACAGACACAGTTAGGATCTTTTTTTTTTTTTGGATCAAGTGTAAAGAGGAAAAAAGAATAGAAAATAAAAATAAAATCTTACAGTTCATTCTTTGGAACACTTCAGAACATATACACTCTCACTTTATGAGGCACACCTGTGCTCGTTAACACAATCCAATCACATGGCAACAACTCAATGCACATTTAGGCGTGTAGACATGATCGAGATGATCTACTGTAGTTCAAACTGAGCATCAGAATGGGAAAGAAAGGTGATTTAAGTGACTTTGAACGTGGAACGGTTGTTGGTGCAAGAAACTGGGAAACTGCTGATCTACTGGGATTTTCACCCACACCCATCCACAGAGTTTTTAGAGAATGGTCCGAAAAAGAGAACATATCCAGTGAGGAGCAGTTCTGTGGGCTGAAATGTCTCGTTGATGCCAGAGGTCAGACTTTTTTACCCCCTTAGTATCAATTGAGCATGGTTACAGTGCCACAGCCTACCAGAGTATTGTTGCTGACCATGTCCATTGGTGAACCATCTTCTGATGCTACTTCCAGCAAAATAAGGCGCCATGTCATAAAACTAGAATCATCTCTGACTGGTTCCTTGAACATGACAATGTTACCAGATCTCAACCCATTAGATCACCTTTGGGATGTGATGGAACGGGAGATTGAGGAAAGTTTCCAGTTCAATCTGGAATCTATGACACATAGGATTAAGGCAGTTTTTTTTTTCTAATTTTTATTTCATTTAGTAAAAATACATATTGAAATAATACAAAATAAACATAAAACAGTTAATAATAGTAGTTCTGACCAGCCACTTTATTAGGTACGCCTAAAGTACCAGGTTGGACCCCCTTTTGTCTTCAAAACTGGAGAGCCCAAAAACTTGCATCATTTTATTATTGATTTTATTATTGATTGGAAATAAATATCTAATTTTCAGCTTATCTTTCTAAATCAATCTCGATCTTTTAGAGTAAACCAAACACTGAAACTAGACCAACAGAAGATGTCAAAGCCTTTTGATTGCCTTACTTTCTCACCAGCAATGTTATCAGTCCGGTTCAGACTGGAGTCCAATTCATTTACTAAACACAAAGCTTTATAGCTCACTCTGGTGTTTGGGATAACTCAACCTTCATCTGGTGGGTTACCACAAAACAATGGAGATTAATCATTTTGGGCTCCATTTCATTCAAGAGCCACAGAATCCTGGAATGATCCACAGCTGGCAGCTTGAAACATCAGGCTGGGAAAGTTCAGACTTCATTCACACTGCAGCCAAACACTGAAATCATCACTCTAGCATCATAGCGTGTGTCAGACGTAGTTAAACCAAACTGATATGAGTGGCGCTGGATTTTTTTTTTCTTGCATTATGCACCATCTGTGCTGTGGAAGTCCAGGGCTGGAAACGGGCCTCTGGGGCTTCTGGTGATGACACTTCTGTTCTCTCCCTCTACCTTCATCAGCTTCACTGTGCACAAATGCAATTCAAGCGTCTCACTGAGCTGCTTCCCCAGTAAACATCCCAGATTACATAAGAAAGCCACAGAGTCCCAGCTCAGCAAAGGGGTTTCAGGGACGAAATGTGGGACCAAACACGAGACTGCGCTCACCTGAGGAGGAAGCAGCTACTGGGCTGCATGTGGCATCACGCCAACACTGTTGAGCAAAAGCGCAAGCTAGATGGATTCTTCTACAGAGACAATGTGAGCAAAATTACTAAAAAAGATGGGGGCAACACAAAGTATCATATAGTGAGTCTAAAAATATTTGACAAAATAATCCATGAAATCACATTGAGTTTTAAAGGGATTTATTTGTATAATGGGGCAGAAAATAAATGTTTAGCTTTAGCAAACAATCAAAAAATTCTGTCTCTCACAGATCTGTTACTTCTTTTTTATTAAGCTCTTCTATCTTCCGATGATTACCTGTAATAATGTTACCTGTTTGAACTAGTTATCTGAACAAAAGACACCTGTTCACACCCTTAAACACTCAGACTTCAACCTCTCCACCACCACCAAGACCAAAGAGCTGTCAAAGGACACCAGAGACGAGATTGTTCAATTGAACAAGACTGGATGAACCAATTTACAATAAGCAAGCAGCTTGATGAGAAGAGTTAGTGACTATAAGAAAATGGAAGAAACACAAGATCACTGACCGGGAGCTTAATTCTGCATTAAAAGGCAGGTTTTAAATGTGTCTTATTATTGGTTTTATGAAATCTTTCTGATTAATAACAAAGAGCCTCAGACTTTGTCTAACTCTAAAGTTCTTCTTGAGTCTCCTAATGCAGAAACAGTTGACGCCATCATAACATTTTTAATGAGTCTTTATGTTTTCCACCCTGACAGAGTTTCGTACCGATTCAGTGTCATGCTGTGAGTGAAGTCCACAGTGGGTGTCGCTGCCAAACTCTCATTGGTTCTGCAGGCACAGCAGTTTCCTATCAAAACTTTCTGACTGTTGTAAACCTTTTAAGTTTTAATTACTCTGTTCGGCGTCGCCGTTTCATCCCCAGGGATATACAGCCCGTGACTCATCTTCCCTGCTTCCGCAAAGGTCCGAGATCCCCCCCACCCCCACCCAGCAGAGTCTGCGTCGCCAAAAATGTGGCAATTTATGCGTGCGACATATTTACAAGAACTCAATGAGGCTTACAAACACTGATAGGTCAAACTCTGCAATCTGCTTGGACTACAGTCCTTCCACTTGCAGATATGGTTTTTATATATTTGTAGCAGACAGATGGCCTTTCAGAGCTGATGACTGCCGCGAGACGTGGCGGAACAGTCTGTCCATGTCTTTTTGTGGAGCGGAGTTTCTACACGATGGCCAATAAACTGTAATATGTGGAGCATGACATGTTCATGTCCTCTCCAGGTGTGGGGGTCATGCATAAAACTAACATGGAAAAGCCTCAGGAGGAAGACAAAACTCAAGAATAAGATCACAGAGAAAAGGATGAGAAACAAACCTTATCCTGTTTCCAGTTCCTTTTTTTAAATAAATGCCTTTACCTGTGGAGGGGCAGTGCAGGAAAACACATGCATTTTTCCCCCTATGTGAAGCAAACTGGTTTGTGTGTTCAAGATAAGATGTCTTAGGAGGAACAAAAGCTCTTAAATTAAATAGTGACTCCTCTAACACGCTCACTTCTTTAACATATTCTGTCAGGGTTTCTCTTTAATTACAATCCCCTCTTTGTTATTATACCTTTGTTGTGTTTATGTTTATTAAAGAAAACCTTTTAGGGAGTAGCGACTGATTAAAATAAGTGGAGCAAATTGGAAAACAAAAATTCCACATTTTTAACGGTAAGTGTTCGATTGATTAAAGATTTAATGAAAAATCTCTTAAACGCAGTCAACAGATTTAGAGTCCAGAAACAAAAAAATGTCTGTTTGCTGAGGAGCATGTTTGGCCTTTTGGATGAGTTTTTCCCTTTGTTTTGGATGTCAGGATTGGACTGAAGGAACCTCTGTGAAAAGGAGGTACGAGATTTTTTTTATTTCCTAACAAAATAACTAAAAGAAATAGAAAAATGTGTTGTTCCCAGGGTTCCTAATGTGCAGAATAAATGGTCAAAACTAAAACGTAATGAGACATACTCCTTCAGGTTTCTGATGCTGTCTGCAAAAACCAACTGTGCCTGAGGGAAAACTGCAACCCAAGCTTCTATTGTTGCCGCTCAGTGCATACATTATGTTCTCCTCTGTAAGCAGGAGCTTTGAAAACAAACAACCGGTGAAGTCCACCTTCTGAAAGAATTCAGGAGTCTGTTTAACACTTAAAGCCACATCTAAACATTTATTTCACCCAACACATTCAGGACTCATAAGCTGATAAAGGAAAAACAAATAGAATGGGATTCATGATATAGATTTGAATAACTATTATAGTTTGAGCGACACTCAGAGATGCTCTGAGAGGTTTTTCTCAGAATTGTGTTTGTTTAACATGAAGCTTTTTACTCAGTTGCAGAGTGTATCCTGGGATTTCAGGGACAGAGGTCCTTAGCTTCTAGTTTTACACCTTATTGTGCTAAAAGCAGAATTCCTGCTGACACTGAGTGTCGTTGCAGATCTTTTTTAGTCACTCTACTGCTTTAGAGCATTCGCCTCTTCTGGTGGTTGAAGCTGGTCCTTCAACAGTGTTTACTCCTGCAAACTGCCCTTTAGCTGTGTATTAAAGGAAGCATTCAGTACTCTTTATTTTCCCTTTTCTGTTTGTGAAAGTTGATAATCTCATCATTGACATTGGAAAATAGTTGTGATTTATTTACGTTTATATTCTCATCCTCAGTAACAGTCCATTGAATGTGTTCTATCTGAATCACATCTGCAATGCTGGGAGGCTACACAATACTTTAAATCAGAGGATTCTTTGAAATGTAATCCTTAAGTGTTTACTGGTGACCATTTTGATGTTTTGTTTGTGCCGTTTAGTGTATTTTCTTTTTATTTATGTTTTAAAATTACAAAACAGCAAGTACAGCTCTTTAACAAGAAGTGTTAGAAGTAACTTATCACAAAAATAATGAATCTTTTATCAATCGGTATTTCACTTATCGTATAACCTATTTATGATAAGAACCACCTCCTTAAATGTAAATATTATCTAGTAAGTAGGATCTATCTGCTTATATTAATTTAAGTAATACTATCTATCTCTCTAACTCAACCTTTTAGCTAGTTAGCTTGATAGGAGTTGATGAAAGGTGGTAGAAACATACCTTAAGTTAAAGCAATAGGTATTGTTTATAAAGTTAGAATGTCAGACGAAAAATGGCAGGCCAGCAGAAATTTGAATGCATGTCGTATTTGAACCCTGTGCCAGACTTTGGACATGCATGATTTAGGAAAAAAATAAATAAAAGATAGAAGGATAATACATATACAAATAATAGATTTGTATCACGTACTAATGAAAAAACACAAAAGCCTAAATAAAATAAAAGTTTGTTAAATTAATTATTTAAATGCTAAGTTAGGGAAACCAGATGAATGACCATCATGATAGTCGAGTAAAGAAGGGATAAAAGACGTAAATAAAGGGTGAATCTGAATTGTTTTCCTATCCCTCTGGTTCCTTCCTTTTGTAGGTGCATTGAAAGCTATAGTGGTGTAAAAATGTGTATTTTTAAGGAAGAGCCATAGCAACTTAGCAACTTAGCTATCTATTCCTCCACCTGCAGGATGATCCATTTCGCACCTATGTCACGGAGGAGAAACGCATTTCTTCACGTGGGTGTGCTCTGAAACACAGATGTTTACATTTGAATGTAAGTATTTTATTAATCAATGTGACACTTCGATGAGTTTTTCTTTTTGCATGTCTTTTAAGTTATAAAACCAATGTTGTTATGTATTTTCCTAGTTCCAGCAGCTACTCGCTAACGTAGATGACAGGCGACTATTGATGACATCATCAGGCGGTAGTGAAGGCAGAATTTGAAGTCACAATTTTTTCCATACCTCTCCACCTGGAGGGACAAATGTAGGGATAACGAAAAGCTGTAGGGATAGGGAAGCTAGTCGGATTCAGACAAAGTCTTTGTGCTGATTCTGAAAAGAAAAGCTCTGACTTTGGTAATCATTGATAAATCATTGAAAAAAATGATTTTTCTTTTTTACTTGTCCTGTCCAACAGCTGAGCAAACAGATTAGAGCTGAAGGCCTCTTGTGTTGGACATATTTTAATGTTACAAAAGCGGGTTATCGATCTTCCGACACACAAGGTGTATATTTGTATAAACCCCTTTTGTAATTAGGGTAAACTTTTATTTGTATCCTTTTTCTGTTGGACCAAGATGCTGGAATCATTACAGTCTGAAATGGGAAGTCTTGGTTGTGCTTGAGAAATGATTTTAAAAGATTTTTTGCAAAGTTACCTACATTTTTTTACCAGAATTTTAAAGTATTTTTAAAGTTTGTTATCAGTCACGCTATTATTTCTTTATTTCTTTTAACTTAATGAGCTTCATTTTCTGTTAAGCTTTATAGATTAAAAACATTTTTTTTTATCAATTTTGGAAGCAGCATTAATTTGTACATCTCTCAAAAAAGTGATACTTTCATTTAATGAGCTGCTTGCGGCAGAAAAGAGATTTCTGATCTTTGTTCACTTTTTTGAAAATGTGTAGAAATTTGGCAGTAATTTACTAAAGGCTTGCTATTGTGATAGTCAGGTAGCAGTTTCCAAAGATGAACAGTTCTTTGTTGTGTTGCAAACAAGTCACTGAAAAAATAAATAAAAAATGAAATGAAGCTGTAGGACAGATACAGCAAATATTTGGGGAATGCAGTTTGCCCTCATATGCCCTCCTTCTAATTTTGAAGAATGTTCCAGATTAAAGAGTTGACAGCAGCTAACTGACCAGCTGCACAAGCCCCTCCCCTCTGCCGTGGCAGCCAATGGAGCAGCGTACATTAATCAGCTCTCAGACCGTCAGCCAATTACCGAACTCTCATCTCTGCAGTCAGGGATGCCCTTGAACAAACTCATGCACGCACATATAAGCAGGACACACACACAAACACACACACACCACTTAATTCAGGCCCCTCTGAGGGCAGCGGGGCGCTCACTGCCGATGTTTATGGTTTCTCTGAACCTGCAAATCACCGTGGTTACAGCTGGGCAAATTTATGACCACGGCCTGTCTGCCAGCCCCGGGACAAACCGTGGATCATGTGCTCAAACAGACGTGCCCTCACTAGAGGGGAGGATCTTGCATCAAAAATTCTTCGCGGCTGACCATCGTTAGCAGCCGTGCAGCCTGACTGCGAGTCCTCTACCGTGCCTCTGCATCAAATATGAATGCCAATGTCCATGCAGGGTTTTCAGCTTGTTTGGAGAATTATGTGCAACTCAGGAAGAAATTCACATTAAAGAAAAAGTGGATCTTAGTCCCTTGAGGTAAAAGTGCAAGGCTTAAAGATTTTCAATAGTGCATGGGACAAGGTGGGTGTTTGCAACACAAAAACAGCCCTTTCATCAGTTTTCTCTTTTCTCATCTATACCAATTTTGTGTTGTGATGAGTCATCATGACCTTGGCTGCAGCGATGTGAGTGCAGAGGCACAGTCGGGGAAGTGTCACTAACAATCAAGCAGCGAACGCCCGCTGATTCAGAGCATGTGTGGGCTGACACAGGATCATTTGACTCATAGATTCCTGAAAGAAAAGAAAAAAGAAAGTAAAAAAAATGCAACTTTATGCAAGATCTTTGGAGCAACGACGGAAATTCATAGTTAAGAGCCTAGAGCTCCCATGGTCGTCATGACGCAGCCTGTTTACTTTAAATCATCAGGCTGTGCAAGGTAAAAATAAAACCCATCAGGATGTGAAGTTATTATTGTTATTTATTCCCCTTTGAATAATTCATTTGAAGTTTTTTGATTTAAATAGATTTTTTATTGTTTTTATTTAAATGATTTGTGGTGGCTTTTCACGCTACTGGGCGATTTTATATAAACATACATTTTTTAATATTGAGATTTTATCTTTTTTATGTCCATTACATAACCAATATTGTAGATGTCTATTATTAAAGGTCTACTAATAGTGTTCTGAAATATATCTGCACTCAGGATATGGATCAAAGTCTATAGTCCTGTGAAATTTGTTCTCCACATTTGACCCATCGCCTGGGGGAGGGGTGAGCTGCAGACACAGCTGCACAAGGGAACCATTTGTTGATTTAACCCCACCCCCAATCCAACACTTTAAAGGGCAGCCAAACAGGGAAGTTGGAGGTTGACTCCACCCACAACAAAAATGTGAAAATCCAGTCAGAGGGGCAGGGTTTGGGGGCAGGACTGTTATCATTACTGCAGCTGCAAATCATAAATTAGGACTTCTGAAACTTACAGGGTTTGACCAATCAGAAAAATAAATTTGTAATACCTCAATTCAACCTTAAAGGAGCAGCAAACAGACAGTTTTTGACTATATTTTCAATAATTAAACTATTTTATTTTAATTTATCAAGAATTTGGCCACAGACAGCCTTTTTAAAGCCCCATTTATAGAGGTCAACAGTCGAAAAGAGTAGATGTAGGGTTTGGTTACTCCTTGATACTGAGTCTCAAGCAGGGAGGCACTTGGTCCCATTTTTAGAGTCTTTAGTATGACTTGACTTGGTTGTAAACTCGTGATCTTCCAGTCTTGAGGCAGACACTCTCCACAAGGCCACTGAACATTATACTGAAGTCAACATGGCTATGATGGCTATAAATGTCTCCATTACCAGTGGGTTAGGTCAAAATTGTTTTACAGAATTACAGTAATAAGACTTTTTTTCATTATTTTATCAAATATTTGATAAAAAATAAAATAAAAAATAAGCTTTTGCTGTTGAATATGAGGAATCTGCACCTTCTGCAGAGCAGCCTGTGAAACCATTCCCCTAAAAAAGAGCTTAAAGGGAAAACTTGAACACTAAATAATCTAAATACCCTCTGGAACATGACGTAAAGTAATGCCCTTCCTGTGCACAGAATTCACAGTTTTATAGTCAGTACATAGTCCTGAGCTTCATCTTGTGTGTGCGCGCGCACGTGCGCGTGACAGACTTTGACTTGCGTCTGTATCGTCAGCATTGCATCAGCAGAGGGTTACTGAAACTAGTCACCCGTTAGGCTTCTTGGTTGAGGAAAGTAAACTGTTTCTGAAACAAGTTCCCAAGATTTTCCTTCATCATTGATATTCATATAGAAGTGCTGATCTTGTACATCATATCTCTAGCCTATTTCTATTGAATGAACGATTAGCAGTTTTTACATCAAAGACCTGTCCTGACTTCATGATCGCTGTTGTTTGTTTTTACTTTATCTCCATTAGGGGAGTGGTCTGTGTTCTTCACCTGAACGTTGGAGTGTCTCTTGGATGTTGAAGGCTTTACTATATTGTCAGTCAATATTCTCATTCTAAAATGTTCAGTTTACAGAAAGTCGACTGTGTCCCTATAAAGTGACGATTGTAAATTTCTGGTTTCATTAAAATCTATTCTTTCCTTAGTCCACTTTTAGAAACAAATTGTTCCCTTTGGGAAAAAACAGAAAACACAATAAATTGTCTTAATTATTATGGAGTTGAAACAACCTCAGAAATTGTAAGTAAAAGAGAAGTAAATTAATTGAGATAAGAAATGATCAGAAGGAGATATTCCTTTTAGTTTTATATAAAGGAAGACCCAACTACAGTTATTTACCAAAACTGCCTCATTAGCAGAAGTTTTTGACTGCTATGGAAAAATAGAAAATAGACAGCATAGCTTATTTTTTCTAAAGACAGTTACTAACCTGCACCTTTGTGACACGAAGCTGAGAAAGACTTTTTTATTGAAGCGTAAACACAACCCAAACCTCAGCTACAAAATACACAGTTCAATTAGGAAACACATTTTATGTAATAAAATGCAATATATCATCAAACTAAATAATTGAGTTCCCTTAAGGATTTTTTACAATTATTTTTATTCTTAACCCTTTGGTAGTGTTTAAGGGTTAACGACTTTTTCCCAGAATTCCTCCTTTTCTTGAGTAAAGTTTCAACAAACTTGGTTTTGGACAGAAACTTCAAAATTAAAATATCGAATAAAACAGTACACTATTGAAAAGTGAAATCTAACCAATTGAGCATTCTGACATTAAACGATATCAGGCTGGTCTGTTTCAACCACATCCTTTATGTTTAAAAGGAAGTTCAGCTAAAGCATTTACAGGTAACTTTTGAGGAAATTTGTTCAGTGAATTATAAAAACTTCATAAGACAGAATAAACATTTAACTGAAAATCTACAGAATGTGAAAAAACATGATTTATATGCATAGAAAAAAAAGGAAATCTCTTACTGTGAAACTAATCAGCTGTAACACACAGGCGTTACAGGTTGGAGCAGAGATGAGGGTCGTATGTCGAATTCAGCAGTCTTGTTAACAGACGCTGGTTGTTTTGCTGGAAAAGCCATAGAGACTCCTTTATCATACCACCTGTGTGGAAAACTTTTTTTTTAGTTTTTTTTTTAAAATAAAAGTATGGGTTTGGATATGCACCTGAACAGGTGCTGCTGGTTTTTGGGTTGTCCGTTGTAGAGGAGGGTCCAGTTCCAGATGCAGCTTGTTGAAAAGGAAATGGACCATCAATGTGTGCGTGGAATCCACACACAAGACACAACAGCAAGATGGGTTCTAATGTAAGAAAGACGTGTCCTTCTCAGGGCATCTTCAGGAGCTTATATGAAGTGGCAGGTTCTGCTGCCTGATTGGTCAGCTTTTTAGGCCTCCACCACTCAGCTTATTAAAGATCACATAGGCTATATCGAATTCCCATCCTAATACCGAACTACTAACATAGTGCAGGACTATCTAGTGCCCTGGATTTTAAAAGCAATTCAGACATCATGCTCACTACTTTTTTTTTTTTTCTAAACGGCGGATATGACATCGCAGATGAAGTGAAATTCTAATCATTTAATCATCACTTAATCATTCGATCTAGTCATCCAACATTTTACGATGTCTATTTATGACTCCACTGTGTTCTGATGATGAAAATGTGGATGGTTTATTAAAAAAATTGCATTTAAACACAGTTTTTTTGCAATCCCTATTTGCTAATGTAGTGAGCATTGATGCACGCTAGTTTTTAGCAAAGACTCCTGGGAAATTTCTAGTGCACTCGATTTTGGAATAGTAGATTTTTACAGCTCTAGAAATGGCCAACGTACTATATACTATATATTGAGTATGAAAGGAATTCGGACACACCTATGAAGAGGAGAAAAAAGAAAGACGGTAAAGAGCACTACATGTGATGCTGTGTATACCACTTTCAGTGATAAGTAATAGTGAACGTACTTTTGCATACTTTTTCACAATACTTTTTTAAATCCCATTTTGGGTTCAAAACGCGCAGCCATTAACCACCCATTAAAAGTTCAACAAGTGGAACTTTGAACAATCAGGGACTCAGATTTGATAATGATAAGTGTGTGGCATCATTTTCAATACACAATAGTGCAAAGTGTTAAAACGTAGATCATGAAGGCTAAAATAATAACAGTGTTTTGTGCCCAGCTTGAATTATATGACCCTGAGTCTTCCATTTATACAACAGAGCTGTGAAAGAAAAAAACCTGCAGTAAGATTCACTGTTGGCCCAACGGTTTATGACCTTGTGCCCCGTACAGGTTTACCTATTTTTTTACCTGCAGACAGCTCTTATCCACCCGTAAGGAAAGCTATGACTAAGGCACTTGCTGCATATTTATATCATGACTGTTTATCCATCACAAAACCAGCTAAATCTTTCTATTTGTGATTTTTCTAGCATAAAAATGTCTTGTGTTCAAGTTTTCCCTCCCAGAGTCCAGGATTCTGCTGCATATGAAGCCATTGCTGAAGCAGCTGTCTCCAGCTTTCATGCACACCTGCTTGATGTTTGCACAGCCAGGCCCGTCTGCATTTGTGATTCCAACATTCGCTCAGAGCCGCTGTCGCTAACATGCTTCATTAGTGAAGATAAATGCAGCCAAGACTGCAGACAGATCCACCCGACTAAAGGCTCCAGCACCGCCTTCCAGGAGATCTGAGCAGAAACAAAAGTTCTGCAGAACTCAGAACTTCATGAAGCTTTACTGTTCATTATTCAATTAAACGCTTTAAGATTTAAAAATGTTTAAATGATGTAAAACATTGACTGATTTTGTGACAAAAGGTCAAAAAGGAAGATGTTTGTGAACCCTTCCCTGAGGACTTAAAGAAGATTTATGAAGTTTATTCTGACCCAATAAAAAAGTGACAATGCTTGTGAAAGTGAGACAAGGATGGAGAGGAGGAGGTGGAGAAAGAAGCCGCAGGAAAATTACAGCTTTTAATGGAGGAGTGTGAGGTTCTTCTCTTTATCCAACATGAGGCAGATTCCCGTTTAGAGCTCTCATCATCCTAACATCCAACTGATTTGCTGTAAGAGGATGTGAAAGTAGACAAAAAGGTGTTTAATGGTCCCAAAGGCTTTTTAACACTCCTTCCCACTCAGCTCCATCTCCTGCTTTCTCCAGCCTTCTTTCAGAATTCTGAATCGTCTGTCTGAAGTTTAGAAAAATGATGTTGTTTTCGGCAGAAATGATGGACAGAACATCTGAATTGGTGGGGCTGTTTTCCACACATATACAGTACGGATGTCCTGATAATTTGACATCTTTGTAGAATTGTGTCCATTTGACTAACCAAACCAATCATTTGTCATTACTGTGATTAGGCCTCTTCCTGTGATGAACCCTGCCTTTCATCAGAGTCACCATCTGACCATTTGTTTCTAAAAATACAGACTGAGATCGGATTAATGCCTCGGTATTAACATCAGTTACCTCTTCATCTGTAGATTGAAGGCTCTGGTATTTTCTGGTGCAGCTCGTGAATAAAGAGTTGTTTGGTTTTTTTCGGTATGCTCCCCGTTTGGTAGCAACAAACCAAAAGTTAGAAAAAGCGTGCAGGTTTACAGAATCATTAGAATACTTTAATAGAATTTGATTAAACGTCATCATTTTTTGACAAATTAACACTCTAAAGTCGGCTCAGGATTTGATCCACTCTGATGAAAATTACATTTTTAACATGTTCTTGTGGCATTTTTCTGATGAGGGAAGGAATTTATTAGGAAAATTTACTCAAAATGACATTTCTGAGTATTTCTTTATTCAAATTATTCTAAATTGAGAGTAGATGAAAAAAAATGCTGTTTGAAAAAGAGCTTATTTGTGATTGATGCATCCACTTTAGACAAATAGATCCATGAGTTTTTTCCCTCTTATAGGGCTGAAAAGCTCCAATATCGCTCATCATTTTTGTTGCACCACTGATGTTAGGTCGGCGGCGTGAGGAGCTGTAAGCTAGAGTGTAAACGGAGAGCTTTCAGCAACAGGGAGGGAAATGGAGCGGGGTTACTCTGTGCCAAAAGTCCTGCCCACAACTCTGAGGTGAATTTTTAATGATCTGCTGCCGCTCTGCAGAATCTATGTCCTAGAAAACAACTGTTTTTTTTGATTTGGCCAAAATAATTGAAAATAACTGATGGTCGCCAAGCACATAAAGAATGCATTACTATTATCACTAATAACATTCTCAGTTATTTCATTGAACTAAGTAAAACTTTTGTGCTGCAGCTTGTAATCCCTTTAAATATACGGAGTGACAGTAACATTTCTAGGTTTCACACACGGCCTTCATCTTTGGTGCCATAATATGTCATAAGAACATTAATTCACTTTGTAAAAATGGAGATATAAAAAATCCAGTACTTAAATCTACTTTATTAGATCCAAAAAATCTCTAAATAATATACATTTAAATGCCCAAATTCAAATCATTTATTGAACTTTGGAATCTTTTCTGAACCTTTTGACTACCAGAAATGCAATGTGCCTTCTGTAGAGGACGTTTCTAAACCTGAATATCTCCCAACTACTA
This sequence comes from Oryzias melastigma, assembly GCF_002922805.2. NCBI lineage: Eukaryota > Metazoa > Chordata > Actinopteri > Beloniformes > Adrianichthyidae > Oryzias > Oryzias melastigma. The sequence continues at coordinate 22,008,071 of NC_050524.1, read as the reverse complement.
CATTCTATTGAATAAACTCCTTTTGGTATCTACAGAGGACATTTGGGGCTTTTAATGATACCAAATTAGAAGGGGTGGAGCTCTGGGAACTGTAGTTTTTGGAGAATTAAAACAACTATTTTTTTCTGTTAGTCAGGAGATTAGGGGTAAAAAAGGGTTTGAACTTGAAATTCTGGTTTATATATACATATATATGTGTTGGGACAACTTTTAAATCAAGCAACTCAGATGCAGTTCAAACTCGTATCCTCGATTAGTCTTTTGAACAAAAGATTTGACAAAAATATGAAGAATCTAGTATTTTTAACACAATTTGTTCATGTCGTGTCAGAAGACAAAAGAAGATATAGAAAAAACTGAATACAGTGTTTGTTTCTAATGTTTGAGCAAATATTCTGCTGGTTCTAATAGTCTGAATCAAAAGCTGAGTTTTTTTAAGGATTCTGTTTTACTGAAGCAGCTCTCACTGAATGTTTATGAAACTAAAATAATTTGGGTTGATAATAGGAGACTACTCATTCCCGACTTTTTTTTGCCAGAATATTCTTTGATGTAATAAATTCCAGAACTGTTTTGTATGATCAGCTAACTAACTGTAGGTTTAAGCAGACAAGGTGAGCGCCTCAGATTTCACTCTGTCTTGTGTCACTTCATCTTGAAACATGAGCATCACGGCGGCGCTTCGGTTTTCTTTGGATTCTGAGCTATTCCACTCCTTTTCTTTACTTTTTTTGCCATCATCGTGGTAAAAGTTAATTTTGTTTTATTCTGTTGAAAGTTTTTTTTTTTCAGAAGTGTGCTGCCTTCTCATTTTCTGCTAAATC
>NC_050524.1:21996316-22007110 GCF_002922805.2 Oryzias melastigma | reverse complement strand
TGATTCTGTATTTGTCCACCACTGATGTCCTCTGCTCTCTTTTTGAGTTTATCAGCATTTTCTTTCTTTCTCTGGGAATTATCTGCTGTTTTGATAATGTTAGACCAAATAAATCTCTTAGTCTACATGTAAGACACGAGGAAACTATATCTTCTGCATGTTTCTATTTATTTATTCCTCATTCTCCATGTTTTTAGTCCATACATTGTTGAACATTTGTAGTGTCTTGATAAAACATCAGGATCAGAAGCAGCAAAGGACTGGCCAGAGTCTAGACAGTTTTTGTCTTTTACCACATTGTTCTGCAAGAACATAAAAAAAACGTCTTTGCACAGACATGAAAAATGATCCAGAAGTTTCCAACAGCCTCATCAACAACAGGTCAGAGACTCACTATAAATTATTTAAGCAAGCACCAGAAAGGTCATCCAGTCTGGACTTTATTTAGTGGTAGTGTGTGTGTCTTTGTGTAGGGGTGTGTGCGCGCATGAATCTAGTGTGCGTGTGTGTCTCTGCGTTGGAGCAGTAATTCAGGACTTATGACGGTCATGCTGAGGTGTCAGAGAGCAGACTTCCTGTCATGAGGCTGATAACCTGCCTGCTGGAAATGTATGTATACACACACGAATGCACACACATGCATACAAACACACACACGCATGCAGACATAGCATGAAAAATGCACACAAACACCTGCATGTACACACACAGGTCTGCTGATTTATTGGTAAAAAAATCCCTGATCGTGGTGTCTGTAACAACATTAAGTTTGTTTTGCAGCATGAAGTCTTCTCTGGTCTCACTTTTCTTGATGACTCTTTTTTTTCTCCAATACTTCAAGTTTTCACCTTCAAACAGATTCTTTTCCCCACACAACCTTTAGTATTTGCACAGCAGTGGTGATGCCTGTTGCCACTGTCTGAGAAAATTGCAAAGATTCTTGAGGGACGGTTGGTTATATGACTGTCCTTTGCCTGTCTGCTCCACTAGACATTCTTTTGTTCTTCAGGAAAAGTAAGTAGAGTCTAACAAAACTCTGATTGTTTGTTTTTGCAGCCGGCAGTGTTTTTCAGTTCATATTTGTTTTCCTCACAATATAAGGTCATTCCTTGTTGGCCTGGCTTTGCTCCTCTTTCCGGAGAAGGTTTTGGACGTGTTGTTCTACAGATTTGTCTTGGGCTTTCTAACATACTTTTTCCTTTCAACAAAATGTTTTCTTAAAAAACTGACACATAAAAAAAAAAAAATGCCCTCTTGTTTTTTTTCTTCTTGCCAGATTCTTATTTATTGATCCTAGCTGCAAAATTCATCATTTTATAAATATGTCCTCACACTTACATGTGATTTTTCATGCAGAATAGTACATCTTCAGTTGCATATTTTCAACAACCTCAATTTACTGGGATTTAGGTGAGATTATGGTTTGGTTTACTGTCATTTGTAATCTGCAGTCTGATCGGAGTGTGTGGAGAGCCGCCATCCAGACAAAGCTGTTCTCTGACATGTTATTTAAAGGTCAATGTCAGTTCTTTGAAACAGAAACACGAGAACATAACATTACTCTGGTGACAGGGTACAAATAATATGTTCTTTCATATTTTACAGAAGCCCTTGGAGAAACACAAGTCAGGGTTTGTTGACAAATCAACATAAACAGCAGTAAACATCAGTAGAACACAATAGTTTTCATAAGCTGAGCAGCCGCAGACAGCAGAGCTGCATATTGACTTTTACTATAGGATCTCTTCAGCTACAGTTTAGACAGAGGTTTATCTGTAGGTTGTTTGTTTGCTCTGAGAATTACCAGATAAGTCTCTCAGAACTCGAAGCCTCTGAGTAAACACACATTTTTCTGAGGACCATTGAACTCCTTCTAAAAGGTTTTTAAAATCTTTGCTTTTCACATCCTCCAGTCTGACTCAAAAGAGGCTCGGTAATGTGTTTCTACCACAAGGTTATTTCCTGTATTGTTTATTATTTTTGTTAAAAACATACAGTTAAGTTTGAGGTAAATGATCGGTTATGGCAGGATCACATCTTGACATTTTTATAGTGTAATGTCTAATTTTTTGCAATTAAACTCAAGAATTGGAAAAAAAAAAAGGATCACTAAAATAAAACATTGAGAGGAAATTTTTACCACGATAAGCAGGAGGTGACGTATTTAATGTTCAAAAACCAGCTCACAGCAGATGACAGAAGAACAGGAAGAGCTGTGAGAAAGAGAAGCTCATAAACTCTGCCAGAGTCCGTACAAATGTGCAAATATTAACATAAAGTCAAATATAATTCTATGCTAAAATGTTCTTCTGATGATAGAGGATATACACTGCTCACAAGAATAAAAGGAACTTAATGAAAACACATTCTTTGCCTGAATGAATGAAATCATCTTTTAAATGCTTCATTATTTGGTACTCAAAATTAAAGTGGAAACACACTTTAGACTGATCCAACTTGGATGTAATGTCTTTGAGGCTCAGTAGTGGGTGTAGATGCTGTTTCGTGGAGTGACAACACTGACAGAGTTCAAAAGTCACCAAAATATTCATCAGAAAACACAAGAACAGAGAAGTTTCTCAGTGGTCACCATTTTCAGGACCAATCCTTTAGTGGAAGAGTCCTGCTGATCGCCTTTTATTCGTATATTCCACTTAAACCAAACCATGTAAAAATCATTGTTAGCAGTGTTGCTTCCTAATTGGACAGTTTGATTACAAAAAAATGTGATTGTCTTCGAGTAACATTGAATTTAAAATGGCATTTCTGAGGAGTTTTTCAGTTTCCTTTGAGGCTCGTACAACCACATCAAGGGATGTCACAAAAATGGAACGTACCATTGTCGTTTGTGTGGTAATTACATTGTGAAGTATTCGTAACCTAATGGAACGTACGACCCATTAGATCGATTATATCAATAGATTAAAATGTTTTGTGTTAGAAGATTTATTTTTGGGAAAGTGGGATCTTATTTTTCTCAGCATTCTTCTCTCTTGTGCTTCCATTGTTTGGATTACACTTGAGTTCCCCGTTCATCTTAAAGTCATCAACTCATGTTAATAAATGGCACAAAAAAATGGAAAAAAGCCTATTTCAAGCATACAATAATGTATGAATGCTCATACAACCCAAGTTTACCAGCTGCTGAAATGCAGAGAAGCAGACAGGAGCCCTCTCACTGCCAGCTCGGAGTTGTGTGTGCAGACTGAGGCCCTGCCAAGCCTCGTCATCCTGCAGAGAGAGTCCAGCAGCAGTTGCCTGCTCAAATCTACAGTGATGAGTGTCACAGTCATGTTGCTTCCCGCAGACTGCCCCATCGCTGCTGTGTGGGCGTCCTCACTAACCTGTAGCTGTCATGCAGTGAACATGGCATGACTGGCAGTGTTTCTATCTGCTTGTACTGCCAGCTCAGTTTGTTGTACAAGCTGAGCCAAACACACTGGTGACTGCAACTGTGGCTCTATTTTCTCTCACCGTATGGGAGATTTTAAGATTTCATGACAAAGATCTACTGGATCTTAAATAAAAATAGAAAAAAATATATACCTGGAATATCATGTTTTGCCCCTGGAAGCAGATTATTTAAGGAGACATTAGGGTTAAAGTCATTTGTATGTTGTTGGGGGTGATTTCTGCATATTTTGGCATAACCAAAAAAGGAAAAAAAAGCTTAAACAAGAATAATGTGAAAGCCAAAGGCATGTTTTAAACTCAGACGCTTTTAAGTTTATGAAAAAATGAACAGACAAAACTGTGGATATAATTCAAAAATGTAATTTAAAAAATCTAAAATCATGTAAAAAACATTTTAAAGATCACAACAATAACTAAAAATGCAAATAAATACATTACATTTTTAAAGTTAAACATAATAAATCCCAAAACCAAAATGTAAAAAAAAAAAACATTTCAGAAAACAAAATTAATTTTTAAAAATTCAAATGGATGATGATGTTTGAGTTTTGAGAAGAGGGAAAGCAGAAGGATGTTCTGATTGGACAGGGGTAAAGAGTTAACAATCATTGAGCTCAGTGGTCAGAAGCTTTAGGAAAAATATTCAATCAAAAGACTTGGCCCAATAACTTTCTGTTGAAAAGATGAACAAGCATCATCATCCAATCAGTGATGTCCCATAATACCTAGTTTTTCTGGTTTCTTTTTTATTTTTTTTATTTTTAATTAGATTATGTTACATTTTACAAGATAGCACTTCAAGAATGGAATATAAAGAGAAGAAAAGAAAGTAAAACCTTTGTATAAGTAATTTGTCAATGCAAAATGTACATGTTAACATGGGTTCTTCAGAAAAAAAATAAATACAAAATAAAAATAAATCAAAACTAGAAAGTGATGTGAGTAGTGTGAGTTTTTTTTTTATCAATCTCTATTTACAATCCATTTTGTATTTATACAATACATAAATTCAGTTTCACATCAGTCCTACACAAAGTCAGATCTCGATTGTCTAATGTATTGTAAGCATCCTTCCAAAATCGAGCTGAATTGATCAACTTCCAGCCAGAATGAAGATATCAGTTTCTCCATTTTATAGATGGTGAGCATCACCCTTAACTCATTCTTCTGTTTTAGGCACTACCCCACTTCACCATCTTCTGGTAATTGCTTTTTTACTGGCCAACATCATAATGTTCAAGATTTTATAGTCATCAGCTCTTTTTAAATGTACTATTTCGATCTTTTCCAGGTGCAAAATTTCAACAGTGAGTGGAAGCTTTGTTTTCAGGACTTCTTCCATGGCTTTTTAAATTTCAGTCCAATATTTAATTATCAGTAAACATCCCCAGAATATGTGGAAGGGATTTGCTTTAACTTCCCCATAAGTCTCCAACAACTTATAATTTCACATTTTCTTTGTGAAGGGGTTGCAAAAATCTTGATATATTTTTTAAATTACTTTTTGGGTTATCTGTGACTTGCGTGCTTCTATCATTGTTTTAATTAATCCTGGCCGGGATGTATCTAAATTGGTTCTTTTAATTTTTGTCCAATGTAATGTCGCAGTTGGAGGTATCTATGAAAATCCTGGTTATTCAGCCTAAAAAAGTCCTTTAATTCCTGAAAACTCATCACAAGGTTATTTTTAACAATCTACCAATGCATCTTTGGCCCATTTTTCCACAGTTTAAATTTAAAAATTATGTTTTTTTTGGTTTCTTATTTTGTTTCATTTTTTTAAACGACCATCTTAACAAAACTTAGTCAGAATGGAAAGTATGACGACCTGCACATACGGAGTTCTGCTGTGGTCTAATTAGTCCAGTTGCCTAACCAGCTCAGACCTGCCATTAGCGAGGTGGAGGCTTTACCCAAAGTGAAGAAAAGAAAGAGAAACCAGAGGAGAAAATGTATGAGCTGAGAGGTAAAGAAGAGAGTGGAGGTAGAAGTGAGTAACCAAAAAGTAACGACTTCATTCCTCTTTAAAAATACTGAAAGCTGCTAAAATGAACTCTCCTTCAGCAACACACACACATGAACAGAGGATTGAGAAAGACTCCCATCATATTAAAGTGATTTCAGCGCCCCGGGACATTTCTTGTTTATTTCCTATTTTATTCTCTCCTCTTACCTGGATGATCTCTTTGCCCTCTTCTTTTCCAATACAGACTTGCAGGGATGTCTGACTCCAGGCCTCAGGGGCTCCTTTTCTGCCCCCCCCGCCATCCTGCACTTGCAGCTCAGTATTGGTGGAATTTACCAAATCAGGAAAAACTGGGAAACAAGGTTCTAGACACCCCAAAACTGCCAAAACATGTTATTTAAATGGGATGTTTGTTAATAAAATGACAGAAAATAGAAAGACAAAAAGATAACACTACTATCATGATCCATACTGGAAGTTTAAATTTGGTAAATGTAGCCAGCGCTCACTTTATGAACCAAAGTGGATCAGTATCACTCAAACCTAAAGTTAAATACAAAAAGGATAAAAAATTGAAAGATCAAAAATGAAGCCTCCGTACTTGAGAGTTGTTTTCTGTCTTTTAAATGGGCTCATAATTGTTGTGCATTTTGTTTAATTCAAAACCACAAGACCTAAAATTCAGTACATCTGCCAAGTAATCTAAATAGATATTTCCTCCTTTGAAGCTTTCTGAACTTTCTCTGTGCGTTTGTGCAAAACGTTCATATAAAGCTTCAGCCACATTTGATCTGCAGGTTTAAGTGACCGCTTCCAATGAAAAGTCTATATTGACAATCGTAAACCCACAATTTGGGCTTCCATGTTCAAATCCTCACATTTATGCATCACGATACAGCTTTTTCAGTCCGTTCTCAGGCTTGCGGTGTTCACTGAACGTACGCTGAAAGTTTCAACTGCTAGAACGTCAAACAGTTGAACTTCGAGCGATCGGGGACTCAGCTTTGGTAGCGACGAGTGGATAGCGCCCTTTTCAAAACTCGGAAGTGTCAATGGTTGTCAACATGATCGTGAAGGAGAACTTAATAATTGCTGTCCGGGCAGAATTTTATGACACCAAGTCTTTCATGTATCTGAAAAGAGCTGTGAAAAAAAAAAGTCTGGAGCAAGATTGGCGAGATTTTCCGTGGTTTGACTAGCCTTTTCCAACTGTAGGTGGCAGACAGTAAACAATAGAAAACAAATGAAAAAGAAGCCCTGCTTTGTGGTATGAACGCCACAGGCTGAATCACAAAGTATTTATAAGGCTGTTGTAAAATGCACAAAACTATGACATATAGGTGATGCTGTCGTATGATGTCCTTAAGCATCACTTTAGTCCTTACTAAGGTGTGAGTACTGGCTCCTTACTATAACTACTAACAAATCCTTCATTTATCTCGCAGTTGTTGTTTTTTTTATATAATTGGTCTCCTTTCCTCCTCTCCTCTACTCTTTATTATTAATATTTGCTTTATTTAGTTCTCTATGCTTCTGTTTGGTGCAGTGTGATTCATGTGTTGTCCCTCTTCCCCACTCCCCCCGCTGAGCAGGGAGTTTCCAGATTCCCGGTGGATTATCTGGGCTCCTCTTCTTTGCCGTGGACCGTGCCTCTGGCTCGTCTTGGCTGTGGACCTCGCCCCCACCTGCCCCCCAGTTCCATCTGGATGAAGCCCGTCTGTTACACTAGAGCTACATATGCTAATTCTTCTTTAAAAGTCTTGGTACATCGCCTCTCCATCCTAGGGGAGGATTCCTCCTTCATGAGGACTTCCCTGAGGTTTCATCTTTTTTGTTTCATGGAATTATATTTTTTAAGAGTTTTTTCCTTACAGAGAAGGAGGATCTAAGGGTGGGATTACCAGTTTAGCTTTTATCACCCAGCTTTTGCTTACATTTTATGACTGACTTTCTGCTTTTGTATAATAAGCAGTATGAAGCTCAATGAGACAATTGTTTTGTGATTTTGGGCTATATAAATAAAAATTGAATTTCATTTTATAAGATGGATTTAAACAAGCTAAATCTGCTTTATTATCCCATTAGAAGACTTTCTGATACAAATCTTGATGTGATTTTTCTGGGATGTACAATCTGGCAAGATCATGAGACAAATTATTTCTTTCCATTTAGGAATAATCTGCTTCACTGTGAAACACTGAAAGTCCAATTACTCATAAATGGATTTCTGACCATTTTTCAGATTAATGTACAGCAGCAAAAGCTTTTCTAAGGCAACTGCTGAGATCTTTCCACCATTATGTCAACACATGCATTTTTGCAAAGCAAAACAAGACTTGCACAAACTTTCTAATGATCAATTTTTACACAAAAGTCAGAAATTCACATCACAAACTAATCAAATGTTGTTAGACAAAATGTGCTCCACCGCATCAGTTTTAGATCCAAACTTTCAAACTCCACTGTCTTTGAGACGGAACAGAAAAACACGGACCTCTGCCCTTCTATTGCACTTTACATAAATCTTTCATTCAGTGGAACAGTTTGGGCCTGAGAGTGTCATTTTTATGGAAATACTTTAATGCGCCAGAGAAGACCGACAAGTACAACTGTCCGTTTTCTCGCTACGTCTGCAGATTCGTCACATACAGCCTCTGTTCATAATTTAAAGGAAGTATCTAATATTCATACCTAAATGAAAGCTGTTCTATAATGTAGTGTGAAGGAGGGGTGAGGAAGGGAGCATGGGACAAGGAGGAACAACCAGAGGTTGAAGCTCACACAGTGTGTCTGTGTGGGCAAAGGAAAAAGGCCACAGGATGGTCGTAGTTTGATGTGTTTGACTAACTTTCCAAGGTTAAGACAAACAAATTAAAATACAAAAATATATGGATATATAATGGAAAGGATATTAAATCTGCATTCTTGTTCTGGAGGAAGAGTCGCCGTGAAACCATTAGTGAGGAGGTGCAATAAACTGGTGAAGCATGTTCGTTTCTTGTGTTAGAAAACTGCCTTAAAAAAACTAAAGAGACGACAGACTGACAGCACAACTCCCATTCAGCTCTGCTGCATTCCAGCTCGGTGTTTGTGATGTAGGGCAGTGCTGTCTCACTACATCGTGTTTCAGTTAAGGGTCATATTCTCACCACTCTTTCCTACACGCCTCGGTGACTTCATCAGCTCTCTTCCACCTCCTCATCATCTGCCCATGTGTCACTTTTTCTCTGTCTGTCTTGCCGAAGCCCGCCTTTCCATCTCGAGGACTTTCCTCTCAGCCCGTTTGTTTCGTCGGATTCCTTGAGTCCTTTTCCTTTAATTACTTCCTGTCAAGCCTTGACTTTTTTATGTCAGAGATAACTTCCCTCTAATTGAATCCATCTGTTGTTTTGTCAGCTTTTGCAGCTTACCATCCCATATACTGTCTGCGCTAATTATCTGTGAAGAGCCTCCGCCCTGGATTAGATCACGCTTTGACCCCATTGTGGTTCCCCCACACAACACGTACGTAAAACTTTTATAAAGATGTTCTATCAGTTTCAAAGACTTTCTGATCAGCTACAAATGATGTACTCTATCATCCTTTAATGTGTCTGTCGCTACACTTTACATGTGGGATGATGTTTAATTTTAGTCATGCGTGACAGTCAGATGGACTGACGATCCCGTTACACAGTGTGAAAAAGAAGTGGCGTGCTGGACAGGACACCTGCCAATCAACCCAAGCCTCCCACATCAAAGCAAATACCTTTGATTTTACATGTCCATGCTGGCCAGGTTTGAGCTTCAAAAGTAAGAAATCAGTGGGAAATTAGCTTCAAAGGCCACCGTTCTCTGTGTTTATTATTCAAACATACAAACATTGGGTGACCTTTTCCTCACCTCCAGGTGGCTCTTCTGTGCTACTGTTCTTGGCAGTGGACCTCGCCTCTGGCTCGTTTCTCCCATCCCAGCTGTTCCATTTCCATCTGGATGAACCCCATCTGCTACACTATTCAAGTGAAGTTGTGCAGTTAGATAAGCAAAATCTTCTTTATCAGTACTCTCCCAGGTAGGATTCCTCATTCAGGTGGCTTTCCCTGAGGTTTCTTCTTTATTTTCTCCCAGAAATCTGTTTTTTTCTCTCTTTTTTCCTGAACTTCACTTTAGTCTCGTTAACACAAAATATTAATTTTGTAATCTTGTTTTCAAATGAACAAAAAACACGTAAAAGGACCGTTATTTTGAAAGCATTTTCTGGATTTTAGTCGATTGACGATTGTAGAGAAACAGCCCAGGTCCGTGACAGCGACCCTGTTTGACCTACTGTAACTCTTCAACCATTTGTGCAATCAACATGAATAAGGTGTTTCCAGCTCAGAGAAAAGTTGCTTTGCACCAATTTTTTTTAGTGTTGCACATTGGCTTCTTTTTTCTCCTTTAGAATTGACTGAAATTATTGCACCAACGGTTAGAGTTATGGTAGTCAAAAAAATTTAAACATCTGAGCTAAAGCTCATATGGTAAAGGGTTAAACTGGATTTTAGCTTAAATGTAGAAATATTTAAAAAAAATATCTTTTTATAATTTTCAAAATGTTGTATTCACTATAAATATATTTTTTTCTCCTAATTTCTACCTTTGACTTTAACCGTCTATTGAAAGTTATATATACATTTGATTTTTATTTTCTGCTTTTACTTTCATGTATTCTATGAGTTTTATTCATATTTCATGTTTTTCAGATGTAGGGTCATCCTGTGTGTTACATTATTTCATTTTTAATTGCCTGTGAAGCACTTACTGTTTAAAAAGAAGTTTATAACTAAAGTTTGATTTGATTTCAGCAGTAAAAGCAGTCTAAGGAAGGCTGATGGTTTCTGGTGCTGGTTGGTGGCGAGCGCTCTGTGTTTGTCATACAAAGGTTAAGGTCACAGCTGCAGCATCGGCTCCCTCAGACTAACACAACTGGATTATATGAACAAAAGCGTCTCCTTCTAATGACATTAAGACTGGAATGTGACAACACAAACCATCTGACAGAGGGAATTGTGGGAAACGGCCAAAGGAGTCGAAAGGGCTGAGCGTAGCTTCTCTGCATCTTTCATCCCTTCGTTTTCTACTTTGCAAGAGAAAAAAAAAACAAAAACGTCTGTGTCCTGATAAGAGAAAAAGGGAAGAGAGTATAATAGAGATGGGAAATACATGCAAAGCACGGCTGGATGAAGATGATGTGCGATTAGAGCAGGAGGAAAACGCATGAGAGCCTGCGTGGGTGGTGAGGCTACAGACCGAGACGCACAGAATCGGGTCAAGACGGGGATAACCTCCTGATGGCACTGGAGCGCGGCCATTAAAAAGTGTGTATGTTTAGGGCTGAAGGTAAACATGGCCCAGGGGCGGCCTCATCTGTAAGACAAAGCACGCTGACATTT
>NC_050524.1:21946458-21996246 GCF_002922805.2 Oryzias melastigma | reverse complement strand
AAAATGATGGGTTCAAGCAAACAACATGCCCGTCTGTCTCTGACCTTTTTTCTGATTGATCCGCCGCTGCCTTCAGTCTCCTCTGTTTACTTCATTTAACCTTAATTTTAATTCCGGTCAGCCATTTTAGCCGTCTTTTTTCTTGACTTTTAGAGACTTCTTTCAAAAGGTGCTGCTGAGACGAAGGTCTGGCTGCTCGAGAGCGGCCTGTAATGATACCCGAACAGGAACGTTGCCACAGCAACAACTGAAACAGGAAAGATGCAGAAAAAGATGAGGGGAAAAAAAAAAAGAGTAGCAACACTGCTGCCATTTTGGAAATGTGAGCTCTCCTGTGATTACGCTTGTTACTGTTGTTTGGACTCTGAGGCTCACGGATGTGTCAGACAGACGACGGCGTCATTACCGCTCTCTGATCTGTAAATGAACTCCACATTAGGATGCATGCGTGCAATTATGAATATGCAATGAGAACTTTTCAAGTATCTCTAATCAATATCGTGTTGAATAGACTTTGCTGTCCCTCAGAGGAAATTAATTTTGAACACATCTGCTGCACACCGCTGTTTCCCTTGTTAGCAAACAAACAACAACACGAGACATCACGAAGAAAGGGCAAAACGCTTTATTCAACAATGAATTAAATCAAACCAAACAAGCAGAAAGTGACGAAAACGCAGCAGAGTCACAACAAAACCCTGACAGCCAATAAGCTCAACAGCTGAATGACCCCCCAGATTTTAAATGATTAATTGATGTTAAAATGTGGTTAGTGGAGGGCAGAGGGGCAGATAGTGAACCTCATCAGCTGATGCCTGTTTGAACTTGCAGCTGCTGCTCTTCACTCCCTGTGACCTTCATTTACTCTGTGATGTCGGGCCAACGTGTTGTACTAACACCCCATATCTGACTGAGATTCGATTAGAGCCTGACAACATTAACACAACATCTCGAGTTTACAAAAAACTTCTATTAGGGTCGAATCTAATCATCTTTTGACCTTTTTTTAAAGCATCTTGCACATAAGAGTGATGACCTTTGACCTCTAGAAATCACATTAACACAAGATTTTTCAAGGCAAAATGCTGTTTGATGGGAAAAAAATCACAAAATACAAACAAATTTGACTTTTTTCAGAATTTTGATTAAAAAGTAAAATAAAAATATGGATTCCATGGATTGAAAACCATATGTTTTTAATCTGAATAATCAGAGATCAGCTGGCTGGAGAATTTGTACAACAATATCAGCTGATTTACTCAGATTCCTGGGATTTTGTAATGTCATCTGCACCCTCCTCCTCCTCCAGTGGTCTTTTAATTCTGATTATGCCGCCAAAAATCTGAAAACCTGTGTAGTTTTCTAGAACATAGTTTGAGCAGAAGTTCATCACAAATTCACCTCTGTAAATGTGGGCGTCACCATTTGTACGAAGCAACCCCGCCCCCCTTTCCCTCCCAGTTACTGAGAGCTCTCTGTTTACACACAGTTCTTCACACTTCTATCTTACAGCTCCTTACAACTCCAACCTAACATAAAATTAGTATAGTGGAAAAAAAATATCAAGCAATATTAAAGCCATCAATCCTCGATCGGATGAGGAAAACAAAGACGTTCATGGATCTATTTGTCTACAAATGGTTGCATCAGAATGGAGCGGAACAGGGAGCTTATGGTTCGCCCAGTGTAATTTCTTCTTTACAAATATGATCCTTTTCAGATGGAATTTTTTTCTTCTTCTCCTAATTCACAACAATTCGAATAAAAAAAGACTCAGAAATGTATTTTTAAGCTTAATTTTCTTTAAATGTGTCCTCCATTGTGAGATAAATATGATGTTGAAAATACAATTTTCATCAGCGTGGCTCTTTAAGGGGTGCATCTTCAGAACCTGCTAAATCCCTTTCAGGGTGAGGGGGTTGCTGGAGCCTATCCATCTACTTTCAGGTAAAGGTGGGATTCACCCAGGAAAGGTCGCTGGTGTGTTGCAGGGTCAAACACTCATGCAGACATCAAAACAAGTTAAGTCACAGTGACCCATGAAGCATTTTTTTGGACTGTGGGAGGAATCATGTTAAATTTACTGATTTAAGACTGAAACAGATTTATTAAATGGAAAGTCATCAAAGATTATTTAGATACTCAGATTTCCCTCTAATTAAAGCTCACAGCCTTTGGCTGTTATGTCATTTTCACATGAATATTGTCAGGGTTTCATGAACCCTTTTGTAATTTTACTGAGGGTTTATCTTCCCGGTTACCTTACTTTGCTGCTGTTGTACTCACTGATTGTGAGTCTTCTATCTCCTCCTCTGTTCATGCATTCATGACACAGTAAAGCTACATAGGAGACCACTTTACAGGTACAATGCAGCTCCTCTCAAGGAAGTTCTGCAGCAGTTGGTTCAAGTTATTCTTGTCTAATGGTTCCTTTTGATTATCAGATATTTTCCCTGCCTGCTTCATCCGGATGAGCCGTTTCAAATTGACTGGTTGTTCTGCACTTGATCCGACGTGTTTTATTCTTCACAGCCAGCGAGCACGATTTGCATTTTTCAGACTGTTCTAATTCATTCATAAAAATTCCCTCAAAAGTGTTTCACTTCACAGCTCGGGTGAACACTCGCAGGAGTAAACGGAGCTCATTTCTCCTTCTCCCGCCGAAACGTTCTCGTTCAGTCAGCGTGGATGCGCTGGTTGCCACAGTCATTTCACTGTTTTATCAGCTCATCGCCATCATCATCCTAGATTCATTTATGTATTGGTTTTCCCAGAAGCCTCGGCTGAATTTAACATGCCACAAAGCTGACAACAAGCACTGGCAGAACTTATCGCTGCTGCTCTGGAGAGGAGAAGAAAAATGGGGCGAATATACCTTTGAGGCAGAGGACTTTTTATCTTAATATCGCTGTTATTCAATGTTTCATTGACTGTAGTTACAGAACTTTACTAAAACATGAGCATGAACGTATTTATGGTATGCAATAATAATAAAATTGATATTATTATTATATAAAAACAGAATAGGAAAGTGTTAACGCCCACATTTATTGGGAATTTAACAAACAGACTGACTCATTTATGTGAACCACCCTGATGACCTGCTTTGAAAACAGGCAGGTTTCCACGGTGATGTGTTTTGGCTGGACGCTCAAAGAGGTTGCTCCTCCTGTCTTTTTGGTTCATTCTGTTGCCTTTTTTTCTCTAAATTCTTATTCCAAGTGTGAAGATTTCACTAAAACATGCAGTGGCTCATTTCCCATAACATTCCAGAGCTGGAACACCGAAAAAAAAAAGTCTGATTAAAAACTGTATTTGGGAATAAAAACACAGAGGAGTGGACACTCTGATGCTGCAATTATTTTATTCATCAAAACCAACCAGCTGATAACTTTAATAAAACAATACAGAGCAATAAATTATTTAGGAGAAGCATAACGTTTTGTCATGAAAGCAGATTGACTTTTAATATTTAAAGTTGACGTCAGGAACCTCTCTTTGGAAACACAGCTGCACAGCAAAGATGGAAAAGAATCAAACAAACATCAGAAAGATCAGTAAAAAAGCTGTAGATACTAAAACAAATGTGGAAGAACACAGAAAGAACAGAAATGTCTTGTTTTATATGATTTTATGCTTCAAACATTCAAAATTGATGCTTCCATTTGGGCTGTTTTTAATTAGTAAAAGAAAATCTGTAATGAGACATGACTTTACTTTATCAATATCCTTCAAACGCCTTCCAGTGATGTTACTTTGGAAAATTAGTCATTTGTTTTTCAGAAAAAAATTTGAAAAATGTTGCAAGACTAACCTTTAGCTGTAAAATATAAACAAATTAAAACTTATTGGAGAATTGACTGTTACAGAGAAATGTTTTTGGTGTAATAGCTTAACCCTTTAACACCTGAGGCATCGCCGGCGATGCCTAACCCTGTAAAGCCCACTACATCAAAGAATTGACAGAAAACAACTATATATATATTTAAATATCAATCGATTCAATCGGTAACTAGGTAAATTTTTGCTCAAAATTTTGTTTAGTAAAAAAAGCACATTATTTAACCATTGTCTCAAATTTGCTCCACATATTTTAACAAGGTGGACTGTATTATAAATAATTAATTATTCACAAATGTTGCTTTATTTTCAATACAGCAAGTTTTCATCTTGAGAAAAGAATTACAATAGATGAGTCACTCTTAATCTAAAGTGTTGAAAATTAGCTAAACTTTTTCCCGCCAAAAGTGTTTATGAGATTTCGTGGAGGCAGCCATTTTGAAATGAGTTAGAAAAGTCCTTCTACTGCCCCTAGTGGAAGGATAATGAACTTCAGAGCAAAAAAAAACCAAACAAACAAAAAAAAAAAACAGGGGACCAAGTCATATACAATTTGTTTTAAGGAAAGTTTTAATAATGCTAACGAGAAAGGGGTGGTAGAATTATGTGTATCAAATATGATACAAATGGTTATATAGGGTTAAACACAAAATCTTTAACGAACTGTAACTTTTCAACTGTTAACACGATCATGTTAACAATCAAAAAATGTCAGTAAATCAAAGAACATAAACACTGGAGCTCTGGTGTTAAGGGGTTAAAGCAGTAGTCTTCAACCTCTTTTTAGTTGAGTATTAGACGATACAGGCCTGTAGTTAGTGCTGTTCTGAATGTAGACAGCCACATTCATAATGTGATCTCTACCTTTTATGCATTTCTCCACACACCTGTGACCCACAGCGCATGCAGGCCAATTCCCAGCGACTGAAGGATTGTTTTGATGTGGAGTTTGATGTCTTTCCCTCCCTAACGCAGCAGATGCATGAAAAAAATTCCCATTTTTTTCCCCCTGTTGGAAAACGCTGTGCTTTGAAACAGACAGCTGACTGGTTGTTATCTGCTGCAGCTGGATCGTATGTCATCTTTTAAATTGTCTCTCATTTGCTTTGATGCTGCCGCTAGCTTAGCAGCTAACCCGTACACAGCCATTCTCCCCGCTGGCTCCTTCTGCCAGCTCCCACAGATTGCTGGTAACCCTCCACCCCTTGAAACAAAAGAGCCTTTTCCTGAACACTCACACAAAAGCCTCAAAGAAGGAGAAGTGATATCATGAAGTAAAAATGCTACAAAATCAGAACCTGAGAAAGCTGGTCAACATGTGAGCGGCTGCAGGCACTTGTGTTTTTTACATCTTCTCTGAAACTTGATCGTCCCTTTTCTGTCAGCCTGAAAACTTCCTCTCAGCCCCTTTTCCTGAGTTTCTATCTCCCTTTCCTCTGTTATGCGTTCGGGGTCATCGGATCACGGTTTTATCCATAGCAGCAGAATTCCGTTTAGCAGCCGGAATGTCAGGAATGCTGAGAAAACCGGGCACAGCTCACCGGCCCTTCTGACATTTTCTTTGATGTGTTTGAGGCTGAGCGACGGAGGAAGTGGAAAACAAGAGTCCGAGGGAGGAAGAGGAGAGGTGTGAGGATGGACTGACACATGACAGAAAGTGTGAGGAGGAGGTTTCTTCCAGACAGGAATCTGAATAAAACTAACCTTTAGTTTTCTTTTTATTGGTCTGAAATATATTTTAATAGAATCTAATTGCAGAGGCTCAAAAACTCTTCATTGTATGGATTTTTTGATGAAGCATGAAGGTCAAAGCACCAAGTTACAAGAAATGTAAATAACCAAAGGGTTGGGAAGATTTACTGTAAAGGCGTTTCATAAGTTTGACCTGTGCACAGGGAAAGGTAAAAAGGTTTATCTGCAGGAGCAAATGTTTCAGATGCGAGCAGCAGTTTATCAGTCAGAGCGTTGCCCTCCTCTCTGCCTCATGTTTGCCAGTGGTGCGGTTTGTTATATAAAGTCCATTGCAAAATCGATAAAAGGCCTCATCCATCAGTTCCAGATGCACGAGCCAGAATGAGCGTCTCAGCGAGGGGGCTGGGAAGGACACACACACTCACACGTGTCATGATGGGAGAGGAAGATTTCATCGATGACCCAGCGCAGTCTCTGGCTCTGAGGGCGTTTATGCAGGGAGGGGTCTGGGGCGTATTTCAGCACCTGTGGGTAACAGACAGAGGTGGGGGTAAGAAAGAGTCACAACCAGAATGCACAAAACTGCTTTTTGGTTTGATTAGAGATGATTTAGAAGTGGACAGAATAACGGCGTCCTTCTTAAAGACCCTCTCCAATCATTTCTTGATCTGTTTTGAGTGTTCATAATTACGATTATGCTGTTTTTAGACAGAATTTAGAAAAACTTGTGTAGTTTTATAAGACATAGTTTCTGCAGGGCAGTAGTTCATTAGAAATTTGCCTCTGATTTGTAGGTGGGACTGTTGGTGCAGAGTAACCCCGCCCCCTTCCCATTTTTGTCTGCTCTTGATTCACAGTGGTTTGAATAAAGAAATACTCAGAAATGCAATTTTGGGCGTAATTTTCTTTATATATGTACGTCATCATTAGAAAAATCAGACAAGATTTTTAAATCTTGTCTTGTTTGGTGTTAAAAACACCAAAAACACCATTTTCATTGGATTGGATCTCTAACATTGGCCCACACACAGAAATAAGACGGCACAGCCAGAAGTAAACAATAAAACAAACAAAAAATATATATAAATACAAATGGTTTTATTGGTCCCAAACAAAGAAAGAACATATCAATCATTTCTGCAACAGCTCATCACCACTGTAGTCACTACTGCCCTCTCTGGGGCTATACCTATTGTGTGCATGTCCGAATTCCACAATTATTTAGTGCAGGACAATCGATTGCTCTGGATTTTTACAAAATTAGGAAACATATTTACTAATATTATTATTATTATTATTATTATTATTGTGTTAATGGCAGATATGATGTCACCAATCTGCTGAAGTAAAAAGCTAACACATCTTTTGAAGCCTAGGGTAAATCCAAATTCTACCTCTACCCCTAAAGCGACCCCCACCCCCCCCATTTGAAGGGGTATTTGAAGCTGCAGTGGTGTCCGAAATAATTTTTTAAGGGGTAGGCACTTAGAGCTGTGTGCCCTTCTGCTGGTAGGGTGATTACCTTTAAATATAAGAAATGATTTTTTGCTTTAATATGACCTTTTTAAAGTTATAAAACCAATCTTAAGTTTTTTCTGCGCACTAGAAGCTCTGTGCTAACAAAGCTAACCGGCGACTACTGATGACGTCATGACGTAGGAGTAATCTTTGAATCTAAAGACACTATTTTTCCATTACTCTCTGTTTTGGAGGGCTAAATGTAAGGCTAGGGAGTAACAATAGGGGAAGAATTCGAATTCAGCCTATTTATGAACCTACTGTGTTCTGGATTATTTATTAAAAATAAATTTACCTACATTTAAAAAAACATTTAAACACAATGTATTGTGGTCTACTTTTATCGATCTGTTTAGCATTGATAAACTCTGGCTTTTTACAGAGAAGTTTCTATGAACTGGATTTTGGAATTGTAGATTTGGACATCTAAAAAAATGTTGAATGCCCGATATAGTAGAATAAATAGTTATTAGTGAGGAAATTTGGGCCCAACCTGAAGCTTCTTTCTATTCTTTTTTTTTTGGCGGTCAGCACACAATTTTAGGTGCATGGCCATTTGTTTTTCCCATACGGATTTCTACCTTTGCCTTGGAAATAAAACTTAGAAAACTGGTAAAACATAAACTAAAAATTTGAAATATTTCAAACAGGATTTTAACCTCTGAAATAAGAAAATAAGCTTAATTTGGAAATATAGAAGCATTTGCACAGGAGAAAAAAAATGAACAATTTTGACATGTAACATCATTTCCTGTTTTGCTGGTGTGAATGAACATGAATGACGGTCTGTACGATACCCCAGATTGAAAGTTTGTGGTGGGAAGAGCTTGAAATTCTGTTTCACACCAAGTGTGCACCTTTAGATTCAAACAGAACTGACTATTACGGTGTGATGAACTGGCTGACATTGAAACGCTGTCCTACAATCTGTAAAACCTGCTTCGTCATTGGCAATAAACTGGATTTCAATTTTAATTTTATTATGAAATAAAAAAATCTTAAAAATAAACTTAAAAGTTAAGCTAAAGTTAGGGCTCTACAGTTAAGAATTTGAGAATTGTAATGTTTTTCTCTTTTCAAGCAGAAGATGAGAAGTGACTGGTCATGAAGTCCTGTGCTCCAGCCCACCTGTGCCAGAGGACTAGAGCACTCGAGCTCATCCTCTTTGCATGAGTCCCTCCTCTCACATAGAAGAGTCAGTCTGCATGCTTTCCTCTCCCTGGTGAAAAGAGCTGCATTTCTGTCCTAAAGCCTCCACCTTTGATCTGCACTCTCTGAGGCCGCTGGAGCTGGAGGAGGAAGCAGCATCCCTCCAAAGGAGAGGAGCTCCTCACTTAGCAGGACAGAAGGGATTGCTGTCTTTAAAACCTTCATGCTCTACTATCCAACCTCTTTAGTTTTTTATCATTACATTTTAAGCCCTTAAAACCATACAATCATAGTGAAAACTTGTTTTTGTCACTTAAAAAGCTAACTAGCTAATTAACATTTTCCCACTCTGCATTTTATAGAGGAGAAATAAGTATAAAACATGCAGGGAAAGATGCAAATTTCTATGTTAAACAGCTCCAAGCTGTTCAAAGTTACACAGCTATGTTTAAAATATTTTATGGAAAGCATATTTAAAGGACTTCTACTTAACTAATTATGCAGGAATCATGGAAAATAGAGGAAAAACAGTTCCAACTTTTTGAAAGTTGCATGTTGGGCTGACTACGAACCCACAATATTTGAAGAATTTTATTCTCTTTATTGTAGACTGATGAGATGTCGAGGGCAGGTACCTGGCTGCAGTGTTTTTACAGACTTCAACATAGTGAATTCATTTTAACTGAGTCATAACAAAAAATAGGTAGTACATAACATGTTGGAGAGAGTCTGTAAAAGGTGAAGTGTAGGGAAAAAACATGCTATTTCTGAAGTGCTGAGAAAAAAAAGTGGAATAATTTCATTTTTTTTTGTTCATTTACTAACTTCATCTGTGGTTTGTGTAGAGGGACAGTAACTATCAGCATGATATGATGGAGTTCATCAACCATCTTACCATGACCTGAATGAATACTCGATTCTGATTGGCTGTAGGTTGTCCATTAACCCTTAAAAGAAGTTCGGGTCACATAGCCTGAATGTTCCATATTATTGTGCTGGGCTAGAGTCCGAAACAGAAACTCAGAACACAAGTTTATGAATAATTTCAGTATAAACTGATTAAAAAAATGTTTGATGATCCACCTTCACTGATCAGAGCTCATAGTGTAAATTCTTGCTCTAAAAGCAATCTGGGAAACTACTTTCTGACTCTCTTTCTTAGAGACAAACTTTTGCTTCATCATCTGGACCAAAAAAAGTGGTAAGAGGTGAACATACACCTGCTGCAGCAGACGAAGGTCAATGGAGGTTCGGTAGCCGTTACCATGACAACACGTCATACTGTGTATCAAATAATCCGCTTCTTGTTAATAACATTAAAATATAAAAATTGAATAAATTAAAGAACTAATATTTGATGATTTTTTTTATGTTTCTGGGTTATGCGGGACAACGCCTTTGAGAGGCTCGTTATCAGAAATGAATGTACGACGCAGAGGTGTAACGCTGGGAAACAGCTGGAATTGTTTCATCTAAATGAAGCAAACTGGATGGAGGTCTTAGTGCCACATTAGGACACTTTCATGATTAAAAAAATGCTTTTTTAAGTTCTATCAACGCAAATAATCTTGTAGTAAAAGTCAAAACAAATTTACATGGAATTCATTTCAGAAACTGAGGAAAATTTTTGTCCAGAGCCAAATGACAGTGGGGGGTGAAGGATTAATTTGCACAATTATGCCAATAAAACATAGAAAGCATTTTTTTCATAGGAATAAAATAGAAGTGTACCATTTCACAAGCATGTAAAACTAACGCATAACCAATGAGTCAAGCTAGAACCAGCCTAGGATGCCGCACAACCATTGCCGACACACTGCAGTATTTTTGTGCGTCGGTACATTGTGACACACATGCACACAGGCTCAAAGTCACATGACAGCGACAACCCAAATCCAGCTTTTTGTCTAAATACCTATTGTGTGCATTTTAACAGTGAGAGAAAGGGAGGCAGAAAAAGGAGCCCCGTGGACCCCGTTTCAATAATGAAGCTATGCAAGAACAAAGACACAAAGAGGTGCAGGGACTAAAGGGAAAGAAATGAATGACAGGCTTAAAGAGCAAGAATGGTGCATTGCAATGGAGCAAATTGAAATTGGGAATTGGGAAGAATGAAAGATGACGGAAGCCCGGAGAGAGAAGAAAAGAGGGATATAATGCCTGAGACGAGTACAGAAAAAGAAGCAGGACAAAAGTGTTGCGTCTCCTGCTGCATTGCTGCTCCTTCACTGTTGATGCAGCACCGGTCTCTGCACATTCCTTCCCGCTCCTCCCACATTCAGCCTGTCTAACTCACACCATCTTTTTTTTTTATTTGCTTCTGTGTAGAAATTCACCTGAAATGTAACGTTTGAATATCTCATCAAAGCAGCTGGACTACTAAATAAGCCTCAGCTTGCAGAATCACACTGGAGTGTTCATGATTTTCCTGTACAAAAGTCAAACCATTTGCCGCTGTCTGCTCTTTTGTTTTCATCTTAAGTGGTGGACAGTCCATGTGGAGTCTGTAGCCTGGAACTGTCCTGCTGAGATGAGCAGCACCTCGACTTGAAAGAGAATCTGGGTGGCAGCAGTCAAAACTTTCACACTTCAATCAGCCCTAATGCTGCTTCACTGATGTAAAAGTTACACATGCAATTAAGACTAATTCCCCCCTCACATCACTGCAGAGGCTCGCTTTTGATCTGCCAAAGCTGAAGGGTCTTTGCGTTCATTAGTATGAAGGCAAAACTCCTGATTTCCAATAGAAAAAACGGCTTCACCTCACTTCTGTTAAAAAGCCAGCAGTTCCTTGAACTTATTCATCCGTTAGATCTCTAGTTTTTCTTTATTTTATGCCTGTTGATACAACTATCTGCGATCAATTTCTGTGTTTAGTGGCTTTAAAAACCTTTTCCACACTTTTATTTGCACCTTTTGATGTTTTTTATTTGTTGATTACTTTGTCAGAGCAAGACGTTTGGACCATATGTTTTGTAGCAATATTCACAAAAATGCAAATGATCCTAAAAATTAAATCCATTTCCTGTTGTAAGATTTACTGTATTTTCTGCTCCATGGGTGCACCAAATCACAAGACGCACTTATTTCATAAATGAAGCACACCAAAAGGCACATTAAGCGAGACAAGAGAGTCAGAGATAGTCAGACTTTATCTGCATTCACAGTAACTACCACTTATTTGTAACATGCTACCTGTTAGCCACATTAGAAGTGTTAGCTACATTAGCGTACTCACAAAGCCTGTAATTCCCAACGTTATTTGCGACACGTGAAAAAAAGACATACTCCTACTGCTAAAACAAATATAATAAAGACTACGCTAACTTCCAATCTTGTTAGTAGCACGTAAAAAAAACAAAATCTGATACCGCTACCTGTTAGCCACGCTAGAAGCGTTAGCCCCTTTAGCATATTCACAAAACCTGCAACTTCCAAAGTTGATTGCAACAAGTAAAAAAACAGACATGTAACATCACTGCGAGTAATCTAACTCCAAACCTGGTCAGTAACACATAAAAAAACACACAGACACCTCTATGAAAACAATAGCCTAACAGAAGCGTTAACCACATTAGCGTATTCACAATACCTGTAAATCTCAACATCGTTTGCAACATGTAAAACTACAGACTGATACAGCAAAAAAATAAATAAAAAATAAAAATAAAAAAATGTGACAAACTTAATGTGACTAAATTAACCCCCTAATTTTGTTAGTAACATGTAAAAATAAACAAAACATTTAAACACAGCTTATTCATAACAATACCCAACCTTTTTATCAGAAGAATAAGCCACATAAAACACCCTGGATTATATGGTGCAATTTGTGTTATTATTTTATTATTAAAATTAAAGCTTTTACATGAGCCTTATAGTACAAAAAATACGGTATATTAATTTGTCTTTATTGATCTTCATTCATCATTATAAAACAATGTGACAAATAACTAAATATATTTAAATGTCTATAGTTACTGCTCTTTTACTGTGCTTAGACAGGTAAAACCACATTTCTGAAACCCCTATCTTATTAGCATGACCAATACTTTACTTTGGAATTCATTGAACACAGTTTGGTCCATGTTTTTCAAATCTGTAGTATATCATCATTCCACTAGAGGCAGTAACAGGACTTTTCCTACTCATTTCAAAATGGCTGCTTCCGTAAAATCTCAAAAGCCCTTTTGGTGAGAATAGTTTTTCTACTTTTCTTAACTTTGTGGTGAGGATAACGCATCTATTGTTATTATTATTTTGTTTTTAAATGACTACTTGCTGTATAAAAAAACATTTGGGGATAATTAATTGTTTGTAATACAGTGAAATGTGTGGATCACATTTAAGACAGATGGTAAATAGCCTAATGTTTTTTTTCACTTAACACTCACGGTCATATTTTGTGCATCTTAAACTAACATTGCAGTGAGCAAAAATTTGCCAAATCACACAACAAATCCTAATTGATAGTCTTTAGCTCTTAAAAAATTGGCATGAGATTACTACAACTACTTTTTGTGGATTTCAATGTTTAAAAACATCTCAATAATAAAAAAAAAAAAGATTTACTGTCAGTTGATGTAATGGCCTTAACAGGGTTGACATGTCCAGTTGGGTGTAAATGTCTGGTTAGGTTTCATCTGAGATTTTCTGTGCTCACCTCACTCCTACCATTATAAGAGAATAGCCCCTCCTGGACTGAAGGGGAGACAGACAGCTGTAGTCTCAGTGATGCTGTGTGAGCTGTGAGAGTTTCAGCTGCTTGTTTGTAACTCCTTTCCTGTTGGCTCACATTCCTCCCATGTGAACGTACCTCGTGCAGTTTGGTTGCCGTTTTGGTGGGCTGACACGTGCAGTCAAATTGCCAGCTTTTGCTCCCGCAGCCGCAGTTTCCTCCGCAGCGTTTCACCAGCAGACATCGGGGGAAGAAGACGGCGTTGGTGATCCTCAGCTCCTCGCGCAGGTTCACAGAGTAGTTGCGGGGAGTGCAGCTGTATCTCTTGACGTCGTCATAGAGACGATTCAGATCAACTGAGGGAGAGGAAACTCCAGTTATTTATATTTTCTTTGCAAATGAGAAGCTTCTGACAAACAGCCAGCACTGTCGGTCAATTTCCCAGAGTTTCTTCGCTTACTATTAGTTATTTCCTCAAACTTTATGAAGAAATAGAGCATAAATGTTCATAAATATAAATACATCCATCTATGCTTTAATAGAGCCAAATGGCACCATGTGGTTGGTCAAACTTCTGTCATATCTGAGAAAGCCTGACTCAGATTCAGTCAAATTATGTCATGTGGCCTTCGATATCCTTTAAAAGCACATTACCCTGAAATGTAGTCTGGAGAGCATTGTTTTCAATCAATTTAGGCTGATATTACAAAAAATCTACCTATAAATTGTGTTATGAAACATCCTGTGTTACACATGGGGGTTCTGGTTCTGGACAAATGTCATAAAAGTCTCCATGTAACTCCATAAAGTTTCTGGCTCAGCCGGCATGCTGTGAATACCTCCCAGGACTACATTTCATTTCTTCAGGGCTATTTGCTCTCACACAGCAGACTCTCTCATGGTTTCAAAAGTTCCTGACAGATTGAATATGAAGGCAGTGCCTTCTGCTCTGCTCATGTGGAACTATAGCTCCCATAGTCAATCCAGCATACAGATACTGTTTCTCCAGGAGAGGAAAGTCCCAACCCTCCAGTAGTTTGATTTAAAGAACCACTCAGACAAAAAATGTGTTTGGGGTGTTTTTAACATGTTCTTGTGGCATTTTTCTGATGATGGGGGACATATTTAAAGGCATTTAAGACTTTAAAGTAAGTATTTCTAAATACTATTTCAAAATATTGAAAGATAATATTACCATAAGTTGTTGTTACCACTTTTACTTACTCTTTTAGTCATTTTTTGTCATGTTGGGCAATATCAAACCAACAATGCAAATCCCGTTTCTATTAAACACGCTCATAAATAAAAATATGACAGTTTTGTTCAGCACTGATGAAACGAGAGGCACTGAGAGCTGGAGAGATGACTCATTACAAGGGCGACCACAATAATAATTGACTGCAGGGACCCTGAGAAGAGTGGAGAAAGACAGGACAGATAAAGAAGCAGAGCCATTAAGTGATTGTAGATCAATGCATTGATCACAGTCTCTCTTGTTGTCAACAGTTTGGAGTGGAATTGCCTCATTTGTGCATATAAGACCATCTGCAGAGGTTCAAAACTAATTTCAGGAGAGAGGAAATGGATCTGAACCTTTGACAAGACATAAAGGACAAAAGCTTTTGTACAGAAGGAGAAAAAAAAAACTGGAGATTTAATCAAATCTGCTTGATCTGCTGTGGATCAGCTGGAGTGGGAACATTTATTTTGACATTGTGGAATGCTTGTGAGGCAAAGACACAGCTGTGATGAGCTCTCTTCTCAAACAGAAACCGCAACTGTTATAAAAAAAAATATTATGACTGTCAGAAATGACAGGAAAAGTAGACTCTCTCTGATATAAGATAATCCAGGCTGGCCACAGTTCGCTAGAAGCAACAACAAAACCTGAAGGAAGAACGGGAAAGGTGAGGATTGATCCGACACAGCAATCAGGATCATCAACCTGGCAATTTCTGCTGATTCCAATCACTTGAAAACCACAGCTGTTTACAAACTACCTTAAAGGAAAAGTTAACTCAGTGAAACTCCTTTTAAAATCTCTTATACAATTGTCTGGGTGAATACTCGATTTTGATTGGCTGCGGGGTTAATTGGGTACTGAAGAAGTTCAGGTCCAATAGCTTTAACATTTTATATTATTGCTCCATCCTAAACACCAGTCGGTGACCGGAACAACAGAAGCTTGGAACATGATGACATACGTTATTCCTACACATTCTTACTTATGGTTCAGGCCCCCACTGCGTCACTTTTTGTCCCCAACTCATCATTTTTTGATGTGCTGGTTGTTCCTATTTTTTAAAATATTTACAAAAGTTGTAGGCAGTCTGCAGAGGTCAAATATAACTTTGTTGCTTTAACCATAAAATGTAAAACTCCCAGAAAACATTGAAACGCTCGTACCTTGACACAAACCCAGTGTGTTTCACCCATTTTCTCGTTGGAGATAGTAGACAGAGTGCAATTTGCATATTAATAGATTTATGCATACTGAATGAAGTAAAAGGTGTACAGTTACATATGAGGTCTTTTAAAGCATGAAAGGATTAGTTTCTGAAAAAAAATTGAACCTGTCACTGTGAGGAGCGTAGAGTAGATTTTAGGAATTTAATCAATACTAGGAGAGGAGTGTGGGAGAAATGAAAAATAATGTGGGTGAAAAATAGTAAAATATTGGCAAAGATTTCAACACTATTGCAGATAAAAACAGACACATGATAGGGAAATATTGCAAGGTTTGTGTCTCTTTGCTTTAGAAGTTCTTATTGTTTGCAGCTGCTTTGCAAAGACTGTCTTCAAAGAGGACCTTAGATTCTTTTCCTCTGCTTTGCCTTTCGGCTGCTCCCTTTGGGGGTCGCCAAGCAAATCATCCGCCTCCATCTAACTTACTGACATCAACCGTCCTCATGTCCTCCTTCACTACCTTATTTTTGGTCTTTCTCTATCTTTTCTGGTAACCTTCTACTATTACCTGTCTAAACAAATTGTTATTAGGTGTAGACTTTATAAGATGGTGTGGCCATTGGTCTGCATAGCCCTACCACTCAGGCAGTAATGAGGATTTGAGCCCATTCATAAAGGAAATTCTCCACCAACCAGAACTGCAGCCATTCAGACTGAAAATGCTGAACAGACATCCAAATATTGGCATCCGCTCTTTGCACTGTTCACAAATTGATTTTCTTGTGTGTGTTGTGGCTTTTGTTTTCCATTTGACAGCTATTTCATTGACTGTGTGATACTACCCTGACCCTATCAATGTCCTGTGCACCCCCTGCAGCCTGAGAGGAAATTAAGGGCTAGTTTGTTTATGACACTCATCCCAGCCAGTACAAGGTGAAGTCAGGTCACAGTCTTTTACCAAGGTGGTCCTTTTGAAGTATGACAATAAATATCACAAAAAACCTAACATACCACACAGTTCAAGATCTAAATGTGCACTGAATGTTGTGTGAGAGGCAGAAATTAAGCTCAACATTTTCAATATAACAGGAATGTTGGAGCTTTTCTTAAATACTAAAAACGTTCCAACTAGGGCTGCCACAAATGAGTATTTTAATATTCGACTAATCACCGATTATTTTTCTGAGTAGTCAACTAATCATGTGCAAAGTGGATGCAAAACACACATCTTACCCATTATTAGCTTTAAACTAACTAAAACTAAAGACAATTAAGAAGATAGTTTTATAAACTTTTATTGAATCATGCAGCCTCTGTCCTTCATTAGATTCTGGTATTAAAACAAGATTAAATCAAATGAGGCCGGCCTCTGAAACAAGGAACTATTTTCCACAAAAGATAAAGTTTTGGTCTCACAGACCTCATTTATTGGTGCTGAACGCTCTCAACTTTGTTCAACTTTACTACACCCTGACTCCATATAATATAGAGCAACGACTAATTGACTATCAAATTAGTCATCGACTATCGTAATAGTTGATTAGTCATTGATTAGTCGACTAATCGTGGCAGTCCTAGTTTCAACATAGCTTTCCTCCACTGGAAGAAAAAAAAGTGTGTCCAAACTAAACTAGCATCATTATCTCTCATAAACAAGCCCAAGAAGAATACAATACATGGACACAATGTGTTAGAATGGAGAAGAGAATAGAAAGCCTTTATTTTAAAAACAGTTATCTTAAAATTGGACAAATAAGAAAAAAAAATAATTAAAAACAGATTAAAAGATAAAGGAATTAGGTGGATCTTAGGGAAAAATTAGAGTTCAATACTGTGACAGCTTTGGGAGCGACACTGTCTCTAAGTTGCTTGTTTTGGTCCAAATGGACATGACACACCTGACAGAAGTCAGCAGGTTGAAAAGATGAAGACTGGGATGTGTCAAAGTAACTTGACATCAAGATGTTATTATATAAAAAAATGTTTGTAGATCTCCAGTTTTTATTTTTTATTTAACCTTTATTTTACCAGGAAATCCCACTGAGATTAGATCTCTTTTTTAAGGGAAACCTGCACCGAAAGGCATCAACACAAGAAAAAATATAAATACAGTTAAAACAATTATAATAGCAATAAAATACATAAAAAAGGTTCACAAGTGATGTCACAACACTCAATATATGTTTATGAAAATCCATCTTCAGGATCTGCTATAAACCTTTTAGGGTAGCTAGAGTCAACCATGGGTTCCATGGTGGCCCCACCTGTGTTTGCCCACACTGGCTTAGGTGGGAAGCGTACCGAGCTAACAAGCGGCCTGGCGGACAGCGTAGCTAGTTAACAAACTCCGCTACCTAGACTACTGAGTGCCCACTCAAGCCAATGTGGGCAAACACAGGTGGGGCCACCATGGAACCTCCGGACAAACCCACCTGGGGCCACGAATTCAGCCTAAAGGTAAACCATAAGGGCCCGCATTGAAATGTTCACTAGGAAAGGACCCAACTGGGATTCAAGTATAGGGCCTTCTTGCTGTGAGGCAAACGAGCTAACCACTACACCATCATGCAGCCCACCTAAACAATGGCGAACAAGTTAAATGATAAAAAATCCCAGCAACTCAAAAACTAACTGAAAATATGATTGCACATTGCAGTGTAGTGCATATTATACTATATTCTAAGGATCAAGCTGATACTATCTGTTTATTAGACTTTGAAAGATACACAAGCCCTAGTACCAGCAATCCAATGGATTTACAAACATTTCCTTCAGTAAAACCAAAAGTGTCAGCAAACATCTGTCATCAGGTTTTGTCGCTTCCATTTTGTAAGGAGTAAAGAGAGATTTACAGGTTTTATAGGTGATGTTGGGATTTCAGAAATGTAAGGCATGTTGTTGTTTATTTTTGGACTTTCCGAGCTCGATGTTGAAGAGCCGGTCAAAGCTGGTCATGGTGTGTCTGTGTGCATGTGTGAATGACATTGAAGATGCAGGTCCTCTGTTGGTGTTTACGTCGCGTGCGCGGGCATGCGCGTGCTGCTGTGAGAGATTTTTAGAGGAATACAGTAAGTGTAATCTCTGGAAAGCAGTGAAGTGGAACCCTGTCAGGGTGTGTGAAAATGACATGGGGAAATGACACAAACTCAGACAGCAACACGAGAAAAAAAAGTTTAGTGCTGGTGCACATGTGAGTAGAAATCACTGAATTTTTTCTGCCAGAATGTGCAGCACAAATGAGCTTGTGGGGCTATTTGTGCAGAAATTGTTGTGATTATTTCAACTCATATATATGAGGCAGAATGTGTGAACATAGCAATGCCCCATTTATCTTAGCATTTTCCATGTCATCCTTCAGGGGAGATGGGATGGCTTGTGTCTTAATGAAAACAAAGCTAAGCTGCTGACTGAGGCACATTTCTGAAACACTACACAGGTTGAATTTCCAATTAGACAGCGCTACATTGACACATTAAAGACTTCCAGTGCCTTCACAGCTCCAAACAGACCAGAAAATTCCGGAAACTCCTTGCACGTCCCACACAAACACCATTACATCAAAATAGATTTGCTGCTCACTGAAGATATTTATTGAGGGAAAAGACATCAGTTAGAAAGGAAGAAATGGTGCAAATAAGGAACATAAAGATGTAGAGTGAGGAGAAAAGAATAGAAACCTTTTCATATCAACTTAGTACATGTGTAGTAGAACTGCAAAGATCAAATACACCAATGAAGCCTAAAGCCTTAGTCACATGCACCTGTACAGGATGCTGTCCTGTAAGGATGTGTTTTTGAGTAGTCTGGAGCGGCTGCATCTTAGACCTTAGTCACAATTGTCCTTATGTGTGGAATCGGGCTGACTGCGAGCAAAAAATAGGCAAACCTTGACATTTTAAGATTATACACTGTTACGAGTGAGGGTGAGAAAAGGGTGAAGGAGGTGAGACGCATGCTTGTCATGCAGATTTTTCTATTTTTCAACTCCCAGCACCCGTATGGGTCAACCCTTGTACAGGTGCACAAGACTAAGGCATTAGCGGAGTATCAGTGTGTGTGCAGTTCTCTTGAGGTTCGTAAGGATACCTCGTGATGTCATGAAAATGGAACATCCCATTGTGCATGTGGTATGTGTATTGTGAAGTATTTACAAGGCTAATGGAAGTTGCACGCACTTCTGGAGCTGTTGTACAGTGTCTTTACACTACACTCTAGTCATTAGTAAGGTGTGAGTACTCACTCCTTATAGACCACTACTGTCTGGTTGCCTAATTTCCTCATTTACAGTCAGGCTGAACACAAGAAACACACACTTCTCACTTGAACAGCACTAATGGGCTCCTTGTGAAATACGACAGACCTGCATCTCACCTTCTTCACCCTTACTCTTGTGTGTTGTTTAAGTCTTGGCTACGACCTGTCACCCACAGCATTACCTCAGAAAACAATGTGCATTCATAATTCATCATTTCATAAGGGTTCACCAAGCGGTCTACTACTTTGATATTTCCTGCGGCCACCTGCGTGTCCCTTACAGTTTTGTCCATTTTTCACCCACAGAAACTCCATATTCACCCGTAATGGTAGTTGGGACAAATACTGCCTTCACATCAAATGGGATTCGCACATCAAATTTGCATCAGACGCCAAATTTGGGGACTTGCTGTCCCGCATTAGTCCAAAGAGGGAAAAGATAAAAATATTAGAGGACTTTATTATTATTGTTTTCATGGAAAAACGATCATGAAGTTCAGAAGGAGAACAATCAGATTCTCCTCCATGTTGGTTTCGGATTCCACCCACTGATCACACTGGCAGCACATCATGGGGAAAACGAGTCTCTGATTGGTTGATAAGATGCCATTTCTTCTCCACAGTTCAGATTTTTTAACTCTGGACATGCTGCGACACCCAAAATTGCTTTGTAACACCTAAAACATGCTGCTGCCAGACCATTGGCAGGACCTTTGGTCGCATCTGTACATTGACTTAACATTGAAACTGGGAACCTCTGATGCGGGAATGACATTTTGTGTGAACGCAACATAAGGTCTGTTGGCACTGACTCCACAGTACAAAACATAAAATTTCCATTGTACAAACAGATCCAAGGACAAACAATTTTGCTTATTTCTCCAGCTGTAAGTGCAATTTCAACAAATGATCTACCTTTTAATAATTGCTCATAAACACCAAATTTAGATTCTCTAAGCAGCGAGAAACGAGCTTCTGCTTTTGCTGATCCTGGCCCCGTCGGTGCCTGACTTTCAGCTGAGGTCACTCTGAGTAAAAGCCAGTACTAACTTCCTTCACACGACTGAGTCATGGAGCTCGACCTCTGCAGTGCTCTACCACTGCTTTTTAAATACATTCTGGTTTATTAGCATACAGTGGGTGTTGTGTTGTGTGGCTCTGTGTCGGTAAGCACAAGGCTTTGCCCTCTATTAACAAGCTACTGACTGCAGCAGACTTGGGGAAAATTTGTAAACGTGGCAAAGCTTTTGAGGCTAAGAATGAAAGAGTCTGCAAAAAGCATCTGGTTTCATTAACTCTACACGTGGAATACGACATTGAAACTTTAGCATCAACAAGCACTATGCAATCATTTAAAAAATTCTGTACAAAAACTTCAAATTATGTAGAATATTTTTATTTTTTTTCATTCATACTTTTATACTAATCAGTGGCAATTTAAAAATTAGAAGCAGATGATTGATTTAAAAATAAAAAAGATAATTCAAACAAATTTTTATCAATTTATTGATCTTTAAACAGACTTCAACGTTGCATCTTTTAACGTCTTTTTGTAAATGAAAATATCTTGCATAGTTTTTTATCAGCTTTTATCAAAACATTTTTAGCTTTAAATTTGTCCAACAATCAAACTTTAAAATGTAATAGTAAAATAACTAAAACTGGCCTATTAGCAAGAAATCTAAGAACTAATATATTCTGTGCCTTCCACAAACTTTTGGGCATATGCTGCTCAAATAGACTTCTATAAAAAACCTCATAGATCTGTGCAATCAAATCACTGCAAAAGGTCACATTATTTATTGCAGACAAAAAGCATGCTTGTAATGGATTGGCATGCTGTCCAGTGTGTTTCCTGCCTTTCCCCTCGTGACAGCTAAAATAGACACGTCAGAGCCCCACTGACCCTGAGGGCGATGCGAGCACACAAAACAGATGGATACTTTATCGGAATAGATAAAGCATATTAGAAGTGGATTTATGTCCATGTGCTCCACACATTTTCAGCATTTTTGTTTCAGAGACAAAAAGAAGTCCAACAAGCCAGATTTTTTTTTTATGTTTCATTTGTGTAAAGTAATGTGTGTTTTTATCTGCTGTCAACTATTAAAAAAAACAGAGCTAGAAACACAAATATACTTCCTTCCATTCATTTTTAATCCATCCATCCATCAAACATCCATCCATAGTTAATCCATACATCCATCCATCCATCCGTCCATCCATAATTCATCCATCCATCCATCCATCCATCCGTCTGTCCATAATCCATCCATCCATTCATAGTTAAACCATCCATACATTCATCCATCCATCCGTCCATCCATCCATCCATCCATACATCTGTCCGTCCATAATTCATCCATCTATCCATCCATCCATCCGTCCATCCATCCATCCATCCATTCATTCATTCATTCGTCCATCCATCCATCCGTCCGTCCATAATTCATCCATCTGTTCATAATTAAACCATCTGTCCATCCATAATTCATCCATCCATCCATCCATCTGTCCACCCATCCATCCATCCATCCATTCATTCATTCATCCATCCATCCATCCATATGTCCATCCATAATTCATCCATCCATCCATCCATAATTCCTCCATTCATCCGTCCATAAATAATCCATCCATCCATTCATTCATTAATCTCTCCATACATTCATCTATTCATCCATCCATCCATCCGTTCATAATTAATCCATCCATCCATCCTAAATCTATCTAATCAAATCCAACCTTTCCAGTCTATAATCTACAGTCATCATCCATACATCCATAATCCTAAACATGTTCATCTTCAATGAGTTTTTTATACGTAGGTGTTTGCTTAATATGGAAGTGAGGTGCAAAAAAAGTGTTAAAGTGCTTTTTATTGGACCCTTCCTTCAATAGTATTTATGACTTTTAAACCTTTTGCCAATTTAGACTTAAAGATGAATTAATTTGTCTCTGAATCTTTTATTTGAGAACTTTTTCCTAAGCCATTTATAAAAAAAATCTGAATTTTCTGAGTGTTTATTTTCTTACCTTTGTCGTGTCTGCCAGACAGATAATAGGATCTGGATCTATAGTGAACATATGTCTGAGTGTAGATGCTGTCCAGGTCTTCTCTCCAAGTCCTTGGACTCAATGATTTCAGAAGCTGTTCCACTGTGTCAAAGGAAGCTATGGTCCTGTCCAAATCCTCCAGGGATAAAGGAACCGCTGTCTCTGGAGTTGGCAGCTCCTTAACACCCACGTCCTGCTGAGAGGAAAGATTGCAATAAAAGAAAAATATTCTTATTCCATTCACTTTCAACATGTAATTTTAGTTCAAATTCTTGATAAATCTACAGTCTTTACATCAGTTAACAGAAATGTGGAACAAAAATAGAATCTATTCGCATTGATCTTGATGGATCTCACAAACTATACATATATGGAGTACTAATAAAACTCAAACACGGAGCACCAGCTAATGCAGAAAATGGGAGAATTTAAGTAAAAACAAACCAATGCAAACATTTCCACTTTTTATGCCACCAAACTTGTAAGGTTTTTTCCTTTTTAAGTGGCCACTCTTCCTCCTTTGCCTTCATTCAACTGTTCCTTTCAATATCCAAGCACTTTTTTCTATCTGACATTGACTTTTTTCACCTTCTACCTGGCAGAGACAGAAGGTGAGTCATTCTCTCACTGCTTTTCACTCTTTTAGATTCATCCAAACATCTCAAACTTTATAGCTTTATTTCCAAAACTTCCAACCACAGTTATTCCACGACATGTTGGTCTGTGTTGTATCAACAGAGATCCTAGCAATCTTGCTACCTGCTGTCCAATATGTTATTGTAAAGTCTGATTGCTTTGGGTATGAAAGACTTTGTGGAGCAGCTCAGAGACTGAAGGAGCTCTGCTGTGCTGCAGTGGTGGTGTGCAGAGGGTGACTGACATCAGTGGAGATGTTGAGTAGTTTTCTCAGTATTTTTCACCATGACTGAGTCATATTTTGCAAAACAAATGACAGTTTAAAGTCTCATCCATCAGCATCACATTGAATCTTTGAAGCCCTGAATTCCCATGGCACTGCATTTATTGTCTTTGTAGTTGCAAGAATTTTGTAAGAATTTTGTACCTCAATGTTTTTTTTTTTTTTTAAATCTGCATCAGGATGTTTCCTTTCTGTTCATTGGAGAATCAGTTTTTTTCTGATATGATGGTGGTATGTTGGCATCTCCTTTTGCACGTCATCAACATCAGCCGTCTTTCCACTCGTCTACACTTCAGAGCTTTCCTCATCTCATCCTCAATAATCTTTTCCTTTTTTTCCCCTCATGTTGTTGATCTCTTCAACTCAATAGCTTCTCAAAACATTCCTCCATCTTCTCATAACTTTCTCCTTCACACATCCATTCTTAACTGTCTGACCTCTTACGCACCTTCATCTCCCCTTATTGTTTAGCTTTTGACAGATCTGACTTTACCTCGCTTTTTTATCAACTAATACTTCTGCTGACTTTCTTGTGCCATGTCCCAAGTCTTCATTGAAATCACCTCCTAAATCCACAACAAAGTTTCCGTGTCTTCTTTCCAGATTTGAGATCATACACCAGTATTTAACAATGTGTCACCCTTCGTAAAGAGCATATATCATAAAAGATCAATCTTTAAAGTTTTCAAGTGTATAATAATGTTCAATTCTCACTGTACACAAGCCCAAAGAGGTATTTTGATCCATTCACGAATCTCTGAGCATTCCTCTAAAACTTTGGTCTCTGAGCACCAGCCCCTTCCAATCCACTAAAACGAGTTGGTCCCTACATTGTGACACAGGAAGAGTCTACGCTGCCAGCACCGCCCCCAGGCTAACACACACTCCCTCTTTCTCTCCAGGATTGACAAAATGCTTTCATTTTATATGCTCATCTATCTTTGCAAAAGTTCGGAAATTGTTTGTTTTCATGGGTGAAACGCAGACACACTGGGGTGGCTGGCTCTAGGTTGACATCCCGAAATGGGTGGTGCCCACAAGGGGGAAAAAGGCAGAGCCTCAGAGACTGGGAACTTCTGGGTAAAAAAAAAGAAAACTTATGAAAATGACTCATATTTCATAAAAATGTGTTTTTCCGTTTGCAGAAGATGATAAATTATTATCAATATGGATATAGTTTACTCTGAAAGGCCGAAGAATAGCATGATATAGGCCATTTAAAGCAATTGTACTAGCAGAGTAACTATTAATCAACTGAATCAATTAATCAAATCGAACCACAAATTATGATATGAAACGAGTTATTGTTAAAATGAATTCTTACATCCCTAAATTATTATTTTTTTTAATTATTGACAATAGCTTAACACTACCATCTTATCCAGGCGCACACCCCCTTCACCACTGGCCC
The DNA here is from genome assembly GCF_002922805.2 of Oryzias melastigma. NCBI lineage: Eukaryota > Metazoa > Chordata > Actinopteri > Beloniformes > Adrianichthyidae > Oryzias > Oryzias melastigma. The sequence goes on along the minus strand of NC_050524.1, from coordinate 21,971,322 downwards.
TTTACCTCTGAATCTTTCATCTAAAGATTATTTTACACAGCAAATAGTCCACCTGGGTGCCTTTACTTCTGCTACTGGAAGAAGATTCTTATTTGAGCTCCAACAGCTTCCTTCACGATCTGTTCCTGAACATCAATCTCATCCATGCCATTTGCATTACTTCTTTTTCTTTTTCCAACACACATGGTAGTCTGCTTTAATCTACAGTATACTCCCACCTTTGGGAATACTGAGGTTCATTTCATCCAACTCATTCCAAAATTTCTGTTTCTTTGTCACTTTCCACCTTCAAACTCGTTTACCACTCAGCCTTCCTGAGCCTTTTTAAAACCCCATCTATGGACATTTCCTTTGTAATCCATCCATCAGCCTTCTACTTTTGCCTGTTAGAGCGACAGCCTTCAGGGGCACTTTGTTGATCCCAAAGCAAATACTTAAATTTCATTTAATAAACATTTACTCATTTATGTCTGGATACATGGCGTGTGTTAATACATGACTTACCGACATGGGAGAAGTTACGGCCTCCCAATTGGTCTTGGATGGGAGCAGAGAGTGGTCAACCTGCAGAAATGAAAACAAGTGTGGAGTTCAGCTCAGAGTACATGATGAACTAAAACAGGATAAGCAATGATGCACAACTTAACTGTACTATGTAGTGAGTCAATGTTGCAAATGAAGACAAACTGTACCAAAACCCCAAACATACAACGTGTTTTTCCACAACTCTAAAATAAAAGGACAGAAAGAAAATCCACCAACATCATAGATTAAGGTGGAAATCTTCTGAAAAATACCTAAACACATTTAACTCAAATACCTAAGCTGATCGGCTGAGTCTAGTTCAGTTACGCACAATAATAATCTATATTAAGGTCATCCTCAAGATTCTCTTTTAACCATTAGAAATTACATTATTTATGGTACTAAATTCATGGCCCCACTTGACTATATATGAAGTTCTTTATTATTCAAGTATCATTAGAACAGTGTAAAGTGGAACCTGTTTAGCTCTCTGACGTATATACTAAGCAACATTTTCTATGTGCAATACATCCATTTTCACACATATAGGTCAAAAGCTTTGGTGTATTTTCAGTAAATAATATCTACCTCCCTTCAATAAACTTTCTGCTGCTGCTCTCTAAATGCCTTAATTCAGAACTACTGACTGTATCTAAGAACTGAACCAAGTCAGTGTGAAGTCCCCCATAGAAAATGACTTACTTCCCATTCAAACCAAATTCTGTCACAATTTTTTGTGATGTGGACACAAATTGTAAGTAAGCAGTGATTGGTCTGTTGGTCTCATTCAGTATTTCTATGGCAACCATTTATTTATAAACTTTGAACTTAGACAAGAGACAAGTGAGGAAAATGTTAATGTTAATAGCCTCCAAATATCTGCAATCTTGTTGATCAGATTTTACCAATCGTGGGTTATTTTTAGAGCATAACCTTTGTGAAAACAAGGGAACCCTGTCTTAGTAAATTTCCTTTTCAGCCAATCACAGCCATAAATTCATGGATGTAAAATTTTTTGCATCCCAGAAAGATTTTATGACCCTCCACCACCCTATTCCACACCCAGAATGATGCTTTGGTCTGCCCCACTATCAGCATCCATAGACTCTTGGGTTTATTCATCAATGGTCATCCGCCAGGAGCTTATTATGCTTTTTGTGGCGACTTTCCATTAAAAACACTGCTGATTAAACCTTAGCCATATATGGATTAAGCAGATTTATGTTGATTCAACTAATCAGAATTTGATTTAGAGTCTCTGTAGCTTCATGAGGACGGAAGATGACATCACCGCCTCTGATTGGACGGTCAAAGCTTGCGCTACCAAGAGCTAACTTCTTCTGTACTGCCGTAGCAGTAGCTGGAGATGATTTTTGCTTGAATCACTCGCTGTTTTACAGTTAATAATAGAAGAAGGCGGAGAAGTTGATAAAGTACGGATTGATTGGATAGGCCATTCTTTAAGTAGACTTTTCTGGAAAAATTGGACATCGTCAAAAAAGGCCAACTCTGAAGCTAGAAAGACTGATTCAGCAGGGAAAAGGATTTGTCCACCACTTTCAGCCTTCCAGCAGGTTAACAGAGTTGTGACAATGTTGAGTGACAAAGGGGCCAGTACAAGAGCTTCTATGCTGCCACTGAACGCATCACGGGGGCTCTAGAACGCGTTGAGCTGCAGCATCTCATTACTGTAACGACAGCTTCACGGCAGGATTTCGGACAATATCATTTCCCAAACAAAAAACAGGTTTCAAGACCATGAAAAAGTAGTGTTTATCACCCTCATTGACCCCCAGAGATTTTGGAGCACTCTGATCTGTCTCTACTGAGAAATGACTGTCATGCGGCATGCAGGATCATGCAGAATCATGCAGGATTTTGCAGCGAAATCTCCTAGACTTCCTTCATGGATGGACTTCATCTTTACATATGTTAGATTTGCTGTAAATAAATATGCTTTTTTTCAAGTTTAATGAGTTGTCAATTGTGCATGGATATTGCAGTGGGAGGAGACTTGTACACGTGGAGTTTGCTTTTAGAATATGTGCAATTGTAGTGAATTCAGTCCATTTCAAATGATCCATTTGTGATGGTATCGTTTCATAAAATGATATTCATATATAACAGGATAGTGTTAGAAATATAAAATAGTTTTTATTAATAAGGATGGTTTTGGTGAAGGAGGACTCTGAAATGCATGGGCCATCTTCACAGCCATTTTTAGAGAACCGCTGCTTTTGCATTTCCTCCTGTTGCCCGTGATTACAGGGTCCAGGAAATGGGGTGGAATATTCCTTTGTGTTCACAAAGTGTGAGTGCCTGTGTGTCATTCCAAAGAATGCCATCAAGGTCTTTCCAGTGAAACTGCATCTAAATCCAAATCTTCTCCTGACAAAAAAGGCAGAAAATGGAAACAGATTTTCTGACACATTGTTGAGAAACCACAGATTCTTGGGTGCTTCATCTTTGTCTCTTCTGTATGCTCACAGGGCTACTCTGTTCAATCACACACAAAGTCTTTCACGATATTATATTTTGTCTCTTTGAAGGCTTTTAAATTAAATCCCCGGTCAGAGTGCGGCAGTAAATGTGTTTCTATGGCTCTTCTGAAACACAGTTCCCTTGTTTTGCCTTCCTGCATGCGCTTGTATGTGTGGAAATGTAATAGCCCTGACATCAAAGCCAGGCAGTGAGCAAAGGTTTCGCTTCAACAGATTCTCTCATGTGCCCTTTAGATGAACGTGCTCACACACATGTGGACAGCTGAAACATCTGCAAATGAGGTCACGGGGGCTGATGTTCTTCTTTGAGGACTAACAATGGCTCAGAATGCCGTTTCAAGTGTTCTGATGAAACCATTGTGTTGATACAAGTTGTAAAACCGCTAAAGTCAATTGCTATTAAAGACACAGAATAATCTTTTTTTTGGCTTATGTTTTTTAATGCAGACTGTGAGACATCTGTATTAGCCGTACATCCAAAACATCCTCCAAACATCCCCTCCCTGGGATTTATCTGCATCTTTTCTCCTCTGATTTCACATTTCTCTTCGCCAATCACACCTCAGACTTACAGAGCTGAAAGCCCTGATATCTGCAGAGATGCTCAGATGATTCTGAAGTTGTTGGTTGTATCAGCAGCGAGCAGGAAGCTGGTTAGAGAGAACTGGTGGAAGGCCTTCTCGGCTTGTGCGGGGACAAACAAATCCTTTCAAACGTGAACAAAATGGAAGAAATAATTGTGGTTTTGAGGAGACAGCAAGAAGGAGCACTGCAGCTCAGATATCACCCGAACAAGAGTTCAGGTCAAAGAAACGCAACACTGAAGGGAGTTTCACAGATAAAATATACAGAACAAATTGAACTTTTCAAGGAAACTCTTAAATTCTAGCAGTGAGACCTTTGGAGGTGGAGAGTCTAGCTCTTGTATGAAGTCACCTGCTGACAGAAACACCAGCAGGTTTAATGAAAAGAAAGGTGGCAACCCCAAAAAGCGGGGAGACTCTCTGGGAAAATATCTGACAAGAACTGGAGATGATACAAAACACATCAGGCAACATACACTACCTGAGTAAGTACAGGCAGTATATACACACTTCAGTATTACTAAAGCTAGTGAAGGAAGTGGAGATGCAACAAAACACTTTCTTCACAATTTGGTAATACGAGTTGTATTTGTGCATTTTCAAACATTATTAAATGCATCGTAATAAATACTGTATTGTATAAGTCACAGTTTTTTGCATAGATTGACTTAGAGTACAACTGATTTAAAAAACAAAAATAGACTCAAATATACATTATTTTTCCACTCAAACTAACATCCACTAGCGGGCGCTGTTGGTGTATCAGTATTTGCTAATGACTGCAATGCAGAAGAAGAGGCACCACTCAGTCTAATCAGCAGGTGGAGTCCAACACAAACTGATCTAAATAAAAATCTGATCATTCTCCTGTACTTTAAGATATTTTTCTTATATATATCATGACATTATTAATAAATTATTTATTTCTCTGACTAATGTGGGATAGCAAGTCGTCACACTAGGTCACAGAGAGGCAGAAGTACTGCTGAAAGTGTCCGTCATTCAGTTGCAGCTCTTGCAGTAGATGGTGAAGCTCATCGTACTGGGAGAGTCTCTGAATGATCTCACGAACCCAGACATGAAGACATGTTTAAAGATGCGGGTTGCAAGCTCTACACACAAATCGGGGACAAACTGAGCTGAATGTTCAACCCGGTTCAAGATGCTTACACATCGGCTGCGTGTGGTGCGTTAAAGACTGATTGATTTTTGTTTTCACGACTCTGTTCCTATGTCTGTCTGGGTGTCACATTAATCCAAACAGGGCACAAACCGCAGTGATTCATTTCTCTTTCGTGATCACGCTACCCACGCATTGCGTTAAATTTCCGCCATAAGTCCCCCACGAGCATGTATCAAAATCCACGCATGTGTTCCACTGGCGCAGGACAGTCTCCACGCCCGCTCCTCTACTCCTGTGCGCTGGTGAAACCTCTTCTCCAAACTCGTGGGAGTATTCTTACGCTCCTGTGACCTCTTCTGCTCGCCTGAGAAAGTATTCTTACGCTCCTAAAACTAGTTCTGCTCCCTCATGGAGGTCTGTGCGCGTGTGAAACTCAACATTGAAGAAAAAAAATAATAATTAGTTTTTCAAATTAAAAAACAAAAAATGAAAAGGGGGGCAGCTTCATTGATTTATAATTTTTTAAACTTTTCTAGTTATAAATTATACAGTTATGCAAATAAATGTTGGTGTCCCCATTTTTAAAAATCAGAGATGAAGCAAACATAATGAACGCTTAAATCAATTTTCTAAGAAAAGTGTTCGATCACAGGGTGGGGAAAAAACAAAAAGGAACTCATGAGGAAGACGGAGCACAACATGATCCGATTTGTGATCATGTCAGTATTATGTATAATTGTTTATTTGTATTGAATCCTTTCTGTTAGTAGGAAAACAGGCAGTTTAATGTAAGGGGCAAAAAGAAAACATATTTGGCCTTAAATACCTTTAATTCATTGTGTTGAAAAAATAAAAATAAATAAAAAACTGTGAATCGAATCGTGGCTTGACTGAATCTTTACATCCCTACAGACAAGTCAAGCTTTTATGAAGCAGAAAGGCTAAAAACCTTTGACGATAGCCCCTGATGGACATGTCTGGAGCGTAAAGGGTATGAACACATTTTTGGACACATGGACAAACGTTGAGCATCGAATTTTACACACATTTAAAGCAGTGAACGTGAATTTGCCCCGTGAATCACAGCCAATGTGAAAACAGCATTACGTCATGCTTGGCGGATTTGTTCAGAGGCGTCACGCTTTGCCACACTGAATGTATTTTGTACCAGAAATACACCACGTAGGACCTGGATTGATAATGGTTCACAGCCAATCACAAAACAAAAGCAAAAAAAAAAAATCATCAAAATAGTGGCACCACAGAAGATGAACCGCAATATAATTCATAATAATGAAAAACATTTTTTTTAAAATACAAAACAAACAGTTAAACCTTTAAACAGACATGAAGTGTCAACAACTATTGAATACAAATACTACAAAGTACAAAAATGTGATTTTACTGTCATGAGACTTGGCTTGGATTAACTTCTGCTTAGTCAGTTTGAGGCTTCCTGCCAAATATTTTGAAAGAACCTTTGATAAAACGAGTCGATAATAAAAGTGGACTCCTTTTAAAGCGGATGATTGAGGAAAGATATTTCAGAAAAAGTGAGAGTTCTGTTTCATGCAAAGCCGACACATTCACTGCTGGGAGTGAACTGTTCCTCACAGTCCAAGTCTGGAGGAGGAACCGTCCGGGAGCCTCCCTTTTCATGTGTACAGCTGGATAGAGGAGCGGTGAGGGATTAAGAGGCTGATGTACAGTAAACGCTGAGAAAATCACGAGTTTCTCCCTGTTGGCTTTTACAACATGAACAGTTATCTCTGTTACAGCCAGAGGACTTTTAAGGCATCAGCCAAGTCAGTCGGACACGTTCATTTATGCTCTTTCATGTTCCACTTCAAGCTAATTTTATGGCCTGAAGTTCTAAAAATATTTAACCTCTGCCCTGACTCTCATTCTTGTATTTGACTGAAATGTTTTTTTTTGTTCTTTTCTATAATTACAATGTATGACTTTCCAGTTATGAGCATCTTTACTGCTGTGACCAAAAACAAATAAAAATAAGAAAAATGTGAAAATATTTTGTAAAAATAAAGGAATCTATAGAAATATTTTGAATTTGTTTAATACTCTTGCTTGGCCGGCCCCTAGTGGAAAAAAAAAAAACTGAACTAAGCATCCAACTGTCCAATAAATTGGCAAATTATATCCTAGGTTTTGATTTAACTTTATGAAACTAAAATGTGACTGGATTTACCATTTGTTTGAACATATTTCATTTACAATTGATTATCTTGCAAGAAATACAAGGAATCTGCACTGTTCAGTTCCAGGTATTTTTCTCTGAGTCACACTGGTTGAACTTTTGGCTAAAGTTGTCCTGGATCGGTTTTATTTCAGTGAATAGAATCAAATCGGATCGTTCAAAATGAACCAAAATCAACTATAAATTGTATCGGCAACCACTAATTATGATATGAACCGAATTGCTGTTAGAACAAATCATTTCACCCCAAGTTGCCCAAAAGCAGCTGAGAATTATCGACAAACCTTAAGTTAACTGTTGAATCAGGAGAAGACCCATATACTGTAAGCACTCACACAGCACTGAGTCAAGATCTAATCCCTTCAGCTGGTGCATGCATCGGTTACTAAAATAGAGTAAAAAATAATGCAGGTCAGTGTAGTCTGACTGTAAAAATAAATATAACCAAGGAAATGTAGAGGCTTAAAGAATATTAATAATTGGGCCTAATATTAGTCCTGGCAGGCCACCAAAAATAATCCAGTCTTTTTTTAGCTGCTGATTTGAAGCTCCGCCCACATCAGCAGACCCTTCACATTTAAAAAGACCCACTCCGATCATCTTTTCATCTATTTTCAAAGTGGTCTTTTAATTATGCTTTTTTCTGTTTAAGCTTGTCATTTTCTTGGACATAATTTCTGCAGAGCACCAGGAGTTCGGTAGAAATTCACCTCTAAATTGTGAGTGAAACCGTTGGTGTGGAGTAAACCCACCCCTTGTTCCTCTACCTTTAACTTAGAGCTCTCTGTTTACACTCTCTCCCGCTAGCTTACAGCCCCTCACAAACGCTAGTTAAGATTAGCCGTGCAGCAAAAATGGCGAGCATTACTGGAGCTTTCCAGCTGTCCAGTTTTGAGACAGATGCCAGCTCAGACGAGGATCCGCTTGTCTCCGAGTGGATGTATCAGAATGGAAGGTTGTGGCCTGCCCAGCATGTTTTCTTCGTCACAAATAAAATCTTATTCAAATAGCATTTTGTTAAATCTAATACATTTTTAAAACTCAATTTCCTTTATGTCCTTCATGCCACGAGAACGGAGTGGGACTTTAAACAGAAAACATCATGCAGACTGACTAAAACTTTCCATTTCTTTCAATCTCTTCCATGCTATTCTTCCACTCTCCTCCTCTTTTTATGCCGTATTTGAAGTGATCAATATGTTAGTAATATTGATCGCTGCTCTGCTCTGCATTATGGATCTTTGTTACTGCCCTTCCATAGCACATGAGAGAGCAGGGGACTTTGCTGTCAAAAATAATTATGACTGAAGCAAACGTTTGAACAGTTTCACAAAAAAAACAGTTAATAAACATGAAATAGAGCATTCACTGAAACGACAGGTGGAAGCAGCCCTGCATGCCTTTACCTTTAGGTTGTTAAAGTAATGTCTACCCTCAGGGGTCGGTAATACTACCATGCATTTCAAATCAAAGGTCATTATCTTAATTTGTGTGCCCTGCAGCTTTGCCTCTGATCACTGTGCTGATGGGTGCAGAAGGGAAATCACATTTTCTAACCTGAATCAGAGCTTTTTATAAGAACTTCACTTCCACTTCACTTTATCTGAATTTGTGATTTTTCACGGAAAAATAATAAATGCAACAATAAATAAACTGAAATCTGACGCCTTTGGATTACAGTGTTACACAGCTGCTTTTACTGCATATACATGGATAGGAGGATTTGTGCTTTTTATGCTCTTATTGAGGCCTTGGTCTGAAAATCTTTACTTTACCTGATCAAAAGCTCTCATTACTTCATCAAAGTCTGCACTGGAGATGAAAAATCATGTCTGCTGAAGGCGAGATTATCAAAGGATCAAAGATGAACAGTTTAGCATGATAGCAAAATAATAAATATCCATTTGACAGCAGGGTTGTAGAGAGATTTCAGAAAGATCATTTAATTTAGATTATTTTAGTCCACATGCAGAATACAAATGTCTTAAAATGCTTCCATGTCTTTTTATTTTTGACTACTTATGCTGTCAACAGTCAAAACGATGAAAAGCTATTTCTTCCTATTTTGCAGGTGAAAACTCAATATTTACTGAGACTCTAAATGTTTCACAATCAAATTTTAAAGACAGTCGTTAAGTTTTAAGAAGTGTAATGAAAAATGAAAAGTTCAGCTTTTTTAAAATAAAATATAATCTGTTTACTAACAATTTCAATTTGTCATAAATTGTTGTAAAGTCTTGTTTAAGGGGCCTTTGCCATGCAAAATCAACATTTTGAGCTTTCAAGTGTATTTTAATGTCCATTCCTCACCATAAACAACCCCAAAGCGATATTTTGATCCATTCACACATTTCTGAGCATTCCTCTAAGCACCAGCCATCCCAACCAACATAAATGGGGGGGATTCCCACACTGTGATGTAGACAAGTGAGAACAGCCCCTTCCAGGAAGAGTCTGCGCTGACACACACACTTTCTCCATCGAGCTAGTGGTGATTGGCAAAACTATAGATTTGCTCAAATACGACAGTTAAAATTCGAAAGTAAATACTAAAATGGCAAACGGTAAGACTTAAAGCAGCATAAAACACAAAAACTGATCTTGAATTCAGTCTTCACCAGACTGACTTCACCAGAGGCAATTCCCAAGGACACTTCAACACATGAACAGGGAATCTGTCAATCAGACGGTTGCCTGTGTGGGTGATGCTGTCATACAATGACTTTACGCCACACTCTAGTCCACGTGTCAAAGGCCCGGGGGCCGGATCCGGCCCTCCAGATCATTTTATATTATTATTCTTATTATTAACAGCCCGATGCTATCTTGAATCAACACTACAATCATGGACGCTGAGATATCAGTTAGATTGACTTCTAGCTTTCTTTATTAAACACAGCATTTGGCATCACAAGGGTTTCATCATCCTCTCCCTCCCTCTCACTCATGGTGCAGAAGGAAAAAAACATAACAGGATAAAATAACTAAGGGAAAAACAGATTAAAACAGCCAGACAACAAAACACATTGGTGAAACCCACACTTAAATCCCGATCCACCCAGACAGGTAAAGGGAATGATATCCCACTGTTTGGTCCGCGACCTATGTGTTTTGGATTCTGCCCCGATTTGCAACAGAGTATGACACCCCTGCTCCAGTCTGCAAATGCTGAACCCATGGAGCGTGCATGCGATTTATAAGACGCCGCAAGGGTATCCATACAAACTACACTCTGGTATTCTAATGTACTCATTTCACACAGTCAGGAGTACACACTTAACATGTGAAAAGTACTAACGGGCTCCTTGCTCAGGATTTGGTGGAGGGCAACACATCACACTACATACAACATGCCTGCATCTCACCTACCCTATCCACTTGTAAGGGTACATATGACTAAGACTGAAGCTTTTAAATAAGGAAACGTAACAAGATAATTAGTTTATGACAAAAATGTACAAAAGTTCAGGTACTGCAACACTCAGTGAGTTTGTTTAAATGTAAACCCAATACTCAGCTAAAGAGCACTCATCTCTCAGATCAGAATATGTTCATAGACTGAGATCTACTCTTACACTAAACAGAAACTTCTCCTCGGAATATAATGCTTCCTTCAGTACAAATTGTGGCAGATTTTTCTCCAACACAATATTTGACCAAACAGATTGGCTGCCAGTGAGGTAACATCAACAAAAAGGTGAGAGGCACCCGGCAAAGAAGCCTAACTACTACCTCTTTCCCTTTCAGTGCAGGTTGTCCTAGTCATTAGCAGATATCCTGATACCATCTCAGACACCTGTTCTCTCCTTGCAGAGCTGCTTCTACATATTCCCTCTGTCTGCCTCCTGCTTCCATACACTCTCTGCCTGCTCTCCTCCTCTTTCTTATCAGCTCGATGGGTCTGGAGAGAACAAATTAGACCGGCTAAATTAAGCCACACGCAGAGCTGAAGTGTAGCTGGAGGGAAGCCGTGCATGTGTCTTTATACGTGTGTGTGTGTGTGGGAGGCAAAGACAACAAACACACTCAAACTTGGGAGCTGTTTAAAAATGGGTAAAACTGATTGAATCAGATAGGCCTCAAGAGCTGGATTTTGTTCTGAATGTAAAGATGTGAGATTATTTAACCAGAGGGGAAAATACAAAGGTTGAGGAAGAGGGAGAAAACGCAGCGAGAGTCTGAGAGGGAGAGATAAGGAAGTTGTTTGTGGTTTATGCCGTAGCAGGAAGAAGCTAGGAGCATTTAGGTCAGAACTTCATCAAACTTTCTCCTATTTGTTTTTTATTCTGCAGTTATTTGTTTGCAACAAGTATGTAAATCTATATGTCTTTTTTTTTTAAATGTGTCCTACTCGTTTGAATATTAATCATCTTAGTTTGAATAATTTTATCATTTTATTCTGTTTTGCATGATAGGTGACATCGACTGCTTTAAAAATGGTGGTTAAATAAATTGAGGAATAATTTGATTCCTCATTCAACTAACATGTAATAAGGTTAACTGGTAGCTGTAAACTGGAGAGCTGACACATTTGTCACTAAATGATGTCACAGTGCAGAAGGTGACAACATTTAGTTACTAAAAGTTGTTGTTGTTATAGATAAAAAGCTGTTGTGGCTGGGTTTATATTTTTCCTGGATTTTTTTAGCGTGAACTCTAGTAGTACCTGGAAGATGGTATATATACCCCAAACGATTGAAATAATTCAGAAGGACTGGGACTAAATGAAATAGTAATCAAAGTTAACTTTTTTCAATAATACCTGCAGTAATGATCCTTTACACAGTTGTATATAAACAATTTTAGAAAGAGCTTAATGTCAATAAATGCTATGTACATTTTTAAGTGTAAATGTAAATGAGTGAAAGGGTGGTACATAAAAAAACAGCAGTTTTGTGTGACTGTGAAGCCATTTTTCATTTTTAAATATTACAAATGGACATAATCAACTGATTTATCATTAATGATAACTTTTTTATATATTAGGAAACAAAAGCAGAGATAACTACTCATACATTACCAGTGTTTTTAGATGGGAAACAAATACATTTTAACAATTACCTTAACTTTTTTTTTTAAATGCAACATTTTATTTAACTAAATAAGGATCAGTTAAGATCAGAATATCTTTTTAAGTGTGATTTGGTCAGCAAAACACGTCATCAAAATAAAACAGTTAGAAGACAAGTTCAAATATATTAAAAAATATATAAAAATTAAAAGTGAAATAAAAATAAATCGTGGATAAAATAGAAATTTAAGAGTGTAATAGTTAAATAACAGAAGATTAATAAATTATCAGCACAAAGACTTTAAAAAAAAAAGATATTTTAAAATGTGCTAAGAGGAATAAAATCTCAGAGCAAATACTAAGATGCACCTGCTAAAAGAGCTAAAAAAAAAGAATAAAAAAAGAATAATTCAGCAGAGTGCATAACAAATACAAAAAATATTTTTTGCTTTTAATAAACATTCACATCACGATCCAACTTTAGGACATTAATCCAGGTTGAATCTATCATCTAAACTTCTGGTTTTACTATCAGGCGGAGGGAAAAAGTTGTTCTCCCCAGCTGTCTGTCTGTGCTTTCATGTTCCTGGTTTTTAGCTTTTCCCCTCAGATTAAGGCTCAGTTCAGTCTGGAAAAGTCAGTTGATTCAGACTGAGCCCGCTTAATTTGGTCTGGATTAAGTCCTGAACTTTGCATTTGGTCTATATTTAATCTGCAATCTACCAGACATTTCTGTTTTGAACCACAGTTTTTAAACAACATCATGTGATCTCTTCACTCATTAGCCGGGAATTACGAGGGCGGGGCAATAAGAGAAAGAATAATGGAAGTTCTGCACTTTGTAATCCTTGTCAGGATTTATCTCCCATTCAAACTTTATATTTTCCTGACCAATTTTGAACGCCTGTGTCAACACCAAGTCCAACACTTTTTATTGCTACTTTGGAACGGTGGAGGCACGCTGCAAGACGGTTACGAAGGACACACTGGATAATAAGGTACGCTGATAAATGTGATAAACAGTGTGAGAAGCAGTGTGTTTCACATGAAAAAAGCTATTTTAATGAGCCTACATTCACCCGACCACATTTCAGTGAGTTGCTCGGTCTCATTGTTGCTTTACTACTTTGTTAGCGCCTTGTTATGTCCAGCTACGGTGGCCATTTAGGTTCAGTTTTTCCACTTCAAGCATTGAGCAAACTAGACATTAGTTCGAATGGACACAAACCAAGCCCACCTTAAAAATAGGGTTCCTGGTCTTGGACCAGGGTCCGTTTTGGTGTATTCACACCGAAACAAAACGAAATAATCTCTGGTTCAGTGTAAGCAACCAAATGTGTCCAGTCTGAATACACCCCTAAAAAAAACTAATTTCACAAAAAAGATGTTTGGTGTGGTTACATGAAAAACCAAAACGTGAATATTTGGCCTTTTTAAGAGTATGGTTTAAGGGTCTAACACTAAACTGGATCCTTCTTTCATATCTGTCAACTCTAAACAAAACACTTGTGATAGAAAGGATAAATGAATCAAACCACATTACAGTCGTAAAAGACTTTTCCAGAATGTATATTTAGAGGAACTTTAAGTTTTGATGAGTAAAGTGCATTTCTTACTCCATGTTTGCATAATTAATGAATGTTAAATGTGTTTCTTTTGAGATATTTCATTTTTTTTTCACTGCATTAATGGCTCAAAGTTGTCATTGTTGTCCTGCAGTTTTAAATGAGCTCAAACATGCACTTTCTAGTTGTCTCTATTCTTCAGTTGTGATGACATCTCTGGTAAATGTTTTAACATCAAATCTATCAAGTATAAAAATGACACTAAAGTCAAGGGTCATAAATAAGTGATCTATTTCCCCTCTTGCTGTCTGTCTTGGCTCGTGGCAATTTTTCTTTGAGATAAAAATGCGGATCCACTCGCTCTTCGTCTCACCCTCCTCATTACTCATAAAAGCAAAAGTGTTTTTAAAACCGGCTCTCCTCTGCGCTCTCTCCCCCCCTCTACCCTCCGATAACAGAAAGGGGAACATCTTTACAATCAGCCTGCCGTCTCTTCGACAAAATGATGAAGTTAGCCTCCTTATCCACTCATTTGACAGCCTTTAAAGGAGCACTTTGCATTTATCATACGCGTCCTTCATCTCTCCTATACTTTTGAATTGTTGGGTGTGAAAAACATTCACTTTGGCATTTTACTGAGTTATATGAACCGCCCTCTTGCCCTTCCTCCTGCTTTCATTTCATCCCTCATCCTTCATTTTCTATACAGCCCATAATGAGTGTGGAAGGTGAAGAATCCCTCTGGATGCAGACGGTGACACCGACATCCCAAACTGGCAGCATGTGTGAGTGTCTCACCAGCAGCGAATAGTAGAGTTTGAAGCCCGGCTTTGCCACAAAGTAATCATCAGACTTGAAGGTGACTCTCAGCACGTTGCGTTTGGACTTCAGACTTGGAGGTACGTTCTGCCCACACCAGCGGCCCCAAATGATGGTGCTTGCCTCCGCCTGGTCTTCCACCTCAACAAAGTCATACCTGGAATAAGTTCAAAGAATGACAAACAAAAAGTAAAATGACTGTGAGTCATAAAAACAGAGGTTAAAGTGTCATTTCTTTAGAAGGCAAGGCTGATTCGTGCTTCAGTTGATTGTTTGTTTACAGTCAAATGATCTTTGCTAAGTTCATGCACCAGGATTTGCTGATTAGCCAAGACCTTGACTGATTTTGAACTCGTCTCCCCCCTAATTAATTTGCCTCACGCTTGGGTGACATTGCTCAGGGGGATAGTTAGAGACTAAAAGAAAGTTTGTGCCGTTTATTTTTTATTTTTTTTAACTAGTGGGAAGTCTCTGCTTTCAAATGTGTGGATTTATTCATATTTTCTCCATGGGCTGACTGTAGCTGTAGCTACTGTAGCTACTGTCACAAACGGTGTAGCAGTACGTTTCATAAGCATATTGTAGGTCTGTGGCCTGTACCACGCAAAATCAGCTTTTTGAGACGTATTATCATTTCTCTCCCTATAAACATCCCAAATTTGTATTTTGATCCATTCATGCATTACTGAGCATTCATCTGAGAAGCTCCGAGCACCAGCCCCTTCCAACCCACAAAAACGAGCGGGTTCTCACTAGCTGATGTCACAGAGTGAGAACAAGCCCCTCCAGGAGGAGTCAGCACCGCCCCCAGGCAAACACAAACACCCAATGTCTCAGTGCTCAGTCACTAGCACTAGCTGAGACGGTGTTGGTTTCTTCATGTTCAAGGATTTGGGTTATCTGTGGATGTCTTTGGTCCTCAACCCCCACAAATGAGGAGGAAATACTGTATTGTTTACTCTGAAAGAGTTAAGAAAAGCCTCTTAAGGGAAATGATGCCATTCTCATCTGCAATTATCTGCTATTTTCTCGGTTTAGATGGCTTTTTCACATAAAGTGGACTATTTACTCTATGAACCGGTAACACGGTAACATGACAACGGAGCGCTGAGCCTTGACTGCAGCAACAAAGGAAAGCGATCCATATTCTAATCGTAACGATAGGTTAAATAAAGCATCAGTTCAGAGAGAAAGTACACAATTTGTTTTTGTCCAGAAGATGAAGAAAAGTTTTGTTTTAAAGCAGCCTGCGCTGTGATATAGAGCATTTGAACTATGTGACCAGAACTTCTTTTTTTTTTTTAGGTGTGCAGGTTCGTTTCTTACGGCTGTATGTCAGTTTTGTGCACACAAATTACACTTCTAGGTTGACACTTGATGCATTTAAAAATTTCAGACATTAAAAAACATTTTCTCTCTGGCCTTTTTTTATTCAAAAGCTGCATATTGTCATATGAAATGTACCTAGTAAAACATTTTAAAGTTAAAAAAGTGAAAGCCCCATTAGTTGTCACGCACCTAGGTGTGTGAAATTTGTTTTCCACATTTGACCCATCCCCTGGGGGAGGGGTGTGCTGCAGACACAGCCACACTCAGGAACCATTTGGTGGTTTAAAGCTCCAATCCAACCTCTTTATGCTGAATTTAAAGCAGGAAGGTCAATTTTTTAGAGTCTTTGATATGACCGTCTGGATTTGAACTCATAACCCTCCAATCTCAGGGTGAACACTCTACCACAAGGCCACAAAGTACTAGTTTTTGATGGAAAACTTTTTTTTGGCTAAAGCACAAACATTTAGTAATGCATTTAATTCAGAAAGGAGCACATTTTCAATAATGATCACAGTCCGTGTGGCAGGAATAATTGTCTGTACTTTTCTTTACCTCCTGTGTTTTTCTTGGCTGCTTCTCCTTAACTTTTCAGCAAACGCTTACAAAGACAGCTGAGTTGCATATTGGGATTAAACGGTCTATTTTCTTCCCTCGGCCCTCAAGGACAAACTTTATTTATTTCTTGCCAAGAAAGTAAGCTCCCACCATCTATCTCCCTCACATCCTTTCAATCACACTTTCCCACTGCTGTTCTAATGGCCGTACATTACCAAGCGGTTCTTCTCTGCTCTCCTTTTAGCTCTATTTTTATGCAATAAACTTGCAGTGTCCTCTTAGTCACTTCAAACTCGTATTTCCATCATTCTACTTCAAACTTTTTAATCCCTTTTGTCTTTTATCTGACTTTTTCCACTTCATATGCAATGCTTCAGTTCCCCCTCTTGTTTTTAGCCGCTGTCTAAATCCTCCTTTATTTAAGTATTGCGTTCTTCATCTCATCTTTCCTTCCTCTCAGTGTGACGTGCTGTAATCACATTTTCTGAATGTCATTGGCTGCATTTCGGTTACTTTTCTCTGTCTCCGTGCTCAGTGTGGTCTCTGTACCTGCAGACCCCGTTCTCTGGCTCCTCCAGACCGAACTGCGCGTCAAACTCCAGGTGTATGCGGCTCCCTGGCGGTGATAGCAGTTTCCATGACAACAGCAGGTTGCGAGGATAAGCGTTGGGGTAGCGCGGGCTCTGGATGAACCCACCAGTCGATGTTACCATGATGTTTTCCTCTTTCTGGTACAAGTCTGTGGTGAGGTGATTGCTGTCTGTTAGTGGTTACAGCTAATCAGTTAGTTTGTCCAGTTCACAGAAATCTACAGACAAAATGCAAAATGACGACAAGCAAAGACGTGTTGATGATGATATAATAAAGATAATCACAAACCCTTCTATAAAGGGATGGGTTCAGGTTTTTAATTTGATTGAAATATAACCGAACCTTTCTATATTTTAAAAACTATCGGGCAGGGGTGTATTTCTTTCTTTGTGTTGATTAATAACATGTTGATTAATAACATTTGTTTTTACAAATGTCAATTACAAATGACTCTGGCTCCAAACAAATCAAGCTAATCAAATGATTACCATTAGATTACAACAACATTGAAAGCTTTATTTAAAATAATTTATAACACTTTGGAACATAATCAAAGCTGTATGTCAATCCACAAAGATTACATTCGGGGTTAAATTTTGCTAATGGTTAAAAAAAAAAAAAAAAAAAAAAAAAGGCAGAAACAGGCTTCCTAAAACCATAGGGACGAAACCCACAATAAGTGATTTGGTAAAAGTAGCATCAAGTAAAAATAGGGCTTTGAATCATTGCTTCATTGACGATTCGATTCACAAATTCTAACTTTTTAATAAAATGTTTATTCCTATGTGTATGTCTTTTTACTGTATGGATGAAAATTGAAATTATTTGTATTTAATCATAATTTATAGCCTGTAAATAGAGTAATGGGGTGGGGGGGTTGCTTCATGCCAACAGTCCCGCCCACAACTAAAAGTACTGCCGTACTGCAGAAACTATGTCCTAGAAAAGGTCACAGGTTTTAAAAATATGGATAAAAATTGCATAATCATGATTAAAAGCCAACTGGGAACATTTTTAGAAAGTGAAATGTGTGTGTGTACGGTGGCCCTGAAGTTCACATCACATGAACAAATCTCTTAAAAACATAAACAGTATCATAATGACAGTTTAAAAAAGCAACAAAAAAATGTTACATAGTGTGTAACCTTTGAAAAGTCACTCTTTCTTTGACATGGAATGTTTTGAACTTTGTTTATGTGCAGAAACATATCTGCTATTGTGACTACAGGCAGACTGGGTGTGGGCTTTAGGAGGCAGCAAGATGTTTAAATGAAAAAATATGCATTTATGCTGATACAGGCCTTTTCATAGATCTTTGTTTAAATGCTGTGACATAATTGCAAATAAATGCAAAGTATAGAATAATTGAAAAAAACAGGAGTCCAGGAAAGTATCAGTTTAGAGAAAAGATAGATCTCAAATCTGGCGCCTATGAAACTGAAAGAGCTCATGAAGTCTGAGGATTGATGTTTACTGACCTCTATCTAAGGGCTGACAATGATTGAATCATCACAACAAACTATACATTCATATTTATGCCTCTGCTGACTGAAATAGCTCTACAAATTCAAGTATTAAAGCCTTTGAGGCATACAGACATGAAAATGCCTGCTGCAAAGCAAGAGACAAAGAAAAGACTTTCTACTGAACCATGTCATGTAATTTAAAAAATATATCAAAATACAACACAAATGTTTAGGAAAATACTTTTCTGTTAGGATATTTCCTTACAATTACACACTTTACAGACAGTTCTGCTATTAAAAAAAATATATATTTTTGTTTATGTTTAGTCACAGAAACCAATGAGGACAAAGCATAATCAGAATAAAGACTATACATACTCTGACTAATTCTCCTTAATGTTATATTTATTTGCATTTTAATAATACCTCAAACATACATTTTCTGATAAACACTGAAACTCCAGTCAGCGAGTCAATCGCTGTCCCAACATACACTCATCACCCCATATTTATAATTGTAATATTTATTAACAGCACTCATGTCAAGAACAGTCATTTATATCCAGATCCCATCGGAGAGTCTGAATTTAATTCAATTCAAATAAAAACATGTCTGCTTCTGTTTACACAGCTTTGTGTAAGATTCAAACTCCCTGACTAGAAGGTCGGCGGTTCATTTCCCAGGTCTGATGGGAGTTCATGCGGGTGGACCAGATGCCCAGCGGTGTTTGGCTAATCCTCATTAACCCTAACCCTGAGAACGCCCCCTGACGGTCATTTCTCCAGAGGAGGTGCTGAGCGGTCACAGATAGGAGTGTGTAAAAACAGATATGCTCTCCGCGGAGTTTTTACTTTATAAATAAAGCAAAAACAAAACTGCTATGTTTTGGTCAGTGTGTGTTCAAACTGAGCACCATGTTTGTGTGAATAGATTAGCTGTAAGTGTTGATTTTGTTGCTAAATAACCCCATTTATTTGAAAGGAAAGAGGGGGTCCAGAGTCTGTTTTTAACAAATAGGTAAAGAGAAAAGCAAAATGGATGAAGTACCTCAATAAATCAAAGACGTTCTGATCACGAATCTGAACAGAGAAACGAGTGACAAAAATGTCAGCAAAATCTACCAAGAACGCTTATAAATGTAATTTTTTTTCTTCAATTTTTTATTGCTGCTTTGAGTTAATAACTGTAAAAATGATACTCTATTTTAAAAAAAATCGATTTGGGATCCTAATAAAAGTTTGACATCATAGCTTGTTTGCACATTTGATCCTCAGTTTTATAACCTTCTTAAGGTTTTTAAAAATAGAATAAAATCCAGTAGACCCAGACACATGCAAAAAACAAAACAAATATTAAATTTCTATTTTTTATTATCCCATATTGTCTGTTCTGTACCAACCAGGTTAGATATGCTATGACGGCACAATGTCGGATTTTACTGAACTTAACTGTATTTGATTGATTGATTTCAAGCAACTTTTCAGCAATAAAAACAAAAGAAGAAGACATAAAAAAAATAAAAAACATCGACTCTATTAATGACACTACCCCTCCAAATGTAGGGGCATTTGGAAGGGTAGGGCTGTCCGAAATAGTCTTTTGAGGGCTAATACTCGCGGTGGAGATTGCGGATGTTCCGTGCCGCGTTGTACCAAAGAAGGGAAGCACATTTCTTTATGTGGGTGTGCTCTGAAGCCCAGAGGTTTATATTTAATTGAAAGTAATGAAGTTTTGTTTTAACATGACCTTTTTAAAGTTATAGAACAAATGTTATGTATTTCCGAGCACTAGCAGCTCTGCACTGACTTACCTTACCGTCGACTATTGATGAGGTCATCAAGTGGTAGTAACGCCCAAATTTGAGACACTCACTATGTTCAAATACCCACCGTAATCCCTAACTACTAAAAAACTATAGTGCTCCTCATTAAAAACAGACATATTTGCACTTATAAATACTGACATGACAAAGTAAATCTATTAAATATAATGATAGTCAAATAGAGTTGGATTAATTGCTTAAAGAGAAGCAAGAAGAAGATCATTTATATATTCTCACCCCTAATATGTTTAACTTATTTTTCATAGTTTTACATAGTATTTGGCCTAAAACAGGAGCACAAGAGTTAAATAGATTCTGCTGGTCTGAAATGACATGCAGCAAAATGCTCACTTTCAGCTTTTAGCTCTAAGCTTTTGGAAATGTACCTTGATCCTTATCGACAGAGTTTGGCTGTTTGTTGCTACGGCGTAGGCTGCATAATCCAGGAATAATCATGATAATTGGAATTCCCTGTAAACATTCTGACTTAGATACTGAATATTTCTGTATAAAATAACATCCGTATGACGTAGTTCTGCTGTAAAGGTATTTTCAGTCACCTCTGTAAAATATTCAGCTTGAGCCTGAACACAAAAGGCTTGGTTTGTTTTTGTCATCAACTTAAGGTGGAATAAAGGCGTAACTGAAATGCTCCTCCGTTCCAAATCTGTTTTCCACACAAACACGGAGCATCACTAGTGCATAGACATGCTTCTGCATGAAGAGAGAAACACTTCAGTAAAGAAATCGCCCAATCAAGATGTGTTGTTACACAGCTTTTACATCCAAATTCTGACATATTTTTTTTATTATTTTGCATATTGACTCTGTAATCTTATATCCAGCAATCAGAGCGTTTTCAAAAAGTAATTATCAAGATTTCATGTTAGTCCACACATTTAATGGATCAATTAAAACAACAACAGTTGGGCCAAAATACACAGAATGATAAAACAAAACCAATAAATGGGTATTTTTTAATTAAAACTCATAGTTATAAAATTAGGAAATAAAATTCATTTTTTCTTTTAGATTTAAAAGAATAAATCTAAAAATTACTGTTTTTTTTGCTGTTAAAGTTATTTGAATTTTAAAACGTCTTTTTGATTTTTTCAGTTTCTTCTCATTTTAAAAATAACTTTCCTAAGTTTGTTTTGTTTATAATTAAGACAACATTTTAAAAGTTTAAATTCTAAACTGTAAGAATACTGAAATACTAACAAAAATATTTTTGTTGCCAGTTCTTTATCAAATGTGTGTTTTTGCAGAACTCTTTTTATTTTTATCTAAAACACTTTTTCTTCACTGCATCAAACTTAAGATTTTCTTGTCCTATTTTTAGCATTCAGATTGCTGTGTTTGCTCAGATATGCAACATGATGAAATCAACACTTTTGGATCTAATTTAATTCTTACAAATTTCATAACAAATGAAAGATTTCTGGTGAAATGTGGAATAAAAATCTGAATAAATGTGCTGTTTTGCATGCACTAACTGGCTGGCCGCTCATATTCAGACACAGTCTGTCTAACACAAACACACACACTGACTAAAGAAACTGTGACAGCAATGCCGCGTGGCTGTGTGGTGAGTTTGTGTGCACCGTGAGCAGATGGAAGCAAACAGCATTTGTGGATGAGGTTTTGAGAGAAAAGTTCTGAATATCTGCATGAATTTGTGTCAGGAAGTTGAATGTGGGCAAAATCTCACTAATTAAATTTGGCTCTCCCACCTACAGTGCCAGGGTGTGATGTTCTTCATGGCTCTGAGATCTATTTCTGATCCAAGTGCCAATCACACTTTTATTACTCAACAATGCTGTCCGTGACAGACTGAAATACAGCTCCTGTGAGAGATTACTGGAGTCACACAGGAAGTCTGCAATGAAGGCAAAGGCAGGGGTGTGATTTTCCTTTTTTATCTTCAATCAAGGATTGGATTTGAGGACTCTAGCTGTGCATTTTATTACCCAATATGTAAGTTTATTCTTCTGTTTGAATAAAACTGGCTCAGAGCATTTTTTTTTGTCTTAAATGACATTTCACACATTCCACCTGGAGACAAACATGTGTTGACACCTGTAGCGAGTCAAACCCCCTGAGATTTTTTTTATGTTACCATAAATAAAGACATGATGGACTGACATCATGTTTGCTGGTTTATGTAAAAGGAAAAAAAAAATCTACAATTTAAACGTCCATTTCCTGCAAAATCCTCTTCACAAACACTCAACCCCACATATATAAATATGTTGCAAATGTTAGCTTTAGCTTATCTTTGGTTTGTATTGTAAAATAGTAATGCATCATCTGCATAACCATAGAAAGGACAAAAACGGTGCAACTTTTAAAAATGTGTTTTACTAAAGCCTTAGTCACATGTAACCGTATGGGGCGTTGACTTGTATGGGTCCTGCGGGTTTATGGGTTGTCCGAGCCTATGAGGGATGGGGGTGGGGGGTCATAGGGGAGGTGCTTACACATAGGCTGCGTTGACTCTCGTTTAAGCGGCCTCTTCCAATGAAAACTCTATGTAAACGAGAACATACCAGACTTTTGGGCTTCCAGAAGACACCATGAAAATGGAGTGTACCATTGTTGTATGTGTGGTAAGTATATCGTGAAGTAACTGTAAGTGAAGTATGACCTACAGGTGATCCAGTCGTACAATGCCTCACTATTAGTAGTGTGTGAGTACTGGCTCCTTTCCCTGCAAATACCCTGTACACGTTCGCCCATATTTCACCCCCGAACAGCCCGTTTCCACCCTTAGGCTCAGTTTGGACCTAGGCTTTAGCCAACTTACTATAATCGACTATTTACTTGGGGTACAAAATGTTTTTTTAAGTAATACCTTTACTCTTAATCTGATCCTTTGATTGTGGCAATCTTTTAACGGCTTACTCAGATCACACATTGATCTGGTAGAGGTTCTAAGCCCAAGTCCTTCATGTTACAAGTATGAATGAACCCAAACTCGAACCAACAACCTGCTATAGTTATACTGTGAGTCCAGTGTATGTGTTCATTTTACAACCTTTGTCTTTTGCTTGTTCATTCTCATATTTTAGAGACAAACATCTCAGACTAGTCAACATTCTTCATCACCAGTAATGTCTTCATGATTTATGGACCCAAGATTTCCTCTAAAATCTCTTCAGGTAGGACCATGTTTTGTGTCAGTCAGCTAGATGCAATAGTGAGGTCTGCAAGCTCAAATTCTGTCCTCATTTAAACATTAGGAATAAAAAAGCAAACAGTAATTCAAACAGCTTTAGTAAATCCAGAAATATTTTAGCAAACCAGGATATTGTGAAAATAAAAAAAATAAAAATTGTGTGCCTCCTTTTCCTTTGAAGGGATTGTTTTTCAAAGACCAATAGTGAATAGACTATTACGCCCTTTTCACAACTAAAAATGTTTTTGCAAGTTCATGTACAAAACTTGAAAGACAAGGAGAGAAAAGCCTCTGCGTGGCTTTCACCTACGAAATGGAAGAACACAAATTTTGCTGAGACTTAATGCTAAAGTAGCTTTTGGTCTTCCTGACGAAGAGTGAAAGGACAGAACTAAGCAGCGGAAAAGCATTTCCATTAAATCGGTCAACGTAGGATGCAGCTTTTTGCAGGCGGCATTGAATTACCTCGGTCAGCTTCGTTCATCATGTGAAACAACTTCTGAGTCAGTCATGCAGTCTGCTTTTACGCCGATTCAATTCAAGGGAGGACACAGAAATGCAGCTTTGACATGGATGAACTAATAAAATAAGTTTTTGTACTTTTAAATATACATCAAAACTGTATTTTTTGCCCTTTTTAGGGGGGAGGGGTGTATGCACATCTGTATTACTCTACACTGTGGTGTTTGTGTGCATGTGTGTGTGCACTGGCTCTAGATGGGAAAGCTTAACTTGCTCCTGAGAGCATTTCCACCCATGAGATATGACCAAAGCCTTTTCCATCTGTGTATGTGTGTGTGTTGGTGTGTGTGTCCATGATGATGCCGCTTTTCAAAGCCTGTGTTGGCTCCACTGTTTTGCCACTCTCTCATGACAAATCAGCTTTAAATATTCTCTCCTGTTTCTTGGTCACGCTCACAAACGCACAGAGGCATGAAAAAAGGCCCAAACATGCATGCACACAAACACACACACACATGCGCATGAAGAGACACACCCTGGGGGTGACCACTGCATGTTGAGGGGTGTCAGCTTTGGTCAGCGTAGGCTCGCACCCCACTTCTCGCCACCACTTCTTCTCTTTAGTAGCTTTTTTCAGTCTTGTGTTCTCCCTTTTCTCACAAATAAGCACATTTTTTCACACTTAAATTAAAAATAAAATTTGAGGAAAAATAAAGTTGTCTTAATAAACATTAAATAGTTGAACTGTATTGAGCTCCATGCTCGTCCCTTCTTCTCTCAGATTATTACCTCAGTGAAGGCTTGTCTTTGCTGCTGAAACCAATCAAGCTCTGTAATTTTCTTTGACTTGGAGACTGCATGTTTGTGCAGTGAGTGTAGAAGTGTTGGGAATTGGGATTTTGAAGTGCGCTCATGACACAGTCAAGCGAAACAGAAAGGATTGAGAAACAGAAGGTACTAGTTTTTATCCACTCTAAATACGTCTCAAGCTAAAGCTTTGTGGATCGTCTGGTGCATTCAGAAGGTTATGGAGGAGTTCGCCCCATCTGCTGAAGGACTCGTTTAAAGGCTTTATGAGCCCAAATACAGTCATGTATATTGTCATAGCTGAGTT
>NC_050524.1:21925517-21946029 GCF_002922805.2 Oryzias melastigma | reverse complement strand
ATATAATGCAAAAAAAAAACAAAACAAAAAAAACAGGTGCAGACAAAATATTATATATAAGTAAAATTAGCTAATATACTTGTCCACATATGTCCACACACCTCTATTGTGCAGGTATAGCTATACAAATTGTCGTAGAATTATTACAGGCAGAAGGCTGAATTTGGAAAAACACAAATAAAGATTTTTTTACACACAAAAACAAAAACCCATCACAGCGGTGTGTGGCTTAGGGCTGCAGACAGCTTCTCTCATCTACGTGAGCCAACAGCTACCAAGAGAAAACAGCCACTCAGTTCCAAGTTTGAAATATCTTTTTCCTCCTATACTGGATATAGACCAGTAGATTACAACATAGTATAGTGTTACACCTGTGTGTTTGCTTGAATAAAACATGTTCTTAGTAATATTGATGTTGCATGAAACAGTGACATTTTGGTTTTCTGCGTTAGATGTCGGTCCAGAGACGATTTCAGGCTCTTTTCTATCAGGTTTTAACACTAAAGCTTATTAAAACCAATGAACTTTTTTCAAGCATAAATCATATGAAAATATAACAGATTCTTTAAACATTATTTTTTTTTTTTTTTACATTTTTAGGTAGCTGAAAAGAATTCTAAATAATCTTTTATGACTAAAACTTTAAACTGCCATGTGTCTGAGAAGATAATAAAGTCATTGTAATAATAATCTTGGCTGCTGTTGGTGTTTTGTTGTAATTAATTAAAATAGTTTAAAAAAGTTCCTTATCAGAATTAAAAGTTATAACATCTGTTTCTAATTTATTTTTCCAGAAAACATAACAGAGTAGAGTTTGTTTTTTTAGAATATTGACCTCTTTGTCACAGACTCCAACACCAGCCCACACTATGCCAATACCATCTCTGTGCCAAACAGTTAGATGGATCATCTGATCGCATTTGCAATATTTCTTTAGAAAATTCAAAGCTGACTTTTTAAGTATATTACTTCACATTCATTCACATTTGAAAGTGACTATAAATATTAATCTACACACATTTAGAAGTAGGAATGGAGGGAACATTTTTAATTCTGTTTTTTTTTTTTTTTTTTGGGTCGATACAGCCAGGTGTGTTTAGATAGTTCAGGAAAAAAAAAAAATCAACCTGGCAACCGAAAAAATTAAAAACTGGCCAAATCATTGAGTATCTGTTGGAGATCATAGGTTTAAATCATTGGTTTGGTCATATTAAAGAATACAAAATGGGGTCCAATGGGTTTCTGGTTTACACTGAGGGTGGAAATTTGGTTTGAAGGGTGAAACCAAAAAAAGGTTTCCAAACACAGCTGTAATCTTTGGAATTTTAGTCAAAAAGAAAGTAATTTTAACCATCCAAAACCATCCAATGGGACTCAAACTTGTGAAGTATTTTTTTTTTACCAAAAGTGTTCTTGTTTCAAGTCAATTTCAACTAAATTTTAGCCTAAAGGTCTCAGTTACTGAGTAGGACGGTTTAAGAATTTTGAAGCTTTTAATTACATTTATTTGATCTTGTGCTGTTTTATTCATAATTGGAATGTGTTCTAAAAGTAAATATATTTTTGCATTAAAACATTTTCCAAAGGTTTTTTTTTTATTAACCTTTTCTTTGTTTTCTGCTCACTAACATAACAAACACAGTTGAGCAAATGTGAACTTCTTTATCTGTAGCTACACCGTGGTGCCTTTGTCTCTTTCTCTTTTTTGCTTTGGTTGTTTTTCTTTCAGTCAGAAAGGAAAGTTCAGCATTATGTAATATTTGTCTGTGCAGACCTTGGCAGTAATTACATGTAGAACAGTCCAAACCACTGTGGGGGTTTGGTGTCTCTGCATCCTCCACTCATGGTGGAGGTAACACCCTCAGTGTGTGTCTGTGTGGGTGGATGTTTTCGGTGTGACAGTGGCAGCATGGGAGATGCTGCATTCAAAGGGAATCTGGGGTGATTGGGTGACCACATGCATCTGTTACAAGATGCAGAGAAGATTAGTTACGTGTGTTCGCCAAAGTGAGGCTGAAACAAAGACGTGACTCGGGCTGGGGAGGTTAGACAAACAGACCTGGGTATGACCTGTGTACATCCCCAAAGACGATGCCTCCATAGGATGAACATGCAATATGGAACAGAAATAGAAATTCAAAGAATTACTGAAATAAAAAGTGGAAACAGGAAAAAAAGGGACAAAGGTAGACATGACTCCAAACTGTCAGGGTGACTCCAAACGTTTGAACGGTAGAGTATGTTAGTTAAGTTACGTTATACTCTTTTAAAACAGTCTTGTAGATCGTCTTTTTAACGTGCAATGGTTTTATTTTGCTCATTGTCTTCATCACATTTTGCTTGTCCAGAGACTATCATCCACGATACATTTAAAATGTTCTTATGTTTCAATGATCCTTTTGTGCCTTTGATTAACTTTAGCATCCACTTAACTTTTCAAAGTGCCTCTAAGGCATCTCGGACTCTTTGATGGGCTGCATTAGACTAATGGATACAAATGAGAAAGATGGACTCCTCTTTTTCTCTCTGTAGGCTGTAGTTTAATATTATGATGGGTCAGGTTGAAAAGTTCACCGTCACGAGCAGTTATGAAATTAATTTAAGCTTGTTAGCTAAAAAAAGATATTTTATTTCTGTCAAAGAGCTTATATCTGGGTCCAGATAACATGTTCACTTTCTGTGGTATGATTAAAAAGACATGTTTTTTCTGCTTTATTTTGAACCAAAGCTCACATTTACTAACAATTTGTATCTGTTAGGAAATTAAAAATATAACAAGTGGGGAGTCTTGTCTTCTTTTTTTTCTTTTGTCTCCAGCTTAATGATTTCTATCACCAATTCCCAGATCCTCTTGTAACTTAACGTCTTTTATTTCTCACATTAAGTCCTTGTGGTTAAGTTCAGTGATAAAGAGAGGAGTTCATCTTTCACATTTGTATCCATTAGTCTAATCTAAGTTTCTCATGTCATTTTGTGTTTTCATTTGTACAGATTTACAGTTTTTAGGTAATTTTCCAATAAAATATTGAAAAGAATGAAAGATTTCTATCAAATATCTCCTGCAACTTCCACAAACCATAAAAATGATGAATCTCTATGACAAATTTGGCTTCATCAATGATGCATATTTTCTTTACTGCTGGGGGTGTCTGCTCTTCTTTAAGATTAATTTAAATGTTTAAGGATACGCTGTTTTGTTTCTGCAGCAACGACCACTTTACATGTAATATTGTAAAATATTATAAAAAGTAGATCCTACTCCTTTTTACTTTAACGTGCTGCAATTATGCAGAAAAGTTTAACACAATTGATTAATCTTAACTCAGAAGATAAATATTGATTAATTTAATCAATTAATCAATTTTCCTTTAAACATTTTTCTTATTTATTTCAAGCAATTTTCCAATGAATGATAAACTTGTATAAATAAGCCATCATTTGACGTTGATCCTTTAAATAAAGTAGAGTTGGGCATTGAGGGCAAGAAGTCGTTCAGCTTTAGATGTTCTCCTCTCAAAAATATTTTAAACCAGAACATCTAAAAGCAGAAATCCAACAAATCTATTTTTTCAAGTGAATACATTATGTGCACAAAATGATAAATATCACACTGTTTCTTCCACTTCATCCAATTAAAGAAATTAACATAAACAAGAAAGAAAATCTTCTGGTACAAGCTTTCACAAAGCAAATCAGATTAGTTTAAGTTTTTAATAAACTACTGTGGCTTCAGCAGACATGCAAGTATTAAAAGAAAAATAATAAAAGCAGCACCATTAAAGCCTAGAGAGTGTTGGATGGGCCGCAGGCGGTACCGGCCCTCGCCGCCTCCCTTTGACCTGGCTTCACTGGCTGACCCTGTTCAGAGCTGCATGTGACAAATCAATGAAAAACAAAAATATATATATATTTTTTTCCTAAATGTTGGCTTTACTGTTGGTTTTATGTCCACAGCAACCTTTTTTTATTTTTTTGTTCTCTGGGGGTTATGAACAGGTCTGTTTATGTATTAGAAGAATCAGAAAAGTAAACTTTTGGAATTTCTTAGCAACGCAGGTTTTCTGTTAACCCTGCCCATATTCCTAATGTGTTCATATCACATTTTATATCATTTCAGTCAGCTTGAGTCTGGGATTCATGTCTTAAATTTTCACAATATTCCAGTAAAAATGTGGGAGAAACAGGTTTGCCATTCAGAATCTACAACTTCCCAATCCAACATTTTTTCTAAAACAGCTTCCCAATGATGCTCGATGAGTTTAGAGATGATAGATTAGAATTCCTAGTAGATGTGTACATCATAAAATGGTTTAAAAAAACAATCTAGAAACCAACTCATGGATGGACTTGGAAAAGGCGTATTGTGGAAGGATCAACCTGTCACGTTTACCATTTATCAGCCAAACAATAGAATTGTGGAAGGAATTATGTTTTTTTGTTTTTTCTGGAGGGGGGGTTCAGGATAGAGGCCTCTACCCAAAAGAAAAAAAACAAAAAAAAAATAATAATTTTCTTTTTTTCATGGTGTGTGAAGATGTGAAAATTGCCAAATTTCACACTTTGCCACAATGTGGCCACAAAGCTGTAAGTTCTGTTGCCATCCCATAAAACTATCTTTGGATATCCTCGACACGTGTGTTTTGGTTTGTTTTTTGCTGTAAAAACCCAGAATTACTAAAACAATCTGGTTCTACCACGGGACATGAAAACCTTACACAATGGTGCTTCATCGGTGGATCTTGCAGTAACTGTAACATCATTACGGAGACTTAAATTAAACTTAATCCCAGTTTAAATAAGACCGGATGGAAACTGTATGTAACCTTTTAGTGGAACTTCCACGGGTTAATCTTTGGTGTCAAGGAAAGCGAACATCTTCTCTTTCTCCTTGGCTCACACAAGTCCACTTAGTAAACTCCCGTCCTCTGCTGTGATGTGCTCCTCTTTAACACCTTGGCTGAGCTTCCTGAATAATGCAGAGGGGAGCAACACCTGCTGAGTCAGCACTGAGGACAGGTCAATGGAGACGCTGTGTTTGAACGGTTCTGGCAGCCTTGAAACGCGAATGCAGAGGCGGCAAATACAGACAGATGCATGGCTGCTTGGCATTCACACACACATAGGTAGAGGGACACACTGCTGTACAAACTAGGAAGATGGGCAAATGCATAATCAATGCAGATTAAAATATGTTTCAGGGTCAACACGTTTGCAAGTGTAGGAATAAATTATACCACACCGTTTACCTGACATAACGAACAACAACAAATCAAACATCCGTGAGAACAACTATACTGCAGAGGTAAAAAGGATCAGACAATGGGTCAAAAGACAACGGCCTGACAATTAAAAATCTACGATAAAAACAACGTGAGAAAGGGAAGAATATATCTTAACAGAGATGAGAAATGGAGGCCATGCAGAGAAAACAAGGATAGGTTTGAGTGTAGCGGTTGTAGGATCCCCACTCGAGTAGGAGATGAAAGCTAAAGGAGGAGCAGGAAAAGATGAGGCATGAAAACAGCTTGTTTTGTAAACTCCTAATCTTTCAGGGAGCCTTTTTACTGAGACTACAGCAGAAGAGTACACTTGTGTTCACTACCCTGTGTTTGTCTTTACAGCAAAAGATGGGTAGCATCCGTTGCCTGTCTTGCTCCAAAATTGAGCTATTTAAATGCAAAGTGCGCCACTAGTAAAACAAATATAAGGAGCTCCCATCAGCATTTTTAGGCTGGTTGCTGATACGGATGTCTGGAGAACTGTATCGGCCAAATCCTGATTGAAGGCTCCATTTAAAGCCACTAAAGAGGCACGTCGACCATTAGCTCATCTATTAGAGTTGCATTTGCAAGTTGTAGCAAAAACAAACTTAAATAGAACTCCTTCTAGTCCATTGGAGAAGGAGTGCATAAGGACATCATAAATTCTCGGATGGTTTCATGGCTATGCTGCGGCTATCTGAGCAGGCAGGGGTCAAACTTGTAGCCCCTAAAACTGTAGTTTGTGGCTCCCACCTTTAAATGAAAGTTTACTATTAGTGTAGTTCATGAGAGGAGTGGGTGTCTGACAGGTCTACTCAGACAGTTCCTAGCTGCGGTCCTATGACAGGACGGATGGATCAGGGACGGAGTAACTCCCAATTCAGACCAAAGCATCGGCATTGTTTCATACATGATGGAGGGCTTTCTTTGTTCAATAAAATAACAGTTCAAACTGCAACATACATCAACTCTGTAAAAAATTGTCATGGGGGACTTTCAAGATTTCTGTGAATAATAAGCCAAACGTCTTCATGCAACAAAAGCATGGCATGAACCGCTAAACAGTTACTGGCCACCCCAGACCCCCTTCACCTTTGATGCACAGCATTCCTCTCCTGTACCTCAAACGGATCTCACTGACCTGCAATCCAACTGTGACCTCAAAGCCAAATTCAGGGAGGTGAGTGGAAAATAAGACAAGATTGGACAATTTTTGAGAGGATTGCCATCCATCTTACCGTAGTTTTCCCAGATATCCAAGCGTGCCATGTGCCACGGAGAATTTTTTGTTTATATTTGTGCTAAAACTTCTCCACCTTGAACTTCAATATCTAAGATATTTATCTCTAGACTAACCTGCAATCATCTTCAAGCAGTAAGGAGGATCTCTACTGCCTCCTCTCTAAAATGTGTCTCAGATACTGTATCTGAAGATAGAGCTGCCAAGTTTTTTGCAGCAAAGAGAAGGCAATAGATGAGCGTTCATGATCTTCATTCTATGTTTCATTCGTGTTTAGCACGTTTCACGTTCAAAAGAATCTCGGATGTGGCCCAGCCTCACCCAGACTCTGCCTCCAGTTGTCCCTTGGTAAATA
Organism: Oryzias melastigma; assembly: GCF_002922805.2. Lineage (NCBI taxonomy): Eukaryota > Metazoa > Chordata > Actinopteri > Beloniformes > Adrianichthyidae > Oryzias > Oryzias melastigma. The sequence goes on along the minus strand of NC_050524.1, from coordinate 21,939,173 downwards.
GATTTTTTAGTAAAACTGTCTTTACATTTTGCATTTTAAACTCTAAACGTTTATCCAAAGTTACCTTAGATCAATGTCTTGACTCAAGACATGTAGCCCAGATGAATAAGAACCTTCATCAACATGTCCATCACAATTTTATTTTCAAGGGCATTGTGTTCTATGTCTTTATTGGCTGTGGACCATAATTACTCTCCGCTATGCCATGTCTCCTGGACAGAATGTGTTCAGCTTGAAAAGATGATCTTTCTGTTTTCATTCTATGATACTGGACTCGTTTTTCTACAAAGGTTTGAGCTCTGAGAGTTTAATTGCAGATCATTTCTAGTACATAACTCCTGTGATAAAAAAGGGATCACTGTCTTCAGTTGCTGAAATTGCTAAACAAGAGCATTCCTATTGCTGCAACACATAAACAACATATTCAGAACATTAACTTACACAGAATTTGCCCCTTTTTTTAAAAGTATGGCTCACATGTAATTGTAGTTTATGAGCGTGGTCCCACCGGACACTCTCATAGCGTTTGTGGGATGGTTGGGAAGCGATACAAGAACTTGCACGCTGCAGCAGCTACGTCACATCACTGTAGATCAATAGGATTGAGCAGACAGTTTTATATAGAGCAAAAAGAAGAAAATAAATCCCCTTGAGTTTCAAAATAAAGCATCATATAGAGAGCCTGCACAATACTTCAGGGTAAACCCGTGAAAGCGCTCGTTTCTGCTCGGCTTCTGCTTTATACTCAGCAGGACACGCGGTGCAGACAGAGCAAAGCCGTTCCTTATCTGCTTTTCTCATCTGTCTTTAAAGGAAATTCTAATCAAACTATTAAAGTGCGTATCAGGCGGGCTCAAACACACTCAGTTTGAGTACGTGTGCCCGATTTTCTTGCTTTAAACAAGGTCAGAGAATTCCCATTAGCTTTTTAACGGCTGTCAATCAAAATAGCAAATATCATTAAATTCATCTGAAGCACAAACAGTATCATGTGCAATTCAAAGATCTGTCGAGGCTTTACTTTGTAGAAGTATGTACGCCTGTTTGGGAAGCTTGTGGCTAAATCTCATTTAGTCTATAACTGCATTAGGACTCAGTTGAATAATGTGTCTGTGCAAGAGTGTTAATGTGTGTGTGTGTTTGTAAGTATGTGTTTGTGTTTGTGTGAGGCTTGTTAGGGAGGCAGTTGGCCCCTGCTGACAGTTACCGCAGTCTGAACAGCATGGCTGACAAGGACAATCAATTATCCCTGATTTTCACATACACACACACAAACACACAAACCAATAGACACAAAATAAAACATGATATCTATGGTCTACAATACTTTATGAAATGTTGACGATCTTTTCACAACCTAAAAGTCCACCAGGCTCACACCAGTTTGGCATGGAATGACAATAAACAATACATTTTCAGTTCAATCAATGTAAACTGAATCACTAAAGAACAACATTATCATGAAGGAAAAAAACAATTTAAAGTTTATTTTATATCCAATAAAAAACCTGTGCAAAGACAGGAAGTACGGCTCATGTAAGCGTCCAACATCCTGGAGTTTCAGGCTGTTTTGTTCACAAAACATCCCCAAATTTGATGCTTTGCCCACTGCTAATAAAAGAAAAATAGGGAAGAACAAATATCTGTTTATTACTTTTTAATGTGTTACAAAAGTATTACATCGGAACTCGGTATTAGCAGATATTTAAAATCAAATGACTCCAGGGTTGGTGGAGCCTTTCCCAGCTACTGTTGGGCTAAAGGCTGCACCCTGAACAGGTCACCTGTTACAAGTGCACGCACTCGTACTCACATGGACAGGATATGCATCATATCACCAGACTCGTGCCAATACCCACCCCTACTTTATGGTGTTAACATGTTATGATCCGTCCATGATAGACAGACTTCTAGTCGAGTAAAGTATTCATCTGAAATAATACGCTTAAAATATAAAGAGGAATCATTATAAGAATAAATTAAATATCCAATACTGATCGGGAAACAACACACAATTTAGATCGAGTCATTCAACACGTGGCCCGATTTTCAATCACATGATTGGATCGGATAGTGTGGCATATCAGTGCAAATCCAATAATAAAAGCTGTTTTTCTCGTGTCAAAATCCACTGATTCACTGTGATCCCGTTAATGGTTAAGGAGTAGCAGTATGTCCAACAGCGAGTGTTATTTTCACCGGCAACAGTACCAGTGTGTTGCACTGAAACATGTTGCATAGAAACATGTTTGCACCATTTGCATTGTGTCTCTGCGTGTATGTGTGTGTTAGAGTGTGTTTTCCTCACCACAGCTGGGTTAGAACCAGTATATCAAAAATTAAACCCCTCCAAGGACTGCTTGGTCTCTGCTGGAGAGATGTGTGTGTGTGCAGCTTGGAGCGTTGTGTGTGATGCTGAGCAGATGTTGATGTTTTGACAGCCATCCTGCTCCCAGTCTGTCTGCCTCACATCAGCTGTGCGTTTCCATGAGTGTGCATTTGTATAAGTTTATGCCAGTAAACCCCCCCAAGTGTGTGTGTGTTTGTGTGAGTCTGTGTGTGGCTGTGGAGCAGGGTTAAGCAATGGTCTAGCTGTCAAGTGTGTGTCTGACCTTCTATCTACCACTGGGATCACTTAGTGCAGGCTCCATAGTAGCACATTACATCTTCCTCCAGATTCCTCACTCGCTTTTCTTTTCACTTTTCTAGGTTTTTTTTTTCTTTAGCTTTTCTTTCTGTCGTTGTGTCTCTTATTTTCATTTTGATAGCCTATAACACCGCCTCGTCTGCTGTGGTCTGGCTGTGTCCCCTGTAAACAATCCTCCCTCTCTGCTCTGAATGTGTTTCGTCTGCGTCCACGTCTGCACGCGCAGCTGCATTTTCAGCTCTCTCCGGCTCAAACACAAAAATCTGAGTTGACAATGAAATAAAAACAAGACAGAAGAGGAAACATATGAAGACAAGAGGTGTTAGGATGGGGGGGCAGAAATGCTGAGATGCACAAATGAAGAATTAGAGAGAAGGAGGTAGAGTAAAAGGGGAGGGAGAAATGCTGACAATCAGAAAGATAAAAGTGTTTGACAGAGAAAGAGAAAAAGATTTTTTTTCATTTGTGTCAGGATGCCTTTGTCAGACTCAAAGAGACAAAGTTCTTATGGCGTCAATTTGTCTTTAGTACGACGGTGACTCGTTACTTAGGCAGCGATTCAATTTGATTCATGAATCAACATTGTTGAGTCAAAGATTAAACCCCAATTCATACTATTATATCATTCGCGTAGTTTTTGGACTATAGGTAATCTCGGAGTATAAGAAGTGGCAGCCAAAAAATGCAAAACAAAGATGGAAAATAAATCATACATACATTGCACTGGAGTATAAGTCGCACTCTTTGGAGAAATCTAGTTTACAAAGACAGCATCGATAATAATTCAATATGTGTCTAAAGATTCAAGAGCCTGGATCGATTTGATTCTGATTTTTTTTAGATTCTTTTGATTCATTCAATTCTATTGAATTTTGAGTTTTGACAGTTTACACATTCAGACACATTTGTTTAGAAATACATTAATAATCTACTATTTGTTTTGAATATATTTGTATTAATCTGATACAGTTCAAATACTGTAAAATGAATTGGTGAAATATTTAGATTAGTATTAGCATACAGCGTTACATGAATTCTCAAAAGGGAAAAGCTCTAACAAAAATGTTCAGATTATTTACATTGTAAACATTGTTTTGCTTTTCCTAGTTTGGCCACTAGGTGGAGCTCTAATTATAGCAGTACACGTTTTTTTAAGAAGAATGAGTGAAGAATGAGCAGAAAACTGTTTTAGACCACAAATGGTTACTTTAAAAAATGTTTCCTTAAGAGAGTTTAGAAAATTCATGTCTGTGAGTTTATAAAGATTTTAATTTAGTCAGCAATGTATGTTTACGTCAATCAAGTGTTAGCATTAGCATTAGCGTTGTGTACTAGATCGATCTACATTTTTATGAATCGATTATTGATCTATTAAGGTTAAAATGATTCAAATCAATTAATAGATTTTATCAACCGAGCCCTTAAATACGGGAGCAAAAATGGACATTTAATCTTGAAAGTCAATTCATAATAATGGAATAGATAATACCAATAAACTGAATGCACGCTTCACTACGGTAACACAATGATGCTTATTAAGCTTTATGAAACATAGGAGGAATCTAGGCCTGTATATTAGTGCATTGTATGAACACATTTTAAGATAACTATAGCGTAAAAACATGCTAAACTCTTCATAGATTTAGTGATTTAAATCACTAATTATATTGAATTTGTCATCCTCTGAGTTGCTTGATGTAAGACTGAGCGGTGCTTCTTCTTCTGTAATGCTGTAAGTAGCAAATACTAATACACAAACCTACAGTGCCCACTAGTGGTTGTTGTTATATATTAAAACAAAAAATCACATTTAAGTCTCACCTGAGTAAAAGTTTACACCTGGCCAAACCATGAAAAGAAATGCGACTTATACTCTGAAAAAACAGTATGTGCTGGAATGGTTGCTCTGTCTGTTTACTAGATGTGTCAAATTAAACTAATATCTATTTAATAACCATTTTTTATGCCTTTCGTTTAGAACAGGAGATCCAAAACATAACAGATAAAGAACACAAAGATTTAGAAGAAAATAAATGTAATCTGATCGGGACATTCCTAGTTTTCAGTGGACCTGTATGCAGACGCTTAAATGTGGATTAAGACACATGCAGCGTTTGTCACTTTTTATTTATCACAGATAAAGACAACAAGGTAAAAGAAGTTCCAAAGATGCTCATCTTTCCGCTGTGCCACTTTAAAACACTGTTAGGTTTCAGCAGATGTTAAACAGAAGTCTACAAAAGATCTCAATTTGTCTTTTCCAAAAAACTACTGTGAATTTCTTTGCCTGTTAATCAGTACTTTGGTAAAAGGGCTGAGTGGGCTCACACTGAATACAGATGAAGATCGCTGAAGCTCATAAGAGAACCAGCCTGCAGGTCTGAATCTAGTTCAGTTTGTGAGAGGAACACAACAGATGCAGGAACACTGGAATCCTTTTTTGCACACCTTTGCTATAGTTTTTATAAAAACTTTATGGTTATAATTTGCCACCCAAACCTAATGATATGAAATAAATTAGCATACACATTAAACTTGCACTAACATTGACTTCAGAGAGCTTGTTTCCGTGCTGCACCTCGCCTGTGGGAATGAAAATGCAATTAACACACCAGCTGTAACTACACTGACTTTGGAGTACACAAGTCAGAAGAAGAAGCAGCTACGTTGTGCTGACAGCTCATGCTGCTCAAATCCCCTTTTACTTTTTGGGTTTTTGAAGTCCACAGTTTGTTTTATCTACTTTGGGCTGGAGAACCACGCAGGTGGTACCCTGCTTTTTGCCTGAAAGTAGCAAGGATAGGCTCCGGCAACACTATGACCTTGACCAGGAAGAATCAGGTTTAGAAATGTAATTTCTCAGTTGAAATAAAAATTATATTGAGTTAATTACAGATGTCCGGGTCAGGTTTTTTTGGCCCTGATCGAATTTCCAACTTGATTTTGAGAATCTACCAATACAGATTCCTGATCTCATGCTTTTGTAACACATAGAAAACTGAACCAATATAAGATATAATAAAAAAGATTATACCTATCATTATGATATCTATTTTATATTTCATTTAACCTTCTTTTGTGGTTGAACATTTAAATAGAGCACTTCTGGGATGTAGTTTAAACTATTAGTATCTTCAGAACTGATGAACATTTTTGATCACATGTGATTCGTATCTCCATTAAAAACCCTTAAAATTGACTTTCTTCCAAAATCAATAATCATTGCTATAGTATGAACATGATGATAAGCATTCATGCCTAGCTCATATCAATCAAACTACTTATTTGTTTTAGCTGTTTTGAGAGATTATGAATTGTTTTCCTTTTTTTCTTGAGTTTCCACCTCCTTGATGGTCCCTTTGCAGCCGTCTCACTACTGTCTCTCCTTTTAACTTTCATTAAAAATAAAACAGTTTTCTTGTTAAATAAATGTCTTTTGTGGGTTGTTATTTGTGTTAAACCAATAGAGACACTTGCTATGCGTTTTAAAAGTTTATATAAGAGTTGTGAGAATGAGAATAAATAAATATCCAATCCCTAATCGGGATACAACATCCGATTACAATTGAATCTGAATTCCTATACGACTACAAATTCCCCTTCCCTTACAGCCTCTCTCTACCCTGACATTTAACGGAGAGTTATGGAAAAATAGTGTCTTCAATTTTGGACATTACACCCACTCGATGACATCATCAAAAGTTGCCGTCAGCTATGTTAGAGCGGAGCTGCTAGCGCTTGGAAATACATAGCTACATCACTTTTATAACTCTAAAAAGTCATGCTAAAACAAAAATTAAAAACTTAAATTTAAATATAAACTTCTGTGCTTCAGAGCGCATCCATGTGAAGGAAAACGTTTCTCCTCTGTGGCATAGTGCGACAAGAATCACGAGATACAGAACTCAAAACACTCTACCCTTAAAAAAACTATTTCAGACACCCTTTACCACCCTTTACCCTTCAAATGCCCCTTCGATTGGATGGGTAGAAGAGATTTTTGAATTCAGCCTAAAACTACAGATTGTGGGCCAATTTCTGATCACATGATCTGATTGGGACTGGCTGGAGTTTAAATCTGTTGTTGAGCCGTAACTCATCAATCCAAATGTTTGTGCCTCATTTGGGACAGGTTAAAAAAAATGAAAAAAACTTGCTCTATTGTTGCGGGATGAGCTGGAGCCTTTTGCAAGTGTCTGCAAGCAAAATGACTTCCTGTAAATTTGTCAATAATTTTAGATATTACAAGTAAAGGGTAAAAGTTTAACAAGCTCATTTTTAAGACGTTTTATGTCAGATTATTTGTCCAGACGGTGATAGGAGTAACTCACAGTGTTGTTCATTTATATTCTTTTCAAGAATCCTGTCGTTTCTTCACACTGTTTCCTTATTATCTGTGACTCTTATGCATAACTGGGAGTTGCAGGAAAGCTGTGAATTTTCTTCCATCTCTGCTTGTCTTATCCTTCAATCTCTGCTTTATTCCGCTGCTGCTGCTTATTCAGCACAGCCCTCTCACTCATCTGTCTTTTTTGGATGCCATTCCTTCTTCTCTGCTCGACTCCTTTCACACCTCTACTTTGTCTCTTTCATATCTCCAGCACTCCATTTCTGTTGTCTAATTTTGCTCCTCTCCAAACTCCGTCTCTTTATTGCATCTGCTTGTCAGCTGTTTTTTGTGAGAAACTTGCGCTTTGGCAAAACCGCAAACAGACTACAGCGTCTGCCCTTCCTTCCTTTGCTGCTTCCTCTTTTCTTCCCCTCTCATCTTCTTCAGTCAGAAGAAGTGTTAATTGCACTTCCACTCCTGCTCATTCTCTTCCACACCTAATGGCCAAGCTCCTTGGCTTTCTTATCAGAAAACTTTATTTCTGTGGTCTCTTCATCTGTGTTTGTTTCATCTTTCCTCCTCGCCCGTCTCTTATCATGCTGTTTCCCATCAGCCGCGTCACACTAATGGCTTCATTATTCTCTTAAAGCAATAGCGTTCACTCACTCATTCATTGTCAACCACGCCTCAATTCAGACATCCCCATCAACGCGGTGGGAAGAGCTGTGAGGGGGCATGACGCGTCTTTGTGCTCGACTGCAAAGGACAGGCCTGTAATGCATGAGCTCATTGTTTTTCAATACAAACAACATCAATGATGAATGCTTCTCAGGAGAACTTTCAAATCTCAAAAACTGAGCGAGATGAGCTGCAACCTACTTAGACTTTATTAGCAAAGAGAAAAGCACCGGGGGGCATTTTTCACCACCAAAGCTTTCAGTTGCTACCTGCTTAATGGAAAGCTGTGTACGTGTGAAACGGGATATCCTCCCTTACTTTCTATTCACCCTCAGCGTCCTTCCTCTTCCTGACAGATTTTTCTGCCCCTCTACTGACTGCAGGCAGTCAGATGGTTCAGCTGCCAAGACTTACTACTCTGAAACATCTGTCCCGCTCACGCTCTCTGCTTTTCTCTCAGGTTCTCCTCCACTGCGTCCCTAACTCACTTCATTTTTAGAAGTGCTTTATTGGCCTCTGAATTAGGTTATTATTGCCAAAAGTAGACAATACACACACAAAGAGATGAATGAGTCTTGGTAACAAACTGCTCTGTTTAGACACTGTGGATGAGGTACTTCTAAGAAGGAAGAGGGATCATCAAACCCCATCATGTCATTAAACCTTTCATCCACAATGCTTTGCATCCATTGAGTGTTTCTGAGAACTGGAGTAAGTGATTGTGACATCACCGAAGAAAATTACTATTTTCCAGCTCCAACCAAATAACATCAATTCAGTCGCCATTTTTTTGCAGTACAGATGCCGCCATGTTGGAGCCAGACATCACCAGCAAACAGTGATTTGTCCAATTTGTCCCTTAAAGAAATAAACAGCTATTATTCCCCCGTTCTATATGCTCTTTAACAAGTTTTTAATTATCCCTTTTTTTAATATAAAATTTATTATTCAAATTATTCAAGTTATAAACTGACCAATTGGAGGTCTCAATTAAAGTATGTGATGTCATTGATAGATTCTCTCAAGCCAGCTTTCTAGCGGTAGGGGTGTGGCCTTCCAACAAGCTTACTCCTAATTGGTGAGAGTGGTTGCTATGGAAACATTGACTCAGACTAATCACTGCTAAGCTCACATTTCAGCAGTTCATAGCTCTCGCTTGTCTGTTATTGACCCTTTTTCTGTTCTTTGTTAATATATAAATATTCCTTTGTGTGCTTCTAGTTTGAGTTGTCCTACTCAGAACGTCACAGTAAACCATTTTCTGAGGGTGATGTGGTACTCACTTGCTCCAGTTCTTGTTTACAGTCAATGGTTTGAGTCATCTTTTCTATGGCAACCACTCATCATTCAGGAGTGAGCTTGTTGGAAGGCCACACCCCTACCACAAATCTGTCGATCAACCTTTTGAAAGTTGGATGTGAGGGCCAGCAGGCTCCACCTACTAAGGCATTGGATTGGTCAGTTCCAAACTTAATTAACTTGAACCACAGAAAAATCTAATGAAAAAAATGATTATTAAGAACATGTTAAAAGGGTATCAGAGCAAGAATGGTTATTCTGACAAATAGAATGAGTGGGTAATAGCTGTTTGTCTCTCAATAGAAATCTATGGGATTTTGGCTTCTTGGAGACAGAAGGCACCAGTACTTTCTGCTTGGAACACTCAGTCCAGTTCTCATGTACAGTCAATGTTTGCATCAAGGCACATGCTACAGGTTGGTAATACCAATGTGTAAAAGTGAAATACACTGTATAATCCGAATAATCTAGTCAAAGCAGGGCTGTACATGCAACAAATACAGATACTGGACTGGCCTGTTTTTTTACTTGACTTGTATACACTCTAAAAAAGGTACATTTCAATTATACAAAGATTCTTAGTGGATATATGTTTGGCAGAAAATTATTGAATATTTTTGATACATATAATATATAGATAACATACTTGATGCATGTGATAATTAGTGCTACCACAAACTATTATTTTAATAGTCGACTAATCGGTTCATGCACAAAGTGGATGTAAAACAAACATAATTAGCTTTTCACTAGCTAAAAACAAGATATATAGCATTACCTGCTATAATGCTAGTGTGAATGCTGTAAGCTGAACTCGGGTGCTGAAGAGGTTAGTGACGATAGCCGAAGATGCTGAAATTGATAGTTAGAAACACTGAAGTTGATAGCTGATAATGTTGAAGTTGATAGCTGAAATCGCTGAAGCTGATAGCCAGCTAAAATATTAGCTAAATGCCAAATTAGCTTAAAAAACTTAAAAAGACAAAGTTAGCCAAAACAGCTAGCATGTAGCTGAAATATTAGCTAAACTCCAAAATAGCCTAAAAAAACCTTAATAAATGCCAAAATAGTCTAAAAAGCTAACATAGTGCCATTATAACTTTCAACTTTACTACACTCCAACTCCATATCATATAAAGTAACGACTAATCGACTATTAAATGAGTCGTCGACTATTTTAATAGTTGATTAGTTGACTAATCGTGGCAGTCCTAGTGACAATAATCAATTATATTTTAAACTTCAGTGGAGGAATAGACTTAAAGAGCCATTCCAACCACCAAGATAGAAAGCCAAGTTTGGATCATTTTAGTTTCTTTTTTTCCCCTCTCCTTGGCTTTATTGCCGATTAGATCCAGGGATCAGATAATCTGCTTATGTTTGATACTACTGTACATTTGGTACTGATCTCTGTTTCCAGGATTCCTTATCTTCTCTCCAGCAGTCCTCCATCAAGCCTGCTTTGGTTTATCCTGTCCTTTATTCTGTGTCCATTTGGCTTGTGGTTGGTCTGACAGTCTCACTCTGGCAGCTGACGGGGCAGAAAAGTGGAAGAACAGGTCTTTTAACTTGGCCTATCTCTCTGTACACACCTTTTCCCTCGCCTGCTCCTCTGCGCCCTTCTGCTGCCCTCAGTTCTGCCCCTGCCCTCTCTCCCACTGCCTCACTCCGCTCACTTTCCAAGGCTTTGTTCTCACCCCTCCTCCCCCAATCCCCCTAACAGTCCGCACAGGGTCTCCGCCTTCATTTTTGTGTGCAGGAAAGGAAAAGGGTGTCTGCCAAACATTTTGGGGTGGGGAGACTTTGGGCCATGAGAAGAATGGATAAGTATATGTGTGTGATGAAACTGTTATTTATGGGGGGAGTCCCTTGAAAAGGAGATCCTGTGATTGTGTTTGCAACAGCCTGGCACATGGGTGGCTGGGTGGGAAGCATGTCGGGATTCCCGAATGTGACTCATAGCTCCTTGTTAAGAACGTTTAGCTTTAAAACTGTAAAGAAATGATCAGTAAAACTGCCGTTATAACAGACTATGATCAGACAGGATACATAAATAAATGGAAACCTAATCCCAAACAAAATCTTTTTCAAAGCCTTCCCAGAGTTTTTTTTAAATAATGATTATACCCCTTTTACCCCAAATAAAAAAAACATTTTGTTTTCTAGGACATAGTTTCTGCAGAGCGGCAGGAGTTCATAAGAATTTTGCCTCAGAGTTATGGGCGTGGCCTACCTTTCTACCCCCTCCCCATTGCTGAGAGCTCTCTGCTTACACTCTGTTCCACTAGCTTACAGCCCCTCACACCCTAAACCTAACATTACTGGTGCAACAAAAATAGCGAGCAATATTGGAGCTGTCCAGCCGAACAGTTTTTGCCAGCTCAGTTGAGGAAAACGAAGACGTACATGGATCTAGTCCTCTGCAAGTGGGGCTTGTGTCCCGGCCGGTATATTTTCTGCATTACAAATATGATCTTTTTTAAGCAACGAAATTGTATCTGTTTTCAAATTCACAATGATTTAAATAGAAAAAAACAACTTAGAAACAGAATTTTAAGCTTAATTTTTCTTTACATATGTCCTCCATCATTACAAAAATGCTTCAAGAACATGTTAAAAATACCAAAAACTAACTTTCATAGAAGAAATCTATAGAAAAATTAATGTAAAGCCATGACGAAATGCGGCCAGCCAGATTTTAGAAACATTTCTACCAGAATTTGGCTGAAAACATGGGTCTCTTGACCTGAAGTGGACTTGGCTGGCTTATATTAGGAGCTAACTTGCTCAGATGTTACTTAAATGTAATATTTATAGATAGGTCAAAGACTTTAAAAAAAGCTTCACATTTTTTCACTTCTGTCTCTTACAGATATCTTTAATATTGTGTTGATGTGCACAAACATTCATGTATGACCTGGTTCAACCTTGAAGTTTTTTTTGTTATTTTTCACAAAAAACTCCCTTTAAAAGCAATAACTCCTCTTAAGTCCACCTTATTTTATTTTTTCGATTTGTAAAGTGCAGCTTCGTTAATTTATCATTGTTACTCAAAATGTGTGCTGATGTCAATGGGCTTGACACCTTAAATCTCTTGCCCAGTTGGTTTATTTGCTGCCAGAGTGTCGATGAAGCAGCTTTTATTTAAAAAGAGCTGAACTGGAAGGCAAAAGATGGAAAGATATAGAGATGAGAAGAGACGCAACTAAAAAAATGAAAATCTGGTAAGATGGAGTGATATAGAGCAAGGCGCAGAATGATAAGACCAGACTGAGAGAAGAAGGCAAAAAGATAAGAGGGGAATGATTAGAGGGGGAAAGAGGAGGACTGGGGCGGCTATGCCAGGCCTCATTCTCTGCTTAGCAGAGAGGCTGTATAATTAAATCATGGTTTCTTTGAACTGAATGCAAAACCAGCGCAATATGTCCAACCTCATTTCTGTTTAGCAGGTTAACCACAGCAGTATGGCTACGCTCTGCATGTCTGCAGTCACCGCCATTAGCCATTCTGTCCATGGGCAGCTGCACCGAGTTCTGCTGCAGCAAACGTCCTCTGTGAGGGCAAACAAGGGTTTCTAACTCAAATATACTGTTTATTATCAGAGGTGCAATAATTCTTATTTAAATGGTCACAGATACAGTAGACACATAGATGTAAAGAAAGATAGAAAGCATTTACCTTGGTTATAAATCCAATCTTAGCCATACAGTCAGCTTATTAGCAGAAAATGCAATGACTCCTAAATGTTGGAGTAAGATATATATTTTTTCTATTTATATTTTACACAATTACAAAAATGCAATTATAATCCTAAAATAAGTATCTGTTTTTTTTTCTAGTCTTTGCAAGCACTACAGTCTAAATCAGGGAAACTATATGTGGCTCGTTAAACTGGAATAAACAATTTTGATTACTCATATTGTTTTATTTTCCCTGTAGTTCAGGTGTCTCCCCATAGTTGGCACACTACAAATAAATTCACCTTTGTTCAGGCACAGAAATGTACTCTGCATTCATGTAGTGTTTGAAGATTTTTTTTGTTTTTCTGATATTTATGTGTGTGATTTCCAAGTCAGATATCATTATTCCAACACCACATGAACGTAGCATTTCCCAGAGTTTGAGTTTTTCCCGGAGGGACATCAACCCATTGGTGAAAACTACACTAAAATGAGAACAAAAACCCCAGTTTTGAAATAAAAACTCAAAAGTATTCTGTTTTCTCTTTTGATGTCCATTGACAGCTTTTTGTGATATTTATTCTGAGCTTCTGTAAGATTTATTTCAATCCTTTGACTTTCTTAACAATAGTTTTTCTCAATGTTGCAAAGCATTGCAGAGTACTTTTCAAACAAAGTGCAACACAAAGTGCTTAACAAAATCCCAGAAATAAAAAACTAAAAATGAACACAGATGATATTTGAGTCAAATAATAAGACTAAAAGAGCTCAAACATACAGTAACAAAAATGCCTGATTAAAGCCTGATATGAATGATAAAATAAGTAGCAAACTTAGCCAGATTTTACTGTTCCAACATTTTAAAACCAGATAACAACAGTTTTAATGATCAAAAATCTAAAACTCTTCCCTCCATAATTCCTGCATAAAGAGCTTGTAAAACATTTTCTATAAAATTGTAAAGAAACAAAAGGGCTGAACTCTTGACTTGTTTTAACAGGTAAATGCTAAGAGTTTGCAAC
>NC_050524.1:21923552-21925493 GCF_002922805.2 Oryzias melastigma | reverse complement strand
AAAAAAAAAAAAAAAAAAAAAAAATCACAATAAAGGTTAAATATCTCTGTTGTAGGCTACCAATCAGTCCACTGACTACAGTATTTTTTACTAAGGGTTTTTTACCACTTCCTGTTGTGGCTTTTATTTTGACATAATGACTTCCTGTTTTACCCTTTTAAATGGATTTCCATCAATACCGAATATTTAATGCACTATATAGAACGTTTTTTCTTTTTTTTCAGGGTGTACAAATTTAAAAATCCAAAATCCAGTCCATGAAAATTTTCCCAGAAGTCTCTGCAAAAAACAATGTGCATCACTGTTCACTGAATTGGTGAATATATTGTTAGACTTTTCACCAATGGATTGTGCAGATTTATTATTATTATTTTGCACATTTTCCTCCATAAACACGTTGTTGAGTGTTGACTACCACTGGAATCCATATTTCCTGCATAAAGACCTTCAATAAATCCATATTTCATTTCATTCGGAGTACTGGTGGTTTTATAATCCAGTCTCATTATTTATCTGGTGAGTTTCTGCTCAATCTCACAATTTTGGACCAAATTGCAAAACATGCAGGGAGTCATGTGAAGATCCTGAGACTGAAAAAATGAAATTAATTCAGATGACTGTGACACTGTTTTTTGGTGTCACTTTAATCAAAGAAGGCCGTAATTTCTTATGTGTTAAGCAGATTAAAGAAAGATTGTACAGAAACTGACAGCAAGGTTCCTAAATGAGTTAAATAGACCCAAAGTGAAAGCTGAAACATGGGATTTAAAAAGGTTTCCTGACCAAAAATTTAAGACTTTTCCTCCAAAATGAAAAGCAGTTAAACACAACAACCATCGAATTTGGTCAATGAAAGACTATAACATGAGAGTTCATAAACAAAGACTTATGTCATCAAAAAACAGAGTAAATGACTGGATTCTGCAAAATTATGTAGTTTAATACAAAATAAATCAGTGTCATGGAATATAATCTGTGCCAAAAAATATTTTGTTTTTCCCTTGAAATGCTGCACAGTCTACCTTCCACTACTCTTTCATTAAACTTTACTCAACTATTTAGCAACTGTCTTTTTTAGGATGCTAAAGCATCTTGCTTAAGAGGTCCAATAACTTAAAACGTCCTGAACAGAGTTATTTGAAACAGTAAAAGTTAGGGAAGGACTAGACATTGGGGGATAGAATTCACCCCCCATCTTAATGATATTTGTGAGTGGAAGAGTTTCAGATAAAACTGAAATCAACACAGCTATTGTCCTACCTTAAAATGCTGGTCAGGAGGACAAATGTCAGACTAGTAGTGGCTTTTTTATCCACTTATTTTTGTTTCATATTGAACCACCCACAAGGAGAAACTCCAAAATTATAAAGTATACTTAAACATCTAACACTAAAACCTCTAACTGCTTTAATGTTTTTAACTTAATGATCAAACCTCCGGGCACAAGTTTAAATGGTAATTCATTTCTCACCATGCACACCATTAAAGACTCACTCAAATAAAAATTGTGTTTTTGGTGTTTTTAGCATGTTCTTGTGAGATTTTCCTCATGATGGAGGACATAGGCTATATTAATAAAAGTAAGCAAAAAGTAATTGCAAATATTTCTTTGTTCAAATTGTTATATAAATCAGGAGCAAACAAAAAAATGCAGTTTGTATTTGTGACATAGAAAATATGCTGGGTGGGCCTCAGCTATGACTAGATTCCCATACGTCTTTATTTTTCTCGTCTGAGCTGGAGCATCTCACAGCTCGACGGCTGGATAGCTTCAGTATTGCTGGCTATTTTTGTTGCACCGCTAATGTTAGCTTGGGGGTGTGAGAGGTAAGCTAGCAGTAGAACTCATAAACAAATAGGTGACAGGAAGGGGGCTTTGGCTTGATCAATGCCAACATTCCTGCCCAAAACTAAGAAGTGATGCCCTCAATTTTCAGATTT
>NC_050524.1:21920652-21923307 GCF_002922805.2 Oryzias melastigma | reverse complement strand
CAAAAATCCTACAATCCAGCTCATATCTGGCACTACAAGTAAGCCTCTCTTTACTTTCTTTTATGCCAACAGCAAACCAGATGACTCACCATACAAAGACTTTACATTTTTTACAAAAAAAACAGCCTGTCAACATTGAAGAATTCTTCCAAAACAGCTGCCAAATTGTGAGAAACTCAAAATAATAAAAATGCTTCTTTTACCAATTGGGTTATGGAGCCATAACTGATGTGGAGGAGGGGGCGTTGGGTCAATATACCAACACGAGGTTATTTATGTGTTCTCATATGAAAATAACTTTAAAAAGATAAGGACACAGGATAACTATGGGTGATATTTCTTACAACAGAGAAATTGAAACCCTGGTATAAATTCTATTCAAAGTCTCACAAACATTTTAGATTTTAAACCAAAGGACGTAGAAAAGGGCAACTTCTTAGTGTTTTTAATTCGTATTTCCATCTTTGACTGTGTGTGACAGTGACAACTTGTTGCCATAACTGTATATGTATCTCTGTCTCAGCTTGCACATAAGTTTATAGCATAACTGGGTCATCTTGTCTTTTTATTTGAACTAAGCTGCACAAAGAAGGAAACCAAAAAGGATCAGATTTGTTCTGTGTGTTTATGTATATGCTTCCTATTAAAATTACTCACTTGCTTCATCCCCGTATACCTCACCGCAGCCTCTTTATTGAGCACTCAGGCACACTTCAATGGCACAGAATAAGGCCTAGCAAAATGCTGAACAAAGGCAGTCAAAAAAAGAAAAACCTTGGAGGGAATTCCTCGAAGTGAGCTAAGACGTTCTGTCAGAGCATTTCCGCACAAACACTCACATCCAAACCCAGCAGGATACAGGAGAGCACGCCCACAGTGGTGACAGAAGAAGCCAAAGCCGAGGAGTTCCTATCAGTATGAGATTCCCTCCTGCACATGGAAGTTCCTCTAATCAGCTCCAGTCAATCAAATAACACGACTAAGCTTTCATACTGTACAGGAGGAACACACACACGTGAGTGAAGATAACTCTAAAGGGCCTATATCATGCTTTTCTTAAGCCTTTCAGAATAAACTATATCCATATATATGATCATATGTTACTTTTGGCACAGAAAAGAACAAATGTTTTCAAGATGTTAACCTAGAGCCAGCCTCGGTAGCGTGTTTGCAGATTAACATGCATATTGTGCATTTAAAATAGAAGCATTTTCCCAATCACTGTTATCTCTGTGGAGAAAGTAGGTGTCTGTGTTAGCCTGAGGGAGGTGCAGGCAGAGCAGACTCTTCCTGGAAGGGTCTGTCCTCACTTTGTGATGTCACAATGAGAAGACCTATTCGTTTTTATGGTTTGAGAGGGGCTGGTGCTCAGAGAGTAGGGTTTTACAGGAATGAGCAAAATACTTCTTTGAGATTGTTTATTGTGAGGAATTCATAATATGAAACGCTTAAAAGTTCAGAAAGTTATTTTTGCTTGAGATAGGCCAGGGGTCTGCAACCTGCAGCTCCAGAGCCACATAGGGCTCTTTTATCTCTCCATGGCCAAACATGAGAAAAGTCAGGGAGACTGCTGACCCTGCCATGGCAACCGTCGGAGTCAGCACCTCCCTACTAAGGGCTGCCTGACTATCTAAAAAATAAATAAATAAACAAAGCCAGCAAACTAAGACTACCAAGATCCAACCCCAAACTAAAATAAAGACACCCAGCAGTGTAAGACTGCTGAGGACAAGGGGGGGGGGGGATAATATAGCATTTTTTTAAAGTAAGGACTACTTTATTATTGAAAAAAAGAAGATCATTTTGATCAGTAGAAAACGACTCAAATGGCTCTTTTACTGTTAAAGGTTGCCGACCCCTGAGATAGGCCTTACAAAGCTAAACATCAGGGGATTTTAACGCTTTTAAGTTTAAGTAGAGCCTATATTAGATTAGTCTGACTACAGATACATTTCTGATTTGTGTTATCGCACCTTAAAAAAATTCAAAGCACTGTTTGTTATGAAGTTGTTGATGTTAAACTACTAACCAGCCTCAACGTTGTTTAACGTTTCTTTCTGCTTTGCTCAAGTGAAAAACATAAGACCAGCAAAATTGATTTAAATAATTTTAATATGGGGTAAAATAATTGTCAAAACAGCTTGTAAGCTCATAGACAAAGTTGTGGCCCTTTAAAAACAGAAAATAAAGAGATATGAATATAATATTTGGTTTTATGTTTGACATGTATGTTTTAACTTCAACCTTTTCTTTTTCTAAATCCTACATTTTCCCCTCACCCCCTTAAACCATTGTCAAAAGGTTATTTTACACCTAATACATTGAGTAGGATGCCTGGCCCTTTTATTTTGTGACTATTTTCCACCACTTTTAGTTCTGAAAGGGTTGTTTACATGGATGATCAGCTGTTGTCATTTGACAAAAACAAAATGCAGAGAAATTGCTGTCATGATTTGGGTCTAAGATGTCAGATATCAAATGATGATGACCATACAGTCCAAATGTTGTAAGGTCATAATAGTTGATTTCATATGGAGCCAAAAGTATGCCTAACAATTATTCAGGCCTATGATGTTTTCTCACATTAACACAAACAGAACATGTGCTTGGTTTGATGAAACAGGCCTCCAGCTTTCCACATCACGTTTGCATGTG
>NC_050524.1:21916612-21919476 GCF_002922805.2 Oryzias melastigma | reverse complement strand
GTAAGAACTACTTTATTATTGAAAAAAAGAAGGTCGTGAATGCAAATCCAAACTTCTTAAAGGCTAAAGTAAGACTATACGGCTCCTTCTAGATTTTGATTAGTAGAAAATGACTCAAATGGCTTTTACTGTTAAAGGTTGCCGACCCCTGAGATAGGCCTTACAAAGCTAAACATCAGGGGATTTCAACCCTTTTAGGTTTAAGTAGAGCCTATATTAGATTAGTCTGACTACAGATACATTTCTGATTTGTGTTATCGCACCTTAAAAAAATTCAAAGCACTGTTTGTTATGAAGTTGTTGATGCGAAATTACTAAGCAGCCTAAAACTCAAAAAGTTTAATATGGGGTAAGATAATTGTCAAAATAAAATTTACTCTCATAGACAAAGTTGTGGCCCTTAAAAAAATTAAGAAATATGAACCTAACATGTATACATAACATGTATGTTTTTAACTACAACCTTTTTTTTCTAAAACCTACATTTCCTCTTACCCCTTAAACCACTGTCAAAAGGTCAAAGATTTCATTTTACACCTAATACATTGAGTAGGATGCCTGGCCCTTTTTGTGACTATTTTCCAAAACTGTTAGTTCTGAAAGTGTTGTTTACATGGATGATCAGCTGTTGTCATTTGACAAAAACAAAATGCAGAGAAATTGCTGTCATGATTTGGGTCTAAAATGTCAAATATCAAATGATGATGACCATACAGTCTGAATGATCGTAAGGTCCTGATAGTTGATTTCATGTGGAGCCAAAAGTATGCCTAACTATTATTTAGGCATATGATGTTTTCTCACATTAACACAAACAGAACATGTGCTTGGTTTGATGAAACAGGCCTCCAGCTTTCCACATCACGTTTGCATGTGTCGGTGTGTCAATCAAAGGAACAGTTGTTCCAGAACATCATATGCAACATGATAGGAATATCTGAGAACTTCAGGAGAACACCTCCACTCAGACGACTGGAAAATCAGGGACCCAGACAAATGGAAGCTCATCATCAAAGAAAACTTTTTTGTTTTACTTATACACTTTCAGGACAGTGATGTCGAGCTGTGTCAGTCAAAATATCACAAACTAAGAGTAAAACTTGAGTGGTGCGTAAAAGTTCCATGACTGGTGAAATAGTAGAGAACATTTAAGCCATCTCACCGTCTCTCCTGGTGTTCCCCCTCAGAACTCTGGCAGTTGAGACCTGGGCTCTCCCCACTCCACTCACAGCCCCCAACAAGAAAAGTATCCACATCTGGAGAAGCCCTGCTCCCTTCATAGCGCACACCAACTTCAACACGTATCCCGAACTCCTCTCAAAGAAGTCTCCTCTCCTTTCTGTGCTGTGAAAGTCACTTGTTGAGTCCTGTCACTCCCGTCCCACGCGCCAAAGTGCCCAAATTTTACGAGGGATCCCGCTTTCCTGGGAAAGCCGAGCGCGCGCAGACACCGACCACTAAAGTGTGAAACAGCGAGAGCAGGTGGAGGATAATATAGCTCCGTTCACGGTCAGACATCAGACTGCGGGCGCCGAGCGTCTTATCAACGGGACACGACACGTGGCGACCGAGAATATGGAGAATATTCTGCATATTCTGCATCGCTCAGAGCTGGGACATCTGATGCGTCTGGCGTCAAACTTTCCCCACTGACCGGTGCGCGCTGGAGACGTCCTCTCCGCCTGCGCGCACGTACACGCGCGTCAGTGTTGGAGACGTGGAGGAAAATATTGCAGCATAAATTCCTGCTTTATTTGTTGTGATTAAATTCGATCGTGTGGCAGTAATAATTGCTCTTAATCGGGAGTTTACTGTGAAAGAACAGATGTCTGCTTCCTCTCTCTGTTCAACAGGTTACATAATTCATCTCAGAAATCCTTCAGGAAACTCCTTTAGACACTTATTTCATGTTTGATTTGAAAATGAGAAGCGTTTTATTGAAGCCTCCCTGTTTCACATGCTGTCTTGCTTAGTGTGATCAGATTGAATCTATTTATGCGAGAAGGAAATAGTTTCTGACTGTTTTGGAGGCATAAATTCCTCTGCGCTCTGCTCAAAATGGGCAGGAGGAACTCCAATGAGGAGTTAGGACTACAGAAAAATGACTCCTCCACTCACAGAAAGTTTTACTTCCATGTGACTGATGGTTTCAGCTAAGGGCTGTTACAATTAATCGATTTAATGATTTCTATTCGATTCAACCAAATGATCTGTTTGAGGTAAGTTGTTAATTGAATCAAAACGACCTATAGGCTACCATTAAAAAATCGTTTCATAATGAAATAAATTGATTATTATCAATAGATTGAGCCAGTGTAGGATAATTTTACTGCGTAAAAATGATCAAGTGTTACTATAGTGGACAATATACATGTGATGGTAGTAAAAAATGATCAACCATCATAAGAGTCCAATGTGTGGAAACACTGAATTTTGTCAAGACATGTGATCATACAGTGTTGCATATTGTTCTAGTAATATTCTGTTTAATTTTGATCTGGAAAACAACAGTGAGTGAACTTTGTGAAGCTGATATATAAACTGATTTGGAATTTATTCATCTTTACTTGTTTGTTTGTACACATATTTAATTTACAATTGATTATCTTGCAAGAAATATAAGGAATCCGGAAAATTTCACCTGCACTGTTCAGTAGCAGGTTTTTATCTCTGAGTCACACTGGTTGAATTTTGGCTAAAGATGTACTGGATCGATTTCTGTGAATCAAATCAGATCTTTAAAATGAACCAATATCAACTATGAATCGAATTGTCAACCAAAAATTACAGTAGAATTGAATTGTTGCTAAACTGAATCCCTACACGCTTATTCCAGCTGCTTTTAATGTTTTTTTTTTTTTTTT
>NC_050524.1:21912436-21916447 GCF_002922805.2 Oryzias melastigma | reverse complement strand
CTGAAGCCGACACCAAACAAACACTCCTTGAACCATCACAACTCATCGACCGATTGTGCGATCATTTATAAACTGTTGAGAGTTTGGGTCGATCAAAGAATATCAACACTGGAGCTAAATCTCCAGTTTTATAGGGTTAAATAAAAGTCTTAACCCTAAATAATCATTCCGCTCATATTTGATACACACATTTCTGAGAACCCTTGGTCCATGTTTCCTTCCCTGCAGTTGATCATAATTCCACTTGGGGCAGCAGAAGGGATTTTCCTGCTCATTTCAAAATGGCTGCTCCTATATCTCAAAAACACTTTCAGGGGCTAAAATTTAGCTAATTTTCAAAAAGTTATGGAGAAAAAAAACTCCTATACAGTATTGCTATTCATTTTACTTGCAGTATTGAAAGAATACCAAATTTGTTGATTATTCTTTATAATCGGGTTACATCATGTTAGAAATGTGTGGAACAAATTTGAGACAGTGAGGTAAATATATACCAAAAACGGATGACAGATGTGGAAAGATTGTTGTGAACCAAAACTTATCAAATCACCCAATGTATCATAATTGATACTATCTATATTTCATACAAGAAATGGTCGCATTTTATTTTTTTTCTTAGGTCCAACAAATGCTTATTTTCTGTTAATTTTAAGATATTGTGGGCTTTGATGAACAATACTGTGACCACCTCTTGAAGAAGCCAATACAAAGAGAGGGGGGTGTAGAAGAAGTCAGCCAACATCCATAGAACAAAAAATAAATAAATAAATAAAAAATAAAGAGGTAATCCATAACACTAAAAGGTGTGATAAAGTATTGTGATTTAGAATGTTTGTTTTCTGTGAAAGTACTTTCTGTAGTGTTCGTATTTAACAGGATGTTGACAATAAACAAAAAATGAGACATATTCCATAAAATAGTAATGGTTGCCTCAGAAACCAAGTATTATGTTAGGTCATTTTTTCCTCTTTATACTGTCTCGTGTATGAAATAAAGTCCGAAATGAATTGGAATCAATCATTTCCATTGAACATGAATACAAATCACAGCAGCTATAGCAAAAAAAAAATTAAACTTCAAGTCAATCGAGTTTCTAAAAAAGGTCATTTTCCTTAAGGTTGACTCACAGAAAATCTTTTCACTCATGAACTTTACATGCGTCATCTGAGTCTGGCATGAACAATAGGCAGTCTACTTTACTAAACAACAGTGTTATTGGAGGGATACATTTGCACCATCAAATGTTTCCTGCAATTGTAGCTGGATTAAGTGAATAATACACAATTTGGCAAATACACAAGATATTGCTTTCTCTGTGCTTTATTAAGAGTTTTTAAAGGATTATATTCAAGTTACCCCAGTAACAATCATATTGACAGTTTTTATATATATAAAAAAAGTGGTTTCAGCCTTCCTCACTGTATTTTGTCACTCACTCTTAGCTGCTCTTCCTCATTTTCATCACCTGTCATTGCTTTCCAAGTAGCTATTTGGAGTCTATTTATTGAACTGGCCAGTTTGAATTTTTCAGCTGACTCCGCATAAAGTCTGTAACATCTAATGCAGCTGAAAGTTGGAGCCACTTAGGGAATTATTAATAAGGGAAGAAATTAATTAAAATTAAAAGCTGTCAGACTTCCCCGCTGAGCTTCAAAGGCACCCAAAGAGTGTATTGTAAGTGCACATAAAGAGCTGGCAGGCATGAATACATCACTCTGCATGTGCACAAATACACGTGCACACTCACACACACAGAAGACTCTCGGAAAACTCCTACTGTGGTGGGAAGATGACAACATCAGGGCATTAATAGCACATATTGAAAGAAATAGTGAAAACAAAACACTATTAGAAAGAAAAAAGCATGAATGAGATAATGTAGTCACATACACTCGTATGGGGGGCGGATCTGTACAGGTGCAGCAGGTTTTTGGGTTGTCCGGGTCCATTGAGGGTTGTAGAGAGGAGTGGCCACATCTTGTAGGATGTTCACACAAACTATGCTCTGAACTCCCAAGAAACGTATCAAGTGAGCAGCATTAATGGGCTCCATAAGCCTATAACCCGCCTGTGTTTCACCTGCTGTATACCTATAAGTGTTCACTTCAAGCTGTCGCTTGCAGCATGCCTGTAGAAAAAGTTAGCATGAGCAGTTTTACTCTATGGCAGGGGTCTCCAACCTTTAAAAGAGCCAATCGGGTTGATTTATCGCCAACTAAAACCCAGTAGGATCCACAGTCTTCACTCACCTTTTAGAAAAATAAGATACTCATTTATTTTTATGTTTTGCTACTGATATGATTCATTTACATAAACTATTGTGTGTTTTTGGCATAATTAAAACATAAAAATGAAGACAAAATAGCTTTTTAAAAAACATTGAAATTGTTTAAAGCCTTTGACAGGGCTTTGCATGGGTTCCTTTCAAAATAAAAGACATCCTACACCATAGGATCAAGTCAATCCAGCAAATACAGAAGGAAATGTAAAGTGATCAATGTTTTTTTTTAAAAAACAAAAAACGTTTTATTTGACTGTTTCTGGTGCATTTTAACCACAAATTTATCAATTTAACCAAAAAGAAAAGAAAAAAAAACTAATTAAGTGACCACTACCACATATTTAAACAATGAGGCACACTTTAAATCCTTGAATCTGTTCAAAAATGGAAAATCTGCTTTATTATTCAGTGGATTATTACTCAACATAGCTTTAATTCTTGTTGTGCTTACTGACAAATAAATTGATTTTCTGTGATAAATGAAGCTCAAAATGAAGTCCAAATGTGTCAGGATGACATTGATAAACCACAAAGGATTGATGGAGAATTACGGCTACTGTTGTTAGGATCCTCGTTGAATGATTCATACCGTCCTTCAACAGATTGTGAATGAGTTCAATAAAAATCAAGTTAATTAAATTTTTTAACTTTACTACTTACTGAATTTTTCCTTTACAGCTACTTTAACATTTTTTTAGACATTTTATTGTAACCAAAGAGCCACAATGGAGGGGCAAAAGAACCGCATGTGGCTCCGGAGATGCAGTTTGCAGACTCCTGCTCTACGACCTTGATATTTTTGTAAGGATGTATCCCATGCAAGTTTGCCCATTTTTCGCTTGTGAACAGCCCATATTCATCCATAAGAGCAGTTGTGACTACAGCATAACTGCAGTGATGTAAACAAGTCCTCACAAACAGCACATTACAATAGCCAGACTCTGTAGAAGTAGAATCAACAGCACATTAAAACTGTTCAGTGGATTACAATGCTGTGCCAGCAGCAGATCCACTCATAATCCTGCGTTTTTTTCCTTCCCGTCAGTGTTGAGTGTTTGTGTGTCCACGGCATGTGTCTGCATGAACGATCTGGCATTTGTCGTGTCTTCCCTGGAGCGAGTGCGCAGTGTGTAGACATACTGTTAACGCTCATGTCTGATGCGTGTCTGTTTACATGGGGTTAGCAGGCTTGCCTCTAAAAACAGTTGATTTAATCTGCCTCCCTGACAGGCTTGTTTGAAATGTCAAAGTTCCCTTAGGCAGATTCTCTGAGTCAGGTTTCAAGCAGAACTTTCTATCAAGGGATTAAAATGAAGGAATAAAGACAACATTGTTCATGATGAGCCTTTGATCTGCGTGACTCTGGTGGTCCAGAGATCATGTCAAGATTTCACTTTTGCTCACCGGGTCATTCTCAGGCTCGCAGGCTTCCTGCTAATGATGGGATGATCTGTACCAGGGAAATCTCATTTTCCAAAAGCAACATTTAACCTATTAATGTTAGCAAACAATAAATACTTACTTAAAGAAAAGTTATTTTAAAACAATAGATTTTTCTGCCCGTCACTACAGCTGTTTAAAATGTGGGTGTTTGGATTTACAACGAATGGATTTCCTGTGTCAGTAGTGTTTTTACCTTTTTTTTAAACAAAGTCTACTTTTTTCCATAAAATATCACAAGGCTTAACACCAATCATGTAAAAAAATTAATAAATAAAATCTACGGTCTT
>NC_050524.1:21906138-21912177 GCF_002922805.2 Oryzias melastigma | reverse complement strand
CGAATGGATTTCCTGTGTCAGTAGAGTTTTTACCTTTTTTTTTTAAACAAAGTCTACTTTTTTCCGTAAAAAAATCACAAGGCTCAACACCAATCATGTAAAAAAATTAATACATAAAATCTATGGTCTTTATTAACAATATGCAGTCATTTTAATCAAAGTGTCTTGAATGGGAATAAAAAATCCAAATAAAAAAACGTTATGATCTTTAATATGTTTTAGTGTTCAACACGGGAAAACAGAGCTGATTTCCTGACTGTGATTTGAACTATTGAAATATTTGCTTTAAATCTACCACTATAGATGATCACCTTTTGACTTTTAAGAGCCACTCCAATCATCTTTTGATTTTTTTAATTAACATTCAGAGTTGTCGTTATATTATGATAATGCCATTTGTCAATGTCATTTTCTAGGACAGAGGTCTTCAAAACCTGCAGCTCCGGAGCCACATGTGGATACCCCTCCATTGTGGTTCTGTGGTTAGAGAAAAATAAAAAGTTTACATTTTAAAAAGTAATGTAAAAAGTAAGTGAATCACAAGTTCGACTAATAGATTTGAGTGCCACTTAACACAGAAAAACCAATTTGAGGTCAGTAAGCACAGCCACAATTTCTATTTTTTTTTAACAAATTAAAAGTTTTTCTGTGCACCTAATGGTTTGAAAAATGCTTAGCTCCGATTTAATCTTGGTTAGTTGGATTTACAAATTTCTCACCGAGATGCACCACAAAAGTAAAATAAAAAGTTTTTTTTTTTTTTAATAAAT
This sequence comes from Oryzias melastigma, assembly GCF_002922805.2. Lineage (NCBI taxonomy): Eukaryota > Metazoa > Chordata > Actinopteri > Beloniformes > Adrianichthyidae > Oryzias > Oryzias melastigma. The sequence goes on along the minus strand of NC_050524.1, from coordinate 21,911,407 downwards.
CACTGCAGACATTATACTTCCTACAACATTTGCTGCAATGACATGGACCTTGGTGACATAGGGTGGCTACATGCCACAAGAACATGTTAAAAACAAAGCTTCCTGACTGATTTTTAAGCAGAAGAAGAAAAGCTGGAGCCACTTGATTGAATTTGATGTTAAAGTTTGGTCCAACAGTGGTTTAAAAACCATGATGTGGCACCATTTGTTGATTCAGAGCCTCCTGTAGACTCCTACATTAGTTATTTCCCTACAGCGGAACATCTCACGTCCTATTGAATATTTCAAGGATAAATCTGTATTTCTTGTTTATGTTAATACAGTCAATAAGTTTGGGTGCTGCGGTTTGCTTGAAGCACTTTGAAGAACGTGCCGATCTTTCGTAGACCAGCTGCTTCTGTCTCATGCATTGATGGACGGGACAGGGCCTTCAGGGACTGCGTAATGTGCTGCCTCCTCCTCTGTTAATGATGATGTTGTGGAAGTGAGTAGTTGTTACTGATTTTGGCTGTAGGACTCTGACTGTTATTGTGATTCAGAATGAAACAAATCCAATGGCTCCCTTGAGGTCTTCTGGTGCCGTTTAGGAACATGAATAGCAACAAAGCTCAAGTCGTATTTACATAAAGTGTCCATCATATACATCTATCACATCTTAATGCAGTTGCTGAATTTACAGGGTTTTAATTCTACTTTTTTGCCACCAACAAATTTCAAGGCAAATAAACTCAATTATAACGAGACGTGTTTCATTAGCTTTTCTCTGCAGGGTCAGTGTGGCTCAAGCATCTCTGATAATGTTAGCTTAACTCAATTTAATACTTTGGTTTGTTGACTGCATTATAATATAGAGTTTTGCCTTCAAGAAAAATAAAAAAACAATTATAAAATCCTGTTGGTAACATTACTGCAGGATGATAAATTGGTGTCACACTTTTGTCCTTGGCTGATTTTGGTAAGAAGAGTCTTATAGAACAAGGAGTTTAAAGCTTTTCATTGGTTCACTTTTGGCTTCTCGTCCATTCTTTGATGTTTTTTCTTGAGTGACAGAGAGAAATCCTTCAAGATGTGTGAGTGTGGATGAAAAGGAGACTGAAAGACCGGCATTTGGGGAATTTTTCTGAATGAGTCTCCTGTCCGTCTGCCTCCCTGCTGTCTTAAAACCAAACCAACTGGCCTTGGAAGAAATGAATTATGACATGTGCAGACGGTGTCCTAAAAATGTGCCAAACTATTGTCAAAAACTGTTCAGTGTATTTCTATTGCCATATATGCGATAAAAGATTAAATTTTTCTTCAGCTTATTCTAAGAGTTTATTGGACTGTAACTTTTCTTTGTATTTTCCTGCATGCAAATAGTCACCTAACAGTGACAATTAATGTTGGTACAGGATTAAGATAGAGAAATTAGCAAATTGCTAAAGCAAAGAAAGATGAAAAGTTGGGATTATTTACAACTAAAATATTTTTTTTCCCTGCTATAAATTCCTCTTTTTAATAGCCTTTCTGTTGTTAGTGTTATCATCTCTGCCCACTCTGATCCAACCACCTCACCTGCAATCAGTTTGACCTGATTAGTTTTGTCAGATTGTCTCATTCCTGGTTCTTGGGTCACCGATCTGCCCTGACCTGCTTGTGTTTTTAAGTCTGATACCTGACTGAACTCTGAATCTGTATGATGGACAAATATCTGTGTTTCTATTCATTTTCAGTAGAGCAGGGGTGTCAAACTCAATCGTACAGGGGGCCAAAATCCAACAAAACACACCTTAAGTGTTGCGGACCGAATAAGACAAACGTTTATTGAACACACTAAAGCTACATTTTTGAAACTTTAAAAGCATACTTTTTAACTATGAATAAAAACAGGCAGGAATATTATTCCAGAATAAATCAACACAAACCTTAAATAACTCTCAATAGTTTACCCTTCATAAATATATTTTGTCAAAATTATACAAGTTGGAAATAAATTAACATCAACAGAAAAAAAACACTAAAATTTCTTTACTTTTATGTGATTTTATATGAAAAATACACTTGTTAGTATCCCAAAAGATTTGGATCTCCATAAAATATATTCTGTTAAAATTATAGAAATGCTGCCAAACAAAACAAACAAAGCCGGAAATAAAATACAATTTTGCTTTTTATACAAAGCTGTGTTCTAAAAAGAAAACCATAGATCTTTATAACTGATCTCTAAACCTCCATCAGTGTGTTACCAGCACAAGATAACATGGGGCCCTTAATGACAATAAAATAAAATGATGTGGAGGGCCAGATAAAATTACCCCAGGCCTTGACTTTGGCATGTTGTGTTGTTTTTTGACATCTTCATCATTTTGAAGCAAGGTTTTTGTTTTTCTGCTAACCCTCTTTCATATAATTTCGTATCTTCCAGTACATCCTTAGGGGCCGTCTAATAAAATACATACATCTTTTAGTCAACGTGTGTTTTCCCAGTTTGGCTAACATCTAATTCCTCTTTGAGGTTTACCTTTCATCACTTACCATCTTGTCACTAAAGTCAAAATGTGTTGGTCTTTTGTGAACTGATTAAATAATTTCCCACAGTGAAGATAAAAGCTTTCCTCACTCCAAGGATTCATCTCAGTTGAATTGTTGGGCATTTAGCAGACACTTAATCACTCCAGATTTCTTAAGGTCAAGGTGAAACATTTTACCCTCCTATTGCAAACTTTCACAGCGATTATCTTTTATTTATAATTATGCATTGCATTTAAATAGGTCGAGGTGTCCTCCATAGCATTTTAAAGTAGCTAACTTATAATTTTCAAATGGGAAATAGTCATGCTTCACTTCTTGAGTTGTTTTTTCCTTAATTATTGATATAGGTTTTGGAACTTTTTAGAAAACATAGTTTTAATAAGACAAAAAAGATGAATAACAAACAATGATGTGACTGTTAGCAAGTCATGAATAGATGTTCTGATAAACTGTGTTCCTCCCTGTGTCAATAAAATCTAAATGATGTGTCACTATCCACAAATTCTTGCTTTTATTGCCAGTTACAGCTCAGCATTCCTACATATTTCTCTGACATGTTGATCAATGTCTCCAAAATTCCATGTAAACGCAGATGAATGATGCGTGTCAAATACCAGAAAAACACACTTTATTTTACCTTCTGCAATCCTGCAGTTGTATTTAAAGTGCAGACTTTTGATGCCAGAGCCGTAAAGATTTCTTTATGGACAAAATAAAAACTGTTGTTTTCAATCTGTGATGAGGGTTCTATGTTTAAAGATCTGCATCCCTTCATTTTGCTCATTTGGGTAAAGTAATGCACTTTCAGTAATACTGGCTAATAAAAGCAAAGAGCTAACTCATTAGGCCACATTTAAATGCAAGTAACTCCTTCATAGACAACCAATTAGCAGATGATTTGCTTCTAATTATTTTTTTCGCTGCAGTGACACTGTTTGGTTAGTAAAGCTTAATTTTCCACAGATTTGTTTGTTTTTTGCACACTTGTCTTTTGAGAACATTAAAACCTTCAAAGAGAGAAGACAAACTAAGCAATGTGAGGTCTTCTAATAGTTTGCCGTGATATTTTATACAAGAACATGAAAAATGTGGTTAGAACAGATCAATCCAGGTTAAAGTCTTTGTCAAAACTGTCCCTATGGGTAGATCCCCAAGCGTCCCTAGGGGAAAAATTGAGCAAACCTATACGGGGCTGGGTTAGGTTATAGACCACTCTACAACCTCCCCAAATCCAGTACACTCGGCATGTAGCATTTTAGTGTTGTTCATGTGATAAGTGTGCACTCCTTGATTCAGCTTCACTGTCAGGAATGAGAAAACTAGACAGAGCATATTCTGTGTGGATATCCTATGCAAAAAGTGGGCAAACTTGTACTGGGTATGGTAGGTGGCCTGCATAAAACATCAAGGTTGTAGACTGCTTGGTGAGACTGTAGTGTGAAAATGTTCAACCACAATACTTTGGGCATGCTGTGGGTGACAGGTCATAGTAAGCACAGAATAAGTTTGGGTGTCGTATGGATTTTTCATTTTTTCAAACCCCCTCAAATCCTGCCCACTTGTCAAGGAGCCAGTTAGTGTTGGTCACATGATAAATGTGAGCTCCCTGCTTGCAGTCTGACTGTTAGAAATGAGGAAATTAGACATCCATCCATCTTCTTGCGAGTCGCAGGGGCAGCAGTCTAAGGAAAGATGCCCAGACTTCCCTCTCCCCAGCTCCTGTGGGGAGATCCAGAGGTGTTCCCAGGCCAGCCGTAAGACGTCGTCTCTCCAGCGTGTTCTGGATCTTCCCCGGGGCCTCCACCCAGTGGGACATGTCCAGAAAACCTCCCAAGGGATGCATCGAGGTGGCACTCGGACCAGATGCCTGAGCCACCTCAAGTGGCTCCCCTCGATATGGAGGAGCAGCAGCTCTACTCCGAGTTCTCTCAGGGTGACCGAGCTCCTCACCCTATCTCTAAGGGAGCGCCCAGCCACCCTCCGGAGAAAACTCAATTCAGCCGCTTGTTCTTTCGGTCACAATCCAGAGCTCATGACCATTGTCAAATACTGTGACGAAGATTGACCATTAAATGGAGAGCCTTGCTTTCTGGCTCAGCTTTCTTTTCACCACAACAGACCGGTACAGCGACTGCATAACTGTAGACGCTGCTCCAATCCACCTGTTGATCTCACGCTCTGATCTTCCCTCACTTGTGAACAAGACCCCAAGATCTCTAAACTTCTTCACCTGGGGCAGGACATCCTACAGGCATTCTACGGGCACTTATATATCACATACACACCTTATCCTTGCAGCATTTGTGCACTGTCAGTAAGAAACCAGTTCTCCCAGCTCACTAACTACTAGAGAATGGGGTAAGGGCACGGGACGACAGCATCGCCCCAACGTCATGAGTGTGTGGAGCTTACGTAACCCCACAAATACTTAACGATACACTTACCACATGCACAACAATCATGTTTCCTTTTATGACCTCTCTTTAGGTGGCTAAATAACCCTAAAGAGAACTGTGCTCCCTTTAATCCTTTAACAATAAAGCTTACATGCTGACATGGGGCATGTGATACTGGAGCTGATATGCAACACTTTTCACTAGTGACGTGCCTATGCAATCACATTAAATCACATGATTCTGTTAAAGTGAAAGCAGCATGCAACACTTACATTAGCAACATGTTACAGGATGACATAAAGTAAGAATCAGGTGAGTTGCATTGATCGCAGAGTTATGGTATGTCAACATTCGTGTGTCAT
>NC_050524.1:21898933-21905656 GCF_002922805.2 Oryzias melastigma | reverse complement strand
AAACCTATGCAATCACATTAAATCACATGATTCTGTTAAAGTGAAAGCAGCTTTGCGCTAACATGCAACACTTACATTAGCAACATGTTACAGGATGACACAAAGTAAGAATCAGGTGAGTCACATTGATCGCGTACATGGTCCAGAGTTATGGTATGTCAACATTCGTGTGTTATTTAGCCATCGCCAGCCACATTGCTGGTGTAAAAGATTAAGACGTGTCGGCCCATATCCAGAACCCTCCACAGGCCTGGACAACCTAAAAACGTACAACACCAGTACAGGTCAACCCCCATACATGTAACAAAGGCTTTAGCACAGAAGAGAGGGGACAGATTGCTTGGTATAGATTTGCTGGACGGGCGGTCCTCCGTGTACTGGTGGGAAAAGCTTTGAAGTCTACAGAAGTGACGATGATTTCTATAAAAATCTAATTAGACAGTTTTCCAATTTATAGTCAAATCTTGTTGGCTCAGGAGCTGCACAGGCTGTGTTTGCATTTATATATATATACATTTTATCATTCACAGCTGTAGGACTTTTATGCATGCCAATGCAACAAACCTGATTCAGAACTGATCTGGAATTCAGTGTGCAACAAAAGCTGCTACACTTTTCCCTGCTCAGTGATTTGTTTTTCTGTAGAAAAATGGTGCACCATTACCATTTTCACAAAGAAGAGAAAAAGCAACTTTTTTTATTATCTTTTTTTTTCCCTTCAACAACGCACACAATGAATCAGTTTCAATGCAGGAATGGAAAGGTCAGGCCTTGTACTTGAACACTGTACTTCACCAAGTCCTGACGATAATACGATTCAGATTTGTTTTGGCCACAAGCCAGCTGTACGCTGGCTATATAGAGGACATTTATTTTGTTTTTTGCCGTGTCTCAGCCTCGAGAGCAACAAGCCGGACGACAACTGATCCTATTCCAATTCTTTACTAACTAATTATCCGCTGGCCTCCAGCTCTGTGCAGCCTGACTGGAACAAAATAATTACATACAGTAAACAGACACAGTGAGACCCGAGCAGCCTTTCTGAATTAAAGGAGTCCAAATGATGGTCAGCCTGTTACAGCTATTTCTATCACTTCGGCTTCAGGCGCTTCTAATGAAAACACCCACTTACATCCACTTAGTGTGCATCACATTCTGGGGCAAAACATGCATTCTTACATTTGAGACCTCAGGACACATTTTAGACCCACTTTCTTTGTGAGCTCTAGAGGTTTTTGGGGTTTATTTTTGGCAAGAGAAGATTTGAAATGGAAATTGTTCAAACAGCATAAATTTATGTGAATGAATGTGCACTTTCCAAAATGTACTTCAGTGTCTTTTACGCCACACAGTTAAATGATCATTCCTTTTATGGCCAAAATATATAAGCATCTGGTCCAGGAGTCTGCAAAAACGGAACATTTTAAGAACCATTTGGTGTCTGTCTTTCAGACTAAAACTCAGCGAGAGCCAAAACTTTAAATAAATACACTTTATTTATGTTTTTCGACCATTAATTTAAAAGTTGTAGCTTTACATCGACAACTGCAGAATCACAACAGTGTTATATAATTCTATATGATAATTTTTAATTATTTTACTTTTGATATCACAATATAAAAGTCCTTTCAAAATAAAACACATCCTGTTTTAAATAAAATCCTCCTGGTTTACTTACATTAAAAATATAAGACACTCAGAAATGGCATTTTCTATCATTATAGAGAACTGTCATCCTTTTTCTCCCTTTACACTGAAAATAAACATGACAACGTTGATGTAGATTTCAATTTTTAAATCTATACATGTTTATGTAATCATATACTTCAAGATTTTTTCTCTGAACAACAACTGTAGCAGAGGATTAAAATGTATGTGTGCTTTAAGCTAATTCTAATAATAAACCATTCTGACAGTAGATTGAACTCTTTAATCATCATTTTGTGTTGCCCTCTTGAAGCAGACGGGACTTCTTCTTCATTCTGGCAAGTTCATTCACCCCAAACTGATGATATTTTGTTACTTTCTTTGAGCAGATACATGACCACATGCACTGCATGCAAGGTGTTGTGCTGTGTCAAACAAACACGCACAAAAAAATAAAATAGCTGAAAAAGAGAAATGACTCCCACAATACTAAGATAGAAAATTTACCTTTATTATTAAAATAATAAAATTAATAAACAATAAAATTTAATTAAATTGAATATTTCAGGACCTCAACAACAGTGATCTGACTTGTTAAAATGTAAAAAGAAACTAAAACACAGTTAACTAAAACAAAGTAACAAAAACTACTACGACAAAAAAACTTGAGCTTCAAATTTGTGTCACCTTTCTCTCTTTTAACGAATGTCCAATGCGCTGGTTGACGCTTGTCCAAAATGTTTTCATAAATTTGATGCTCCAGATGTGTATGGCAGGAGCTACTGTCCAATTTTTTTTTCCCCTGATTGCTGCATGGAAGCATTGTCTGCATATCTCATTTTCAATGCAGGGAAGACAAGGATAAAGTAGAGACATCAGGTTTAGTTATTTTGAAGAGCTCTTCAAAAGTATTGGTAATCACGGCTCTACGTCTGGGTTCATGAGATCATTCAGAGACTTTTTCAGGGCGGTGAAATTCACCATCTACTGCAGGAGCTGAGTCTAAATGAAGGACGCCTTCAGCGGTACTTCTGTCTCTCTGGGACCCAGTTTGAAGACTTACTACGATAAAAATTAGAGAGCTTTTTATTATTGTCTCGGTGTCTAGATGAATAATCAACTTTAAGAGCCTGTTGGAACAATCGGTTCCACGTTGGTTAGGGTTAGGTTAGGCTCCACCCACTGTGGGACAAAGCTGAGTCCCTGATTGGGTGACACATAACAATTTCTCGGTTGATGTTCAGATATTTGAACTTTCAAATCCTCGCCAAATCATGCGAGGGATAAAGAGGGAATAAAGTAGCGAGAAGCTGGTTTTGTCTTTAGTTGTTGTGTGTTAAAAGAAAGTCTCATATAGATTTTAAACTGATCATTTCTAAACCTGAAAAAGATGAGTGCAGATGCTCCAAACCTAATTCTTGATTTGCAGTTTTTTTGCAACACTTTTTACAAAGTGTTGCATAAAATCGATGAAAAATTAGGATTCATATGTATTTATTGAAGTGGCAGCATACTGGACTACAAAGTGATGACTCAGCAGTTTGAGGACAGCTTTATTTTCTTCTGAACTTGCAGGACCGCTTCTCCCTATGATGAATTTCACAGACCCGTGGTGGATAACTGAAATAAAGCATCTGCTGCTGCAGCTTATCGTCTCTTCAGTCAGTTAAGTCTGCCTCACACGCTGGAATCTGAGCGAAGTGAAAAGAGGACCTACAATACTCAGCTTTGTGCTTTCAACACTGAGGGATTTGTGCTTAGTGCTCTGCCCACCTTCATCCCACTGCAGCAACACACACTGCCTGTTATTTCACAGCTTCAAGAATCTCTATGACACAAAAAATGTATTCTTCCTCAGGGTGTAATTTCTGCAACTCTGAATTGAACTTCAAGTTAAATCTGATAAAATACAAACATTTAAAACTTTAAAATAAATGTCACTTCAATCTACAACACAAAAATATTTGTGACGAGCAAACACATCTACTTTATTTATTGATTAAAATTGTGTTTTCTGCAAAGCATGAAAATGGTTCAACGTGCTCTCATTGAAAGGATTTAACGAGACAGTTTGCCGTCAATGCATCTTCGTTTGCAGACGTTAGAGAAGAAGCCTCGTCTAAGTTTGGATAAAATGCATGTTGCTTATTCCCAGCACCTGGCAGGATGTAAACACAACCTTGCAGGCAGGAAGTGCTTGTGTGCGGCTGTGTTTGTGTCCAAAGGCTGAGCCTTTTTACGTTTTGACTACATCATCACAGTCTCATTACCTTCCCTCCTTCTGCAGTGCTAGTTTTTCCCCGGGCCCCAATAATTATATTTAAATCTTTTCCCACAATATTACAGATGCGTGGATGTAGTTTAAATGACGGTGTGCAAAGAGTGGTTTGATTTTGGTTTGAAGATTTGTCACAATGAAATTGTTTTGGGTCACCAAACAAATGTAAAGATTAGACAGTTTTCAGGTAAAAGATGTTTAATATTTATTGAAAACAGTGTGAAAAGGTTGTGCCTACGGTGTAGCTTCATGGTATCTGCCGTAGGTTAACCTTAATTCTTTATTCTCAACAATTCGAATAATGAAATACTCAGAAATGCAATTTTCAGTTTCATTTTTTTTTTCATGTACATCCTCCATTATTTAAAAAAATGCCTCAAGAACACGTTGAAAAACATTTTTTTTCTTTTGGAGTCTTTAAGTGTGACAAACATCCAAACATGTCCTCACACCACCCTATACAGGTTCTATTCTTGGTATTGATGTTTTGAACTCCTGTTTTTCTGCTTCCTACACTTTGTAGAAAACAACAACCAAGTGGACCCTTTAATGTCACCTTTTGAGAATATTCTCCCAGGAATTGAGTTTATAAAAGCTTCTCTGATAACTCCATGTGAAATGAGCTCTTTTTTTTTTAAGCAAACATTTACTTGCAAAGAAATCACTTCTGGCGGCAAAATAGATGCACTAATTTCATTTTTTTTCCTATAATATCTTCAGTAATCATTTGTCTTAACCTCTTAATTATATCTGAAAGTTTACAACAGTTGCAGTTTTTTCTTCTTCTCTTGTTTAACTTTGTCTATACTTTTCATCTGCTAATCAAAAACTCCCACTCCCACCTCCAACTGCTAAATCAGTGCTGCTTATTTCTACACACGGTGACTCACACTCCCTGTGCAGCTGGGATTTTAAAGTTTGAATAAGATTTCTTCTCCACTGCTGATGTATACACACTGGAAAAAGACTACATTTTACCCTAAGTTTGACAAATATTTTTATTTTTCATTATTATTAATTATTAAAATAATAATAATAATAATAATAATATTGTCAAGATTTTTCCATTTTCTGGTGACCACTTCCTCCCACTGACTTTATCAGAAATAAACTACACTGATTCACTCGTAGAAAATAGTTTACTTCTGGCTCCAACCAAATGAAGTTAATTAAGTTGCCATGTTGGAGCCAGAGGACGTCAGTAAGCAGTGATTGGTCCGAGTCAGTCTGAGTCAACGTTTTTATGGCAACCACTCTCGCCAATCCAAAGAGAGCTCGTTGGAAGTTCACACCTCTAACACTTGAAAGTGGGCTACAAAAAAATCTGTCGATCAATTGTTTAGAACGCTGGATATGAAGGCCAACAGGCTCCACCTACTTTTATTGAGGAATCTGAGTGGTCAATTTATAACCTGAAAAAATAGGATTATCAAGAATATGTTATAAAAAGCAAGAATGCTTATTCTATATATCCTCAATCACTTTCCTTGATTTAAAAAAATATATATATCTGACCCAGCCCCAAGCTGACCACAGCCTTGACCACATAACACTGGGTGAACGGCTCATCTCTCAGAGGCCAACTCCAGACAGAGGCCCCAAGCGTACCTGCTGCAGGTGAAGTGCTGTAACGATTGTATTGGCTCTTTCATTAGACTCTATAAAGGGTCCAGCTGGGATGTAATGGGTTTCTGATTGAGACAACTTCTGACTGTTTTTCTTTAAAGGTTATCTGATCATGCCCCCAAATAAGCGGGACGTCAGGCAGGTGAAAGATTCTCCAGGGGGATTTGCTGTCCCACTCGGCCTGCCTAAGCCTCTAAATACCGTCAAAGGGTTTGTGTATTCTTTATTTCCAAAGTAAAAGTCTTCATTCTACAATCATGAGATTTGGTATTTGACCTACATTCAGGTGAAATTTGAGGTTAAACTACAGAATGGTTCCCGATCCCGCCTGTTACTGGGGCTCACTTTTCTCCCAGGGCATGATGGGTCAAATGCGAAGAACAAATTTCACACTACCAGGTGCGTGACGACTGATGGGACTTTCATTTGAACTCTTTCTTGTACAGCAAAGAAACCCAACCATTGGTCAGATAATCCAGTCAACCCCACATTCAGAGGATAAAACCAGCAGACCCATAGACTCTTGATGTTCTAAATCTGTGAAATGATTGATGTAAAGATGCTAAACCAAGCTTGCTTTTGCCCATCTGGGTTGCATGCTGAGTGCCATAGCCTGCAGTGTTTTTGTGCAAGATTTCCAACTGTGAAACTATACAGAGATAATATAACAGGCTTAGTTCATCTGTGATGCCCTTCAGTGCCATTTCTTGCAGTAGTATTCTTGACTTGCACAGACAGGTAGGCTGTTTTTTTTTTTTTTACAGCTTCCCCTCTTACTTTGAATTATGTGGCTTGACAGGTGATTACCAGTAGCTGCAATGCTGTCCCTTAGTACTTTGAATTGTCAGCCATGAAGAATCTGATGCTGGATTTTTGACAATACGTGTTTACATTTCATATAGGTCCCTGTAATGCTCAGAGGCACAAAGACACATGGACTTAGGTTTTAGTTTCAGCAGCTCTGGTTGTGTTCAGACACATGCTGTTGTCTTTAGGGCTGTTCCTCACCGCCGAGCTCTTTCACCGACACAAGAGCAGACAGCTTATCAGCGGGGAGCAGGCTGCTCTGTGCACTGTCTGTGTTTATGAAACTTTTAAATTTATTCAAATGTATTAATCTGCTCACTTCATTAATACGCCGAAGCAAATAAATCATTAAGTTATGAAAAACA
>NC_050524.1:21882735-21898822 GCF_002922805.2 Oryzias melastigma | reverse complement strand
AATTGACAGGATCTGCTAATGACAGGACAGGCAGTAGTTTATTAGAAAATCACCTCTGAGTTGCTGCAGAACAAGCCCGTCCCCACTTCCCGACACCCATTCGTTTACACTCTCTCCTGCTAACTAGTCCCTCAGTCCCCAACTTGTCCCCAAAATGCTGAGCAGTATTGTAGTTATTTTGAGCCAGATACCAGCTCAGACAAGGAACATGAGGACATACATCAGAATGGAGCAGAGCAGGGAGCTTGTGGCACACCCAGCGTATTTTCGACATAACAAATACCTTCAAATTAATATAATTTTTTGTCTGCACTTGATTCACAGCGATTTGAATAAAGAAATACTTAGAAATGCAATTTTTGAGTTTTTTTTTATATGTCCTCCATCATTAAAATGCCACAAGAACATTTAAAACACACATTTTTTTTCTGAGTGGGTCTTTAAACAAATTGAAAGAATTGAACCTTAAGCCTTTGTTATTTACATTAACTTTCAGATGTCTCAACAATACAGAGAAAATATTTGAGTGAATCAATTTTTATCTACCTTTATCATTTTTATCTATGAATTCAAGGGAAACTTAAACTAAAGTGGTGTCCAAGAGGTTCTTACGCTGTAGGTTTCTCTGATTTCATGTTTATCATGATGTGTCTGAAAACCATAACTGATGGCTTTACTGAAGGATGACTGATTGGGGTTGGCTGGACTGAAGCCTGACAACATGACAAGAATTGATGTGCTGGTAAATGAAGCAGGGAAATGTTGCAGGCTTTCTACTTTCCTAAAGTTAAAGTGAACTCAGACCGTCTCAAATGAAACAAAAGTGTTTCTCAGTTTATCCACCTCAGGTGATGATGATGTAATTCCTGACTTCTAATTGTAAATGTGTGTATTCACTGTGATCTTATGGTCTCTTCAGTGAATGTTTTTTTTCTTCTACAAATAATTGTTAAATAGTTGAACTTCATGCATGAGGTGGTTTTATTGCTGTGTGTAAAATGAGCATAATGGTCTGTTTCTACTAGTCAGGGTAAATGCTCTTTTATGTTTTTGCTGCAAGAGGCTTCTTTCCCTAAATATGCTGCAAAACCAAGAAGGACCAGTCACTGTAGTTCCTCAAATGGCCACTGGAGGCAGGTTCCAGAATGAACTGTGTACTTATACCATGATTAAAAATCTGTTTTACAAACAAAATTGACATTTACAATCTGGTTTCAAAGATCTGTTTTTAGAGGTAATTTGAGATGAGTAAAGGCAGACTCGCTGTAGCATGATGGCTAAATCCTTTTGTTAGTATTTTTAAAAGTAAACCACTTAAAAAGGGCTCCAACCTGAGTGGAGATCAGATTAGGTTCGTGTTTTTGCACTTTCAGCACTTATGACCAAACCCTGTTTATAAAGAGGTCTGTGGATTTTCTAAGCAATGCAGGAACTTCAGAAATTAAACACACTAAACATTTAAAATGTTTCACTGACTTCACATCATTACAGAAAGAGATTTTCTTTGATTTAAAAAGAAGTTTCCAGTGACTTTATGGAAAAACTTTCCACCTAATGAAGGTAATGGGAATTCACTATGGTGGTGATATGTACAGTAGATTGCATCAGGGAAAAAACACATAACTGAGAGCATGTTGGAAATAAGTTTTATGGAAAAGACTTTTATGGAAAATCTGTTGAAATTAATAGTTACCAGTACTCATTACTTAGTAAAATATTGCAGTGAAATCCCATAAATACACTTTTTGAGGGACAGCTTTGCTGCTGGAAGTGTGATTATGAGTTATTACATTGCTCAGCTAACTGGTTAATAAAATGTTGCACAACAATAGTGTTAGTAGTTATGTTACAGACTCATTTTTCTTACTATTTGGGTTAGCTTTTGTTCATTGAAGTAGTAAAGTAGGAAGGCACTAATGATGTACTTTGTATTCCATGCAGTCATCTTTCTTCATATTGTATTTTATATTTTAAAAAGACCTTGTGGATTTTGTTTTGCAGCCGTAAAAGTGTGTGTCCTTAAGAAGGCCAGTAGATGACAAAACTGAACATTTGTGTTTGTCTGTCCTAATGTGAATGTGTGTGTGCACCTGTGTGTGTTAATTACTATTTACACTGTTGTTCCCCAGCCAGTTAGACTAGGCTGCAATAAAACAAAGTAATTGCCCTTGCAGCCCTTTAAGAAGAGAGCAGAGTGTAATGAGTCAAAGTAAAATGAGCAGAAGAAAATAAATACAAATAAATCTGTTCGAAAAGGTTAAGAGAGGGATTTTCAAATAAAAATGCCATTTTGGAATGAATACTTGAGAAAAAAGATATAGAAGAAGTTATATTTTCCTAAAAATCGTTGCTTATGTCTTTATAACAGTGTCCGTAACAGTTGTGTACACCACTCTAACCTCAGGGGGGTCGGAAAACCTCGCTTTGCTTTCAGGGGGAACAATCAGAAATGTTGATTCTTTTCATTTTCATTTGAAACTTTTGATCTGTGGGACAGATTACAGACTTGTAATCTATCATGTCTTTGTTAATATGCAGGCAAACAAAGTTACTGCATTTTTGTTCTTACCAAAGTCACTTTTTTTAACACAAATACAATTTTCAGGCAGTAGTTCAGGTGACAAGGAGTTTGAAGCTTGTAGTAGAAGATCAGAAGTGGACGACTATCGTTGTTGAGTTTTAGGTTGGTGCATGTCCCAGACCTATGTTAAAGAAAACCTCAAACAATCTCTAACAAAGCCTAACAGTAATAACTGAGAAAGAAAACCTCAAACAATCTCTAACAAAGCCTAACAGTAATAACTGAGAGGATAATGAAGTGAAAGCAATGTGCACAATTGCAGCGTGTAAACTCTGTCTTTTGTAATGTTCAACAATAGTCCGTATGTGCGTATTTGTGAAGAACAGTGGAATTCCATATTGCAGACATGTTTATGAAAGAGTTGTGCCTATGCTTGCATAAGCACAGATCATGGTTGGAGTCATCACATCTTGGATGTCTGCGTGTCGGCGTATGAGCTGAGGCCTCAGAGGTTCCACTTGTCATGCATTTTAAAATTAGCCCTGTGGCTGCTCGACTGAACAGCTGCTCTCTCCTCAAAGGGTTTCTCTCGTCTTCTGCTCTCATTCCTCTCAAGGAACATCTCACTGTTTCTGTCACTTTTATTTTGCTGTTCTTGTGTCTTATTTGCAATCAACTGTTGGTTCATGCATATAAAGCTGCTGGAACTCACTGGCTATTTCCCTTAAAGTCAACCCGACAACATCAAAATGGAGTTTATGTTAATGGAAAAACTGTTACTTAAAGTAAGAAGGAATAATCTGGTTATCTATACAGCCTTACAAATGATTCATTTGTGATTATCAAGGTCATCTGCAGCATATTTTAATAACCATGAGGCAAACTCAAAATCCTTTACTTCTCCCAATAGTTAACAGTGCACCTTATAATCATCCTACATGATCATTCTGGTTGTGTTTCTGACCTAGAAGTGATTTTCGGTGGCACACGCTGCTTAAAAATCTGTCCAAATGTTTTAGTACTTAGGTAAGCTATAAAGCTGCACTGCTTGATGCAATGTTGGAGCAACACGGCTACCGGAATCAGGAGCCTGATGGAGTCAACCTTAACATAAAGAACTGGAAAAGAGAGACTATTGTTTTGTATTTTATGTTGTTATCATTAATGATTTTCTTGCGTCGCTAGTAATCTGAATGACAACAATTGTCTGGCTCTCTGTCCCTCTTGGCATCCTGGGTAACGTAGTCAAGGCACATGATCTTTGTTTTGCTGAATGGGCTGTATAATCTATTATGCCTTATGGTAAAAAACAAAAAACAAAAACGTGATAAACACTTAAATTGAACAATAATATTATGAAAGAAACTGGATTTTTATTTATAACTGTAAAACTGGTCAACCATAGACTGTATAATCTCCAGAAGAAGTGAGTGTGTCTTCACCAGTAGAAAATGCATTACCTCTGGCTACAGCTAAATTAAACTAATTCAGCCGCCTTTTTTCCAGGATATGGGTGTTGCCATATCGAGAAAGATGAGAGTGATTGGTCCGAGTCAGTCAAGTCACCTTTATAGGGCAAAAGCAGTCGTCAATCAGGAGTAAGCTTGTTTAAAGTCCAAACCTTTTCAATCTAAAACGAATTGGGAGAATCTGTTAATCAAACGTTTGAGGTGGAGGCCACTGAGACATCTGATTGGTCAGTTTATCATTTCAATAACTTGCGATAAAGAAAAAAATATATATATTAAAAAAAAAAATCAGGATTAACATGATGTTAAGAAAAATGTACCAGAGCAAGAATGGTTATTCTGAGAAATAGAATGACTGAGTAAAAACGTTTTATTTCTCAATAGAAGTCTATGGGACTTTGGCTTCTTACAGTCTTGTGGTCAAACCTCCTTTTGCTTGAGAGTTATTACTTTAAGGTGAAGTACCATCAGTTGACACGCAACTCGTTATATGAAATTTGTTTTCCACATTTGACCCATGCTCTGGGGGACCGGTGAGCTGCAGACACAGCCACAGCTAGGGAAGCATTTGGAAGCTTTAGGCCCCATTTTTAGAGTCTTTGGTACGACTCCACTGAGTATTTACACTCACAACCTTCTAGTCTCAGGGCAGACACTCTACCCCAAGATAACTGAGCTGGTCAAACCTTAAAAAAAATCATCACCAAACAAGGAATTGATCATTTTGCTCCTATCGCAGGACAAACAGTTGATTTTGTAGATGACGAAAATGGTATTCATGTCATTTTCGTCATCTCACCTCTCTAAGCCTTATGGCTTGTCTACTCATTATTACATTATTTTAGTGCTTTGTTTCAAATGCAATTTTGTGATTAAAAACAATACAGTGTACCTTCATTTGGATGAAAAACAAGAATATAAACCAAGCTCTACCTTCAGTTCCCAAGTTTGATGCAAACCAGAAAATACAAACGTCGCAGTTCTTCCAAAGACCACAGGAAGCAGGCTGCCTAATAAGGGAGCAGTTTCCCATTAACTCTCATATCACAAAGTCCTATTCAGCATCAAAAGAGGCGGGTAACGTCAATAATTCATTCAATTCCTTCATTATGTCTTCCTTCCTCTTTCGTCTTCCCTTTCTCTGACACTTTACAATAAGTCAAAACAGAAATATAGTTTTTGGGTCTTTTGCTCATTTGTGTTTGTGGTGTGCATTTCAACTATTGGATATTGGAATGGAAGTGCACGTAATTAGGGTAGAGTTTGGGTTACCGTTAGGGTTAAGATATGTGCAGACAATGCAGCAATGTGCACTTTGGCAGCACAAATGACGTGTGGTAAACATGAATTTCCATCAGTTTTTGTTATTTTTTGCAAGTAAATACATGCCAGTAACATCAGCCGATCTATGAATATTGGATGTGTAAAACTGGTAGGTGACGAACGCTGTAGACAATATTGTTTTGTCTATTTTTTGGCACAAAAAAAGACCTACATCATTGCACTTTCTCAAGAGCTTAATTTTTTATTATATGTAATGTCACCTTCTACCTTCCATCAATGTTACCTTCTCCTAAATGTATTTTATCTGTCCATCTCGGCCTTTAGTCCCACTTTCCTGTGAACTGCAACCCCTCCACCTCCCTCCCCCTCTTTGGGTACAAGCTTTAGATTTTTAATGAGCCTGCATTTAGCCTTGGTGGATGAGAGGAATGTTTCTGAAGCATTTTACCTTGAACAGCATTTTTGCTGTCTCCTTGGTTATTTTTATGCCATCTGCCACATGCATTTTATTCTCATATGTCACATCTCTTTACCTCGTATCGCTGCCTTGATCCATCCTTAGTTCTAAGAGATTCATTAGGACATATTAGATGCATTAGCTGAAGGAATGAGGGCCAAATGGACTTGTATTCAAAAAGCAACACATTTTGTCCATTAGGAGCAGCTCTTGTTATGCACCTGCATAGACTCTGACATTCTCCAATATCCTGCAGAGCTTCCATAACTCTCAAATGCAACACAAGAGTCCAGGTTTGAAGCTCGTTTAGATGTTGAAGGAATTCCATTGTATTTACAATTCTTCTTTCTTACTGCGCATTTGAGAAAACATTTTGTCCTCGTCACATACTCAAACACTTACACCCTACCCCCCCCCACACACACCCAAAAAAATAAAAAAATAAATAAAAGATGACACCTTGGGTTTGAAAGCCTCAAAAAATGAATGGGGTTAAAATCACTTATGGGGCTCAAAAAATATGTTTTAATCCACTTAAAAGCTAAATGGACATTAAAAGGAAGTTTTGAAATTATTCTGGGATGACCCCAAGACTGACTGCTTCGTCACCATTCTGTGTTTAAAGTGTGAAATTTGCAGATATTCAGATTCTTGTAATTTACATCTTTACAAAATTTCACACAAAAGTGGCCAAGTTAAGTCTACAACCACAATGGAATGTATGTTGACCTTTGATCTTGGGAAGAGGCTGCTATCTTGAATTTTCCTAAAAATAAAATAATAATAATAAATAAAATTGCCTATATTCATTCATTCATCTTCTTGGCCGCTTTGTCCCTTTCGGGGTTGCGGGGTGCCGGAGCCTAACCCGGCTACTGATGGGCGAAGGCGGGGTTCACCCTGGACAGGTCGTCAGTCCGTCGCAGGGCCAATTGCCTATATATATTCTAAAAATTGAAACTTCTCGTAGGGACTTCAGTTTACTGCCTCCTAACTCCTCAAGTATCATTGGGAAGCTGTAGGAAAGGCTTTTGTTTTAGAGTGTGTAGAGTTTGAACAGCGTTAGCATGGCATGCTAGCTAAAGTGGCATTTCGCTGTTACTCACATTTCATTTACCAGAATATTGTGAACATTAAATACGTGAATCCCTAACTCGAGCTGAATGAAATTATATTACATTTAATATAAACACATTAGGAATGTGGGCGTGGTACACAAACAAACTCTGTTGCTGAGGACATCCAAAAAAATTTACTTTCCCAATTTTTCTAAAAATTACATAAATCTGTTCGTCACCCACCGGTGAACAAAAAAAATAAAATAGTTGATATAGAGATAAGACCAATTATGAAAAAAGTTGCTTCAATGAATTTGAATTTGTGAGCGGTGGCCGCTCAGACGGTGGGGGTGGGTCAAATGTGGACAATGATGGCGGAGGCGGGTGGCGCCCACGAGTCATTCAATGTCGCTTGTGGCTTTAATTACTCTTCATATGTTGTGAGGGCAAAAGTAAAACTAAATTCAAAGACTTCTTCTCAAAAAAAACATATTTTTACACTATATTTAAAAACTCTGTGTCCAGGTCCTGCTCAGATATGAGCTTAACTCACACCGAGCCATGGTGGAATTTTTTGTAAAATGAAAATGACATTTTTCCAAATAGAACCCCATTCCTTGCAAAACAAAAAAAAAGTGTTTTTCTGGGTTTAAAATAACAACCATGACCCCATCATAGAACTTAACATTTTGTAGGCCGACTCACTCTCTCAAACACACGCAGTCCAACAGTTCTCGGTGTTGCAGGAGTTTGCAGGGCTTTTCTCGGCTATTAAATCTGTTAAAGTGAAGACTTGCTGCTATTCTATTAAACTTTAAGCGTGACTTGCTTTCAGGAAGTGGATCTTTTATCACCTTTGGACACAACATGAACACATCTGCTCGATCACCTCTCCAGCTTCCACTCCTTTTATATGTGATTTAACCTCAAATTCACCCTTTCTATTCATCACCCCCTCAAGCTACTATTTCCTGACTACACAAGGAGCAGATCTGATTGATGCATTCTGGCTGTTTCAACATTTCTCAAACCGACTTTGACAAAGCGTATAGCATTTTCAAAAAGATTCGGGTATGACTTTTCTCAAATTTTACTCCCCCAGTCTCTCAGTTTTTTTTTCTTTATTTAAAAGCTCCGTTCAGACAGCTCTGTTTCTCAATTTTTCCACCTTACTTACATGCTGAGTGAATCTCACTAAAGGCATCGTAGATCTTTCCATTTCTGTCAGACCTCTGTGCCATCTTATCAGATAATACAGGCATAATAAATGTTGATTTAACTCTCACACTGACACACTCATTCACACTTACAGCTTCCTTAACTCCGAGTGTGTTAATCCCTACACCTAAAAATCACATTTATTATGTAGAAAACTTAAAGCTGGACTTATTTAAGAGTTCAACTGATCATAACTTCAATCTTTAGACAGCAAACAGAAGCAAATAGAAGTCAAACCAACCTCCAGACACATCAGGGGGTTTATATGGTGGCTGATCAGACAATGAACATATCAGGGGTGGAAACTTCACAATACTGTCCTGCATATGCATAAAATTAAATTAGTTTCAAAAAACTAAATTAACGCAAATGTGTGGCTCTTTAATGACTTAAGACCTTCTGATGAGGCAGGTAAGTGAAGGGCAAGGTGTGAGGAGGCGGTGCGCCTTTTACACAGACAACAAATGTTGCCAGATTGGGTAGTTTCCCTGCACAAATTGGGCTATTTTTTGCACAATTTGGCAACTTCAGATAGAGACACATGAACTCCGCAAGTAAATTCAAGCTGTATCTGTAACTGTAAAAAGTAAAACATTGGATCAAGTAACAGAATCTCTGTAATTAGTTACCTTTAACAATATTAGTTTTTTTTTAATCAAATTACATTTTTGGTTTGAGTAAACAATCAACCAAAGTTTTAATTTGAAGAAAGCAAAAAAAGAAAATAAATAATAATAATAATTGTAACAAATAACAGAATTTTTGTGAATTGATCTAATGTTTCACTTTTTTCAGTGTATTAAAGAAAAACTGCAACAAAAGTTAAATATTGTTAAAGTTATCACTACTTTAACTTGGTATTGATACTATTGATACTCAGATTGATCTCAGATATGTGAACAAAACTAAATATAACAGAACAAAAAAATTAAATATGTGTGCTACAAAAAGTTAATTTTGCAGTGTTATATAAACAAAATAAAACAAATTGTGTGTGCATTAATGTTGCTGAAGTACTGAGGCTGTAGCTAAAAATAATGCATAAAAAAGGAGAGTTAACTTTATTCCGTGGAGGTGGACACTGCCATCACACTCAGTGTAACAAACTCAAAACTGACTCCTGACAACTTAGTCTGAGTTGGAAAACTCCAATTTCCGGCTCTGAAGAGGACAGTTTATATCACTTATGGCAACAGAAAAACACCTTCGTCTGTGGATTCAGCAAATCCCCATAGCAACAGGTAAACAAAAACAGTGTGACATGTTTACCAGCAGTGGAGCAGAACAGTCAGACACATTCATACGCTGAATGTGAACACATTTTTTTAAAATGATAAACATTGAGGAAAAAGAGAGATGGAGAAAAATATCAGTGGATATTACTGCTAGAAAGTAAATTTACTGTACTGAACATTTTTTCTTTTATGGGGGAAGTGGACAACATTTTTTATGCACTCCAACATAGTAAAAGGCAGCTGCAGAAACCTAAAATGAAATGAGCTGATGAAACATGTAAACAGGTAAAAGCTGATGGACTGTTTGCTGTTACTGAGAGAAATACTGGGAACCACTTTGATAATAGTGTGGAGTCTTTGCATCCCCTCATCTTTTCATAGATATACACACCAGTGATGACTTCTATCAAATGGGAATAATGATTAATTAGTCAGTAGTGATTAATCTTATCCTCTAGTAGAGCATGACTGAAGAAAATGAGGAACCATCAATGTCCTTGGAACAACTTCACCGTGAAACTTCCAGCCCAGACTCTGAATCTGAATAAACCTGTTCCAGCTCAGGAACTCAGAAAACTGGGAAAGTGTTGGATATTTGAGAAACAAATTCATAAAGGAGACATTGATAAATGACAACACAATTTTGAACAGATAATGTCTGACACGACTGTTCAGGCTCACTGTTCTCATACGTGAGTCTTTTGTCTGATTGAAAGTGGTAGTACAGAAACTTAAAATCACAATATCTTCAACCTCTTGTTGTGATTAGTAATGGTTGTAATTTGTTGGAATATAAATGAAAAAAGATGGTTAGAGTATCAAAGTTTTAGAACCACTTCTGCTTCAAAAGGAGAAGAAAAGAAATGTAGGATTGATGTGCCAAACCTTTTATGGACTACATTAAATTTTAGCTGAGACAACAGAGCAATTCAGATGAAAAAATAAAAATATGAACAATAAATCTATGAGCTGCTTTCGTTTGATATTATATATTCAGGAGTGGATCAAACTGACTAGAAATGTCTCACAGTTACGTCATCTGCTCAAATGGAGGTGATATTGTTTAAAATGAGAGCCAACCAGTAAAATACCGTATTAATCAGTTTTCTGACTATTTACAGTCCATTTCACTTCTTGCAACCATTTAATGATTTAATTTGTTGTATTTCTTCTCAAAAAACAAAATATCCATGTGAATAATTTGTGCTTTCAATCTTTGGTCAGACCTTCATTTTTAATTTTTGTTCATTCAAGTTCAAGGAAGCTTTCAGAAAAACAAATAGACTTATTTATTGAATGGATTCAAGGGTGGAGCAAAACAGTGATTAAAATTCATTTTATAGACAATTAGAGAAACCAAAACAAAAAAAAATGGCAGTATGCTTCCTGCTTTGGTTGTATCTTTGGTTGGAACTGCTCACAAATGCAATCAGGTGAGCTATGGATGTAATTTGGAATTTGAACTTTACTGCCTGCAAGGAAAAAGTCATTCAAATGAAACTTTGCAAGCACAAAATTGTATTTGGAACTCAAAAGGAGTAGATTAGAGCAAATCAAAAACAGGAACTGGTTCTGGTAAAATGAAGATTATTTGTATGAAAACGTTAATATCAAGCACTACCGTTTTTTCAACTATGAGTCGAGGAAATAGGATAGAGAATAAATGAAACCAGAGTGTGGAGAAGGAGAACATGGCTGGGATGTGTTAAGGGATGCGCAGAAAATAGCAGTCTTAAGGGATGAGGAAGTCAGAACTACTTGTTCTTCTTCTCTAACATGTAAAAGAGAACCATGAATATCAATAGCAATAATGGTTACTGTGACCGCACGAGGAGGTTTACAAGAAATATCCTGACTTTATAAATAGCTTCTGGTAAATGATTTTGGGCCCCAATAGTTTTTCTCTGTGGCCAGATTCTCTTGATCCAGTAAGAATACATGTGACTAAGACTTTCATTACTATGCAATTGTCACGTCTTATGAATTCTTTTCCCTTTAATGATTAGTCTTGTCTTTTTAAGCATTTTATTGCATCAATTGTCTGCACATATATTCACATTTTATAAGTTTGTTGGCTCGTGTTGATACAGGATAATCTGACATTGCAGTTCAAAGTAATAAAACAAAAATAATTTGAAAATCTAATTTATTAGAGGCTAAATATATTTATGGACACTTTTCTCAAAAGCAGATGTTTCCTTTGAGGGGTGACTTAAAGCAGTGGTTACAATCATTGTGACGTGGTTTGTATGAAACAAGCCTGGCTAATAGGCACTGACATTAAAGTGAGACTAAACTCAGAATTCAGTAAAACAAAATATACAGTTTATTCAGCCTCCGAGATAAAAAGAAATCAGTGACCTGCCAGCAAGAAGAAAAAAAGAAAGTCTGTGGCTGACAGCCTTTATTTGTTCTTCACAAGCACCAGGCAGTCATGCCAAATGACTGGTGGACCGACACCAATGAGCCCCGAGAAAAACTAAAACAACTTTATAGTTTTATTCAGACGGCAACTTCCTAAGTTTTTGCTCACTCTCATATCTGAAAGAGCAAAAGTTTGTTTTAATTTTGAGGAAAAAGCAAAAAATTCAATTAAAAGAAAAAAAAATAATTATGAACTAACGTATTAAAACAAATTCAAATCTGACTGACCTAATTAAGCGTTAAAAATATAATTACCAGTTCTTCTATTGGAAATTATTTCATGGTGCACTGCTATTTTTTTCAATCTAGTTTTCTACTTTTTGAAATTTCTGTATTTAAGATAAAAAAATATAATGTATTCATTTTGTGCTGCTCCTACTGCCAAAATAGACTACTTTGCATTTTTAAAATATTTAATTTATTTTTTATTAAAAAAAAGCAGGTTTGTTAGCTGTAATTGCTAACATATTGCTTAGATAGGTATTGGTTCCAAGACACATAGATTATTAAAGACATATTTCAGTTATTAAGTTCATTTCTATACTTCTAGTTGCCATAATAGTATGTAGAAATGAATAAATGTGAATCAAGGACCCAGATGATGATCCTCTCAGCACCAGCCAGCTAATTGGCACTCCATGTGGTCACTTTGATGTAGCCTCACGTTGCTCTTTTGGATCTTTATCTGGGTTTTAGTCCATAAAAATGTATGGAAGAATATTTAACAGCTTCATTGAAGTCTTAATTGGTTTTCAGAGGTAAGTGCAGGTTGTATGGATTTACAGCCACACTGGCAACAGCTCGGGTCTCTGCAAATAGCAGAGAGCTGATCAAAAGCCTTTTTTTTATTTTTTATTTTTTTATTTTTTTTACATATTGTGACAATCCATATCAAGTATTTAAACATTTAGAGATTCATATAATTTAAAAATACGCTTTTCTTTTAATTATAACAATTGTGGTGACCCCAAAGACCTCTCAATTGGTAACCATTTTGATCAAGTAAAGGTAATTATATGTTTTTACAGGTAAAAATAGCAGGTGCAGCCCATTGAAATGTCAGATGAAGTGCAAAATAATAGGATTTTCAAGGATAATGAAAAGGATAATACATAAAACCATAGGAAAGAACACAAAAATCTGTCCTTACTGTCACAATTTTGCTGAGAGCCGTGTGTAAAAGCAAATGATCTTGTTGTTTCATATTGACAATAATTATATGCTATTTTATTTGACATCAGTGACAACAACACCCCCCCCCCCAAATGATGGTAGTTGATGACCAGATCAGATCAGATACAATAAAACTGTCAACTCCTGAAACGTGGAATATAAAAACAATAGAAGGAAGCGGATTCTGTATTTCATATTTAACAAGTAAAAAAAGTTAATATTTCAGACATTTATCAAACATTAATGCATTTAAAAATACATTGATTTCCCTTAATTCTACTACAGAAATCTAGACAAAATCTTAAAAAATGTCAAAATGACCACGCAATGTGGACGACCAAATGCTGTCATGCAATCAACTTTTTGTTTGATTAATTAATCATGACCTGTAAGAAATTAATCTAACCTCTTAGTTTTAATGAAACCAAATAATTTTAGAGAAAAGTCTAATTTTTAGGTAGTTTTGTTTAAATCTTTGACATTGTTTTTGCACAGTTAAAGTTTAAAATATAACTTAAAAGGGGCTTTATGAAGTTCTTTATTATTATAGACTTACATCCTTTACTTTTACACCATCAAGGGGTGTTTTTTTTTTAAATCTCAAACAATTAAGATAAAAAAAGAACAGATATTTGGTACAAAACGTTTAAATTTAACATAAAAATAGTAGGAACACATTTCTGAGCAATCCAAATAATACTGATCACAAACTTTTGATGAATATCAAATGTTGATATTCTGTGTTGCAGTTTCCCGTTCCATGTGATCAACCCTCCAAAGTTACAGATTAAACATTAGCTTAAAGCGATTTTTAAAACGTGTTAAAGTGTTAGTAATAAATCGACCCAATATTTTGATAGTTCTTGACCAAATACAACTCATGAATAGGGATTTGTCAATATAGACCTGGATCAGACAAGGAAAAGAATCAACCTTGAGGCGGTGCAGTTCCTGGTAACACCTCACAGTCATAAGGTTAGGGCACATGTGGCAAAGTCAAGGCCCGGGGGCCGGATCTGGCCCTACGGATTATAAAAATATCCGTCCCTCTGGATCGTTTTACTTTATTGTTATTATTTGCCCAATTGGCCTGTGCGTTTGAGTTTGATACCCCTGGGTTAGAGTTTCATTACTATGAGTTAGTAATGAAACTGCTTTGTTCTCCATGAACACGTATTTAAACTCCCTATTAAGTATCAGCCCCAGAGTCAATAGAGACGGATTATTTCACTGACCTGTTAGAAAGGTGTCATGGATTGACGGGTGCGTGGGCTGAGTGCTCAACAAACCTCCAAGGCAATGACACGACAAGAACTGCTTTAGTAGGAGTAAAAGGAAATGCTAAAAAAGGGTTTATTGGTTGAAAGGCTGACAGATATTTTCCTGACAGTCGGTTAGGAAGGACGGCCTATACATAAATAAAAAGCTCACTGAATTACAACCAGATATTAATACATGTTTTAAGCAGCACAAAAAATTAAAACGACAGAAAAATGTAGTTTTCTTCAAAACTGCATATATTATTACTGGCAGATAACACTTAAATAAATTAGCAAAAGAAACTGAAGAAAAAAAAATGCTGACAAGATTAAGTGAAGATTAAGATGACACTGCCAAGGGCTTATCTAGTAAATATTTCAAATGTATTTTAATTTGATTTATAGAACAGCTGCCAAGAAAAATGTCATAATTCTACATACACTCACTGGCCACTTTATTAGGTAAACTGCTAATACCGGATTGGATTCACGTTTGCCCCCAGAAATGCCTTAATCCTTGGTGGCATAGATTCAACAAGATACTGGAAACATTCCTCAGAGTTTGGTCCATATTAACATGACAGCATCACACAGTTGCTGCAGATTTATCTGCTGCTACTCCATGATGTCGATCTCCCGTTCCACCATATTCTAAAGGTCTTCTATTGGGTTGAGATCTGGTGACAGTAGAGGCCAAATGAGTAGAGTAAACTCGTTATGATGTTTAAGAGACCAGTCTAAGATGATTCCAGCTTTATGATATGGCGTCTCTTCCTTCTGGAAGTACCCATCAGAAGATGGTGTGTTCATAAAGGGATGGTCAGCAACAATACTCAGGTAGGCTGTGGTGTTGTGAGGATGCTCAGTTGGTACTAAGGGGCCCAAAATGTGCCAAGAAAAATCCACCACACCATTACACTACCACCACCAGTCTGAACGGTTGATACAAGGCAGGGTGGATTCATGCTTTTGTGTTGTTGATGCCAAATACTGACCATACCATTCGAATTGTCCAGTTTTGGTGATCCAGTGTGAATTGTAGCCTGACAGTAGATCAGCAATTTCCTTGTTTCTGGCACCAACAACCATGCCATGTTCAAAGTCACTTAAATTACCTTACTTCCCTAATCTGATTCTCGGTTTAAACTGCAGCAGATCATATTGACTATGTCTACATGCATAAATGCATTGAGTTGCTGCTATGTGATTGGCTGATTTGAAATTTGTGTTAATGAGCAGTAGGTCAGGTGTGCCTGAGTGAATTTGCACTCTAAACTTATCTTATTGATTTTTAGAAAATAAATAATTGACTTGTTATAATGCATGTACCACCATGGCTGTAACAAGTACCCGGGTGCTCGGATACTTGCGATCTGCTCCCGAAAATTTGAGTACGAATACTTCCAATGTTCAAGATCGCTCATTTGTGATCTTCAGAAATATAGTAGAGTGTAGGAAAATATTATCTTGGGGCTTTGTATTTTTGCTCTGAAATGCAGAATAATGTTGGATTTTAAGTTTAATGAACTAAAAAAAACGAAAGAGAGTAAACGCATCTGTGTCGATGAAACTTCCGGTGTTCAAAGTAAGACTGGCGAGGGCTTTTTTCCATTCAAAAATGAGACAGCAGTTCTGCTCACTGACATAAGTTCTGAAAAAAACAAATTAGCCTTAACACCGGAGCTTTAGCTTCAGTGCCCACATTCTTTTGGTTATAGTAACTCTTTAAGAATTGACACAATTTACGTAACTTCAACAGATTCTGGAGGGGAGAAACGCAGCCTTGCACTGATTTGCAGCTCGCACAACTGAAGTGCGGATGTAGTCAACGTGAGTCAGCTGATTCTGCCGCGGAAAAAAGCTACTTTTTCATATGGGCTTGGAACATAAAATGTTGAAGGACTTTGAGGATAGAAAAACGTTTGGAGAACATTTTCAGTTTTTGTTGTTGAAATGATCAGAAACAAGAATCTTTTTATGCTTCTTATA
>NC_050524.1:21880289-21882024 GCF_002922805.2 Oryzias melastigma | reverse complement strand
GAAAAATCCACCACACCATTACACTACCACCACCAGTCTGAACAGTAGATACGAGGCAGGGTGGATTCATGCTTTTGTGTTGTTGTTGATCCCAAATACTGACCATACCATTTGAATTGTCCAGTTTTGGTGATCCAGTTTGAATTGTAGCCTCGGTTTCCTGTTCTTAGCTGACAGAAGTGATACCTGGTGTGTTCTTCTGCTGCTGTAGCTCATCTCTGCAGACCTTGGTTTTAATATTTAGTGCTGCTGCCTTTCGAACAGCTAGAACCAGTCTGACCATTCTCCTCTGACCTCTGGCATCAACATCTTGAGGGCATAAACTCTGGAGATGGATGTGGGAGAAAACTCACAGTAGATCAGCAATTTCCTTGTTTCTGGCACCAACAACCATGCCATGTTCAAAGTCACTTAAGTTACTTTTCTTCCCTAATCTGATTCTCGCTTTAAACTGCAGCAGATCATATTGACTATGTCTACATGCACAAATGCATTGAGTTGCTGCTATGTGATTGGCTGATTTGAAATTTGTGTTAATGAGCAGTAGGTCAGGTGTGCCTGAGTGAATTTGCACTCTAAACTTATCTTATTGATTTTTAGAAAATAAATAATTGACTTGTTATCATGCATGTACCACCATGGCTGTAACAAGTACCCGGGTGCTCGGATACTCGCGATCTGCTCCCGAAAATTTGAGTACGAATATTCGCAACGTCCAAAATAGCTGATCTTTAGAAATATAGTAGAGTGTATGAAAATATTATCTTTTTTTATGCTCTGAAATGCAGAATAATGTTAGATTTTAAGTTTGATGAACTAAAAAAAAAAAAAAAACGAAAGAGCCGTGTACTGTCACCGGAAGTAAACGCGTCTTTGTGTCGATGAAGCTTGCGGTGTTTAAAGTAAGACTGGCGAGGGCTTTTTACGTCCAAAAATGAGACAGCAGTTCCACTCACTGACATAAGTTCTGAAAAAAAACAAATTAGCCTTAACACCGGAGCTTTAGCTTCAGTGTCTACATTCTATTGGTTATAGTAACTCTTCAAGAGTTGATGCAATTAATGTAACTTCAGCAGATTCTGGAGGAGAGAAACGCAGCCTTGCACTGATTTGCAGCTCCGCACAGCTGAAGTGCGGATGTAGTCAACGTGAATCAGTGGATTCTGCCGCGGAAAAAAGCCACTTTTTCATACGGGCTCTGCACCAATATGTAATGCTTAGAACATAAAATGTTGAAGAACTTTGAGGATAGAAAAACGTTTGGAGAACATTTTCAGTTTTTGTTGTTGAAATGATCAGAAACAAGAATC
This sequence comes from Oryzias melastigma, assembly GCF_002922805.2. NCBI lineage: Eukaryota > Metazoa > Chordata > Actinopteri > Beloniformes > Adrianichthyidae > Oryzias > Oryzias melastigma. The sequence goes on along the minus strand of NC_050524.1, from coordinate 21,880,714 downwards.
TTTTTATGCTTCTTATATTCTGCTGAACTCAACTATAAGGTAGACAAGAAAATAATATTATATAAAAATATTAAAAAAGTGTTTAAAATAACAAACACCATTTCTTTATATTTAAAATATATGTGTTTTATTAGTTTTGTTGATTCTGATTTCCTTTTCTAGATAAAAGATATAAATGATGGTGATTTAATACAAATAATTTCAATTTTCATACATCCAGTCATAAGACGTACACACATGACAACAAACATACTATAAAGTAAGAATCGCGGTTCGATTCGTGAATCGTTGACCTTGATATGTGAATCAAATCCGATCGCCACCCGATCAACAACCCACAGCACTAGTCATATTTGCAAACAGCATTTATGGATCGCAGTGGCGGGCCGTGCATTTCACACCTAGGCCTTCAGTAGTGCTCCATC
>NC_050524.1:21873304-21880214 GCF_002922805.2 Oryzias melastigma | reverse complement strand
AGGAATACATTGTTTCTATTTCTTCAATATGTGGACCTTTTAAGTTATTCTCAGCTGTTTGCTTATTTACCTTTTGATTTATAAATGTAAATGTGAGTTTCAAGGAATGCAATTTTTTTCAAGAAACAACATTTGATTTAAAAATATAGTTTTTAACGGTGAAAGGACTACGTTTGTTTAATCGTCATTTGTGCTTGGAAAGGTGACCTGATTACCAGTTACAGCAGGGAGCTGTGAGATCAAGTGACTTTCCTCAAAATCACAAAGCTGTAGATAAGACTAAACGATTAATGCGGCCCACAAGAAGAATAATGAAATTGCCAAGATCAAAGGGAAAGTGGAAAACTAGAGGGAGGTGTGAAAAATGTAATGGAGAGCTTAAGAAAGGAAATGATGAATGAAACATGAGCAATGGAACGTGGGGAGGGTGGGTTAATAGACAACGCTGAAGTTCTGGGTTCTCCGGGTAGAACAAAAATGGTCTCTGAAGAGAAGAAGTGGAACAGATCAAATCATTTTTAAAAGTTAAATCTTTCATTTCTGCAAGGGGGTAGAAAAAGAACCTGAGATGAGTCAGAGTTGCTTTTACTTTCCAAACACTTACATAAACAAAAGTAGTAGTTAGAATACCTGATAAGATCTGCAGTGATGCATTGTTTTCTTTCTTTTTGTGAGCACAGAACTGTTCTGGTGTCTGACCCATTGTGACGGATAAATGAACTGCTGCAACCATTCCTCAAAACAAGCTAATCAGTAGAAGTGTTTGGAAGAAACAAAGAGACTTTAATGTAATTTATATTCTACACTAGTAGCTAATTAAAATGTCTGGAGAACTCTGTGTCTTGAGGCCGACAACACTGAGGCAGTGTGCGGTGCATTGTGAAGAATGCGATTCTTCTTCAGAGAAACATGACAGGCCGACAACACTGGACACAGGAGCATTTTAACCAGTTAATAGTAGACAGCTAAACTGCAATTTCAGTTACATTTCTCGGTTACAGTGAACATGGTTCATCAGTGAGCTTTAAAACAGTGAAGCATATGGGAGAAAAGGTGTTGATTTCACCTTAGATTAAGACCTGTGCTACATTAACACCAGCCTCACCAACATGCGTTCAAAAGACCAATTAAAGTTCTATGTTAATGTTAATGGTTGTTTTGGGCTTCTACGTTCAAAACTTTTGCCTTTACGTGTCACTACGCAACTTTTTAAGTCCGTGTTCGGACTGGGACAAAATCCCAGTAAACGCCATTTGAAAGTTAAACCAGTTGAACTTCAACCAATCAGGAACTCGATTTGTTAGTGTTAGTTTTAATTCACGGAAATGCTAACAGTAATTATTACTACACCAACTCTTTCATATATTGGAATAGATGTCAAGGTGAGTAGACAGATCCCAGAGCAGAGACAGATCTGATGGATTTATTTGCCTCACAATGACAAAACATAACAGAAGAAATCCGACTGGCAGCAGAGGCAGGGAGTTTAGCCAACAAAAGCTTTACTGGAAACAGGAAGTAAAAGGGAATAACCTGGCAGGTTGGAGGAACCAGAAAGAGGCTTTTGAAGGAGCAGAAATTAAAGATGGGAGCCAGGTGTGCAAGGCCACCAGGTAGAGAAAGCCACGCCTCCTGCCCCACGCTACCCTGTAGAAGCACAACAAAAAAAAGACATGAGCACAAAACAAGAACACCAAAACCAAGAAAGGAAAACAACTCCGAACCACAACATAGAGATGTGAAAGAAACAGCCTGGAGCAAGATTTGTTAGATTTGTATCACTTCGACATTTCGCACCAATCCTCTTCCAACTGTGAAAACATGTGCTAGTGTTGGGTAGCGACATTTTCATCACGTCTCTTGAGGTGGCCGTACAAGCATCAAGGGAACTGCAGGCCACACCTGTGCTCCCCGTAAGATGTGGCCACTCCTCTATATGACCCTCCACAGGCCCGGACAACACAAGAACCCACAGCACCCATATAGGTCAAACCCCCATACAGTTGCTAAAGCTTGAGATGTTCAAACTTTCTATAAAGTTGCTTTTGATTGTTATTCAGTGCTATAAGTCTGATTGTTTCATACAAAAAAAAAACATAGATAAATGTTAAACAGAGCACAATAAAATACACTTTGAGCTATGGCTTTTAGGAAAAAGACATGCAGTGAGGAGAGAGACAAAAACTGAAATGTTTGTTTTAAACAGTCACAAAAGTCTTAAACCCATATGACTCTAAACTCAAGTTGGACTCACACAGCATAACTTTTTTATTTTGGATTCCAGCAGTCAAGAAAAATAACAATCCAGCCACATAAACAAGACAAAAAACTTTTCACATTTCAGAGCAACATTGTTTTGCCACGTAAAAAGCCTGATTTGCTGGAGTTCTCTTTTTCTTTTCCTTTCGGTTTTTCCTTGTTGCCACAGCAAATCAGTTTCCTCCATCTAACCCCGTCTTCTGCATCCTCTAACACCAGCTACCTTCATGTCTTCTTTCACTGCATCCATAAACCTCCTCGTTGGTCTTCGTTTGGACCTCTTTCCTGGTGGCTCTAGACTCAGAATCCTTCTACCAATATATTCACTGTCTCTCCTCTGGACATGTCTGAATCATCTCAGTCTGGCCCCTCTGACTTTATCTCCAAATTTGAAAATATCTCCTGATTTGCTGGAGTAAACACACCCACACACACACACAAAATCATCACAAATAAAAGCAATGCAACCGTTTTTCACAAAATCTCTTTTTTTATTACAGATGGTATATCTGGAGTAAGGGTATGTTTTTAAAAAAAAAAATGATAAAGAAACTACTTTGACATTATTCAGATGTTTACTGATGAGCTAGATTTAAACAAATAACGGAAGCCTAAAAAAAATCTGTGCTTCATCCGTCCAGCTGTGTCTCTCCTATTCATCTCCCTTCAAGGTTGCATGACTCAGAGTACAAGTGACAAACTCATCTGTTGCATTTGTCTATATTCTTGCTGCTGTTCTCCTTGTGTTTTCGGCTTTTTTCCTGTTTTCTTTGTTATAGTTATTTCTTAATCCTTTGTGGGTTGTTTGCCAATAAAAATACTATTTTTCATTGATCTGAGACCACAACTTTTGGTAAAACGCTATCTTTGTCTTTTTTTGTTTTAAATCCTTACCTATGGGGTAAAACAGCAGTCAAATAACGTCTTCAATGGTCCACTTTTAGACAGGATCAATGCCAAGGATTCCAAAAGTTTTGATGCACATCTAAAAACCGAAATCACATTTAAATGTTAAAGAAATGTATTTTATACTTTTACATCAAAAAAATAATAAGTTATTGGAAGCTCTAATTTGTTACCCACTCACTTTCTTTTATCGGAACAAAGGATGGCCTTTTGTCTTTTCTTTAATTTGTTTTACTAAAGAAGGCAAAAGAAACAAAAGTACATGAATGATGGAATGAAACAGGATACTTCAGCGCTGATGCTTAAAAAAAGAAAAAAATCTTCTCAAAATTACCATCTTTTGCCCCTCCCTTTTCTGTGCCTTCTCTCAAAATTTACTTTATTTTCCCTTTGAGTTTATTTGATTCTGTTGTTCATTTTCTTGTCTGTCGCACTTTTGGAAGTCTGGCAACATGGCGACGTCCATATTGCAATAAATTTGTGACTGAATGTATAGTGATCCTCCCTTATTCACTGGGGACTTTAGGGAATACGGGTACCCCCCCGTCTCAGTCTCATCCCCCCACTTCAATGGCCAAAGAATGACCGTTACCGATCCATACTCCTCAAAAACACTGCTGATCATGCTTTGTAAAACATTTATTAAAGAACATTGGAGTATTGATCAACATAAAGAGTTTTTTTTTTCATTCAGAATAAAAGACTGTACAGTAAAACAGTAAAAATTAGCTCTGGTTGATAACTATCCTCTATGATTATCTTCTTCAGCATATTGTTTTTTTTTTTTTTTGTTTTTTTGTTTTTTTTTTCGGGTGCTTCTGTGTCAGTTGATGCCAATTCTCCATGCAGGGGCATTTTAGGGGGGGGGTAGCCGACGAGCACTCCCCCCGCTCTGCTGCGTGGAGATGCACCTCAGCACTGCAACACCTCCTTTAAACGTAAAAATGTCAAACATCTTAAGTAATCAGAGTTTTTATGATGAACAAGAAGTCACGTTATATATATATTAAGTGTTCAGCTCGGTCAGGAAATTCCAACCTTTGCTTTTTGGTTAGTGGTTAGTCATTTATATGACTTTGCTTATTTTGTATTTATTTCGTTCCATAAACTTGCAAACCCAACTAATACATATATATAGTAAAAGTCTGCCGGACAAATAAGCAGATATAGATTCTGTCATATCATTCATGAAACCATCTGCTCAAAAATACAACTGTAATGATCTGCTCCTTTCAGGCGTTTGCACACGTCTCATACTCGTTTTTCCTGTGTCTGGAGTCAGAAGGATATTTTCTACTATTTGTGTCCCCATTTCCATCTAAGGCAGCATTCACCCTGACTAGAGGAATCACGGATGAACTGTCACTGCCCTTTCCAAACTCTGCGTCTAAAACATAAACAATATTCTGTTTAGTTAACTATACATTTATGAGACAGTTGTTTAACTAAACATTAAACTCAGCTCCAACTTTGAATTGCACAGTCATGATTTACATGAATTTACTTCTACTAAGGGCTGTACCAAATACTTGAAAATTTACAAAATAACCTACTTATTTTGTTGTCTTGTCCTGTCTTTTCTTTCAACTTTTTTGCTTAAGTGCTGCCTCCTGCCTCCCTAATCTCCCTCTTTTCTCCAGCGTTGCATTAATGCCCTTCTCCCTGTTTTCTCCAGCCTCCCTGTTTCTTCTCACACTGTCACCATTTCTCCCTCTTAGCTGGGAAATGGAAAATTAAATAAGAGTGAATAAGACCAGTTGAAATCCCATCAGAGGGACTTGGGTCTTTGACTTTGTTAATTAGCTAAGATATTTATAACTGCGTAAGCTGCAAGGATTTAAAACATGAGCCATCCTACTTATAGATGTATACACAGGCCAAAAGAAAAGAAAATACATTAACAAATAAAAAAAATGAAAAACATGCTGACCTTGAAAATAATGTTAAATACAGTGTCAACAAGCAATTATTTTCATTTTGGTTTCATAACACATAAATATACATTATGGAGAAGGGAAAATCTTTATTTGTTTTAGATCAATATACAAAAAATTAAAAAAATATTAAAATGTAGAGAAGCTTTAGTTTGTTTGATCAAAGAGTTTGGTGGACACTTATCCAAAGTTTATAAAAATACAAAAGTGGAATATGCAAAAAGGTGTCCGTTAAAATTGATGGATTGGGTGACAGGTCATCATGCAGACCCTTTAGCAAAAAGTAGCCCATTCAAGTGTACTACAAGTATACTTAGGCCGAATCCAAAGCCTTCCACTGCCTATGTGGCTTCTCCCTACCCCTCCAATTGCAGGGGCATTTGTAGGGATAGGAGTGTCCGAAATTGTTTTTTTAAGGGTAGTTTGAAGGGTTTTTTCATTGTGCATTCCTCTGCCGCCAGGGTGATCCGCGTGGCGCCACGCCACAGAGGAGAAATGCATTTCTTCATGTGGGTGTGCTCTGAAGCTCAGAATTTTGTATTTAAATTGGTGTAATGACTTTTTGTTTTAGCATGACACTTTAAAGTTCTAAATCTGCAGCTACGTGCTAATGTAGATGACAGACGAATAATGAGGGGAAGTGTCCATAAGTAAAGACACTATTTTTGCATAACTCTCTGCTTGGAGGGCTAAATGTAGGGGATAGGGGAAGAATTCCAATTTGGTCTTAGTTTATACTAAAAACGAGGCAGTAAACTTGAAATTTACTTTACATATACTATTTATATATATTGTAAACATAAAAAAATTCCAATTCAGTCTGAAAAGGTATTCAGTTAGTATACTTAATACCCTACATGTACATGGTCTTTAGCATACTTGCTATACTTATGCTCAAGTACAAAATACAAATTTTAACTGTACTATTTTTGGCTGAGGAATATAAAGCAGTTTTCAGAAAATAAAAGGAGATGTAAAGGGTTAAATTAAGGTTTGGGTGAGGCTCCATCTATGTAAGGGTTAGGCTTTAAAATATGAATGATCACACATGGAAGGAGCTCCAAATTGGCTGACAAAGCCAGGAAAACGCGAAACAAATTGCTTGTGTGTTTCCCTCAGCGCACACCCTGTCAGGAGTTTCACAGATAACTGCAGCCTGTGGCTAAAGTGCCAAGAGGAGCAATTCTTTCATGTCTCTCACAGATTCTGCTTCAGCTAATTCATTTTCTTGTTCATTTGGCGCTCATCTAATGGGCTTATAATTATGAGAATTAGTTTCACCGTTTAAACTCACGTTTCAATTTTCAGTGTCCTTGTTCTCAAATCTTGCAGTTGTGGTCAATTTTCTTATGATTGTTAAACTAGCTTGGCAGCTTTACTGCTTCACAAATGCATGTGTAAATTATTAAACCATTGTATATGATACTCCTAAACGTGTTTTATATATCACAAATTCATGGTTGCATCTAGCTTGTAAATCGTGTTTTACTATTTGCTTTTACTGAAAGTAATGATCTTGACAGATAATTTTGAGAGAAAATTGGACTTCTTTGAATTTGAACATTTTATTCTTTTATCAAGTGTGGTGACTCATTGGTTTGTTTTGGGCTCATTTGAAGGCAGGTATTCAGCTCTGTGGTTTTTGTAATCTTCGCCAAATGCAACTTCTTCAAGCCTCAATTTTTTCAAAAGAAATAGGACAATCAGGACCATCTGAGAAGCCTGACAATTGAACAGACAAGCTCACTGAAGCCAAAGTAAAGCTTATGATTCAGAGAACATCTACAATTTAAAAGAATACCCCCCCCCCC
>NC_050524.1:21865820-21873287 GCF_002922805.2 Oryzias melastigma | reverse complement strand
TTTTTCTTTCAATTTTGCAGTCAAACATGCATAAAAAAATCACCAAGTAAAGTTTACATATGGAAAAACAATGTCAATGGCTCTAAATATACTTTATTCTTAAATAAACTAAAATGTACTTAAATGATTGAAAATCAGGACTAGTTTGCATGAGTAACAACAAGTTAAAAGGTTATGTCAGGAACTAACCAGGCTGAAGTTACTTTGTTTAGAAGTCAAAACATGTTTAGAAGTCAAAACCAAATGGATTAATTTGCTCTAAAATACCAACTACTGTTCACATATTCAAGACTTAGTCACATACACCTATACAGGGGTTGACTCTACAAGTGCTACACGTTTTTGGGTTGTCCGCTCTTGTGGATAGTCATAGAAAAGAATGGCTGCATGCTTAAGGAAAAAATGTGTGCTTGAATATTTTTACTCTTCTGTGTTCTATGCCTTGATATTTCATGTGGGTCTTCTGCATGCCTTGTGCAGGTTTATCTATTTTTTCTCTGCGACATCCCATATCCACCCGTAAGCACAGTTGTGACAAAGGCTCAATGACTCAGTGGTTTCTGTCCTCTAACTGTCTAATTGACATCTGACCTCTGACTCATAATCTTGAATTTCGGAGTGGGAAATTCCAGGTGGATCGTCTGTGCTCCCTCTTTTGGCCGTGGACCTCACCTCTGGCTCATCTTGGCTGTGGATCTCGCCCCCACATATCCCCCAGTCCTACCTGGATAAACACTATTGATCACTGTTGTAGAGTTGGATAAGCTAATTCTTCTTTAACCCTTCCGCTCTCTTTGGGGTCCAGTTGACTCCAACCACATATTGATATGTGATTTCTTCCATGACAAAGGTGGACAGGATTTTATGTTTGTCATGGACATTAGTGAAACTCAAAAATCAAAGATAAAAAAAAGTTCAGCGCACTGTCTTGGGGGGTCCAGATGACCCCACTTTTAATGTAAACAAACTAAGGAGAGCGGAAGGGTTAACAGTCCTTGCACATCTCCTATCTGTCCTGACATAGGATCCCTCCTTCATGTTGACATCCCTGAGGTTTCGTCTTTTTTTCCTAGGACCATTTTTTTAAGGAAGTTTTCCTTACCAAGAAGGATGGTCTTAGGGCAAGGATAGCCAGTTTAGCTTATTCTGCTTAGTTTCATATAGCAATCAGTGTCAGGAGTCAGAGCTCTGACTCCCCCTCTGTTCACCAGCAGGAACAGTCACCAGAGTACTATTTGCACTTCATCTCCCAGAAGCCCCAGCCCACAGTTCCTGGATGCTGCTCAGCTGTCTCCAATCTGACAATCACCCACCTGCTTCTTAAGCACACAGAGCCTCACTCTGTGCAAAGTATTGTTTGTGCCACCCTGCCTGAATTACTGAGCGTTTCATTCTGGACCTGATCTTCTGTTTCTGACCCTGCTTCATCTGTTTGTTTACTGCCTGCCCTGACCCTTGCCTGGACCCTGACCACTCTACTGTCTTCTTGGATTATCCCATGCCGACTTTCTGCTTTTGTACCAGTATTACAAGTATGAAGCCACATGAGACAAATGTTTTTTTGATATTGGGCATATAAATAAAATTAAATTGAACAGAATTAATTCTGGCAATTTACTTTCTAGCAAATACAGCTGGGATAGGTAACTCCTGGGCTTGAGGGCTGCAGTGTCTGCATGGTTTCCTGATATCCAGCCCCACTCTTGACTGTTTACCTGGTTCAGGTGTGTCCAGCCAATTAGAACATGTCAGAGCAGGGCATGTTGGAAATCATGCAAAAATGCACCCCTCAAAGCCTGGAGTTAACAGTGAAAACACAGCCCAGAGGTAGTGAACTGGTTGAATAGTTCAGTTAGATGGGTAGAGAACTGATATGCAGGAACACTGAGTTTGCTTCCTAGGGCATGTAATAATCCAATGTGGGTACTTAGGCAAGACCCTGTGCCTCCCTATGACTTGAAAATACAGGGTTGTGTCAGGAAGGCATCTGACATAAGAATTCTCTGCTAAACCCCCTCTGTGAATCAGTAAATGCTGATTCGCCGTGGCGACTCCTGACTGGATAAGCCAAAGGGTGAACAAAAGCTAACAGTGAAAACACACAACTGTCTTGAAGAGCAAAGAGACTCTCAAAATAACATACACAGCATTGACAAGATGTAATTGTGAGCCACTTGTATGGAAGACTCATTAATTTTTGCTGTGAATATTTTTTCTTACTTTCATCAGGGTTATATTTACTACACCACTGCAAACAAGCTCCAAGGTCCAATGTTGTACTTGTTCTAGTCGGCATGGACGGTCCTTGTAAAAATCCTTCCTTCAGTGAGAACACCACTCCTGCATCACAAAATATACCTTCAAGAATAATGTAGTGTTTTCTTATCCCAATAATTTTTTCACCTGCTTCCAAGAGCACATCAACACTTCGAGGTCACTGAAATATTTATTAACATTGCCCATCAGTGCAGCAGAGTGACACAGTGTGGGCGCATAATTACCTGGACCAGAGCGCTTAACCTACTTCAGCAAATACTAATTATTGCCTGTAAACTTGTTATTTCTGCTTCCGATTGAAGTCTGTCATGTTTGATGAAGAGAATCTGCTCTGAGTAAACTGTTCCTGTAGATGCATCTTCTCACACTCTGGTTTCCATTCATTCTCCAGTTAGACCAATAGAACACCAATGAAAATCCTCATCTGATTCCTTCTTTCTTTTCACTGAGTGGAAGAGTTTCAGTCTGATAACGGAACCCAGATATGCAGCATTTAGCTGCACTGAGGGTCATCACGTCCACCTTTTGCGGTTTGTTGCTGCGAGTTCTTCCTGATGGGGTGTTGAGTTGTTTCGCAGCAGACTGACAGATGCTCTTACACTTGTGACATTCAGACCAAAGTCTGCTGGCTGCATTTTCAGCTCATCACTTAAAAATGCTGCTCAGGCACTTTTGTCTGAGGTTTAATGAGGTGCAGCATCACTGCAGCCATGACTTGCTGTAATGAGTAAGAGGCTCTGCAACATCAAGCCCTGAAAAGACAAACTGAGAAGCATTCTTCATCATTTACTGCTGAGCATCAGAAATGGTTGATGCTCAGCAGTAAATGAGAAATTCCTTACTTTGTGATAGTAAAGAGAGACAAAACACTATATTTCAATATTTGTGTTGAAGTTATTTTTTGTTTTGTTTAATGAGATGTCTGTTTCCACAGCTATCAGGAATCCAGATCCTAATTGGACACTGCAGTGAACTTCTTAGTACAGCTTGTCAGCATGTGGTCATGTTCCTATTATTTTATTTCTAAGTGTGTTATGATCACCAGGTGAAGAGAAATAGAAAGTTAAATAAGGTATAATAGGGGTCACATTACAGGATTGCTTTTTCACACTCCTTTTCAAACAAACAATTAAAATCTATTTGGCAACTTTTATTTTTATTGGATCCAATGCCTTATGTATTATATGAGTCAGGGCAAATACTTCCACAATCAAGCATAATTACAATGTCATAATTTACAAGTGTCTGTGGGTGTATATATATATATATATATATATATATATATATATATATATACATATATATATGTGTATATGTAAGTATGTGTGTCTTCTTTTACTTTTTAATTCTTCATGTCAAGAATTGGCTAATCATCCAATTAGTTTTGCTATTTATTTCTTCTGTCTTTATATGTATATATATATATATATATATATATGTATATGTATATGTAGTGTATAAATAAATACATTATGAATTTGTTTACGACAAACCTCTGTCTTTCTGTCTTTCTTATAAAGCAGACTTTCATTTCCTGGTGACTTCTTCACCAGATGTGGTCCAGAGGCATAATTTATAATTTATGCTCAGGGTTTTCTTCCCCCTTAACCCATGTAGCTTCCCCTTTGTGTCTTTCAATGATCATTCATACACACACACACACACACCCAGTAAATACACTGCATAGCCCCGGCATCAATATGTCAACAGTAGTGCTGGCTGATTGTCAGGATCAATTGACGCCCTGCGTATTATGCAGTGACATTGCTCGATAAAGACTAATCAGCAGTGTCTGCTCTGTGCACCAACGCACTTCCGCTAAATTCCACTTTAGGCTTTTGTCCTCTAAATCATAACTCGACGTTGTGTTATTGTTGTTAATGACAGGCTAAATGACACTCATACTTTGCAATAATAAACAAAATACATGGATATGAAAAATGTTAACATCTTTTACATTTAGGTTCTTTATTTACCAAAAGACTGGCAAATATGACCTTTCAGTCTTTAATAAAAGAAAAGAAAATTTTTCATGCCTCACATTTTTCCCACTTTTGTATGAGTACAATTAATGATAACTGCATCAGAATCAAACATTTCATTTAGATTTCCCTGTTTCCTCATTCAGTTTCATGACAAATTAACAAAAATTTGTGTATTCAACTGTTTTTGTAGTTTTCAAGTCCCACACTAAAAATCTTTTGATCTATTTTAAAGTCTTTTGACTATTATTATACTGTTCTTTGCCAAAAATCTGTGTCATTTTCGAGGACATAGTTTCTGCAGAGTGACAGGAGTTCATTAGAAATTTACCTCTGAGTTGTGGGCGGGACTGTTGAGTGCAGCGACCCACCCCCCCCATTCCGTTCTCTGTTGCTTAGAGCTAAGAGGAAGGAACCTGAGACTTAGTGTTTTTTTATGTCACAAATACAATCTTTTTCAAACAGGATTTTTTTCCAGTTCCTGATTCACAACCATTTGAAAAAAATGATTACTCAAAAATGTAATTTTTACCTTTTTACCTTGATTTTCTCCTGTGTCTGCATTGAGGCCTTGTCAGTTGTTATGCTTCTGGCGTTTTCTGCCCTCTTGCTTTTTTTTTTGTAAATTAAATTCTTCTCCTCACTCCACTTCACCTCTTTGTTCCTGCATTTGGGTTGACCTGATATCCAGTAACAATACTCTTCCACAAGGTTGTTGAGATTATTCTTTATCATCAATATAAGTTTTTTTCAAGGTTTTATAAATACAAGGATTTGTGTGGAATATAAAACTTATAAAACTAAGTAAGAACTCAAAATAAGAGTTTGAGGCAGAAGAAATTCAGAAAGTCTGTCATGAAAAATATCTCAAAGTCCCTCCACTACTAAACATAGTCTGTCATATGTTCCACACACACTTAAACTAATGCATTAACCATGTTCTTTGTATCTAAAGGTAATTCTTGCATACTTGATGCAAAAATAGTGGAGCGATGAAACGCATTTTCCTCTTCAGTGACAAACTCCTGAGGGTGTTTGAATGTCAGAGAATACGTGTGTGTGAAAGCGCATATGTTTGGTCGAGACAGATGGCCATTAGGAAAAAATAAAAAATAATTCCAAAAGTTGTTACTGATGTGACAGGTATAGAAGAGCACTCTTTTTTATATTAAATATTTATTTTTATTATCCCTATTTAAACCCTTTTGAATTACATATTTATTTATTTATTTGCTGAGGACTTTTGCCTATTTTGATGTTGAAAGCTGCAGTAGAAAAAGGAAAAATGCGATGGAAATCATTGAGGTTTTTTTCTTTTTTTAACTTTACAATATGATTCGTCAACACCATTCCAAATACAATATTTCCATATTTCTTTGAATTTTAAAACATTTGCAAACTTCTAGTTAGGGGTCAATAAAACACACGCTAACCTTTGTAAATTATCCTAAATAAGACTAAATAACATTAAGTGTAGAAAAAAAAAAAAAAAAATACCTTCCCTAGAGTCAGTGCTCTGTCACAGCTGGGGTCAGACAGCTAGTAGGATTTAACTTTAACTACAAAAAACTGTGCTTTTAATTTGAAATGCACTTCCATCAGTTTGTCCATAAAAACTCAGCAACTGAGCAAAAAAACAGTGGCCAGGGTGAAGCTACAATGCAAAGAAATGCTTTTTTTACATTATGTTTTTCTATTATAATATTCCAATACACAACATTTAATGTACATTTGTATTTAGCAACGCTGTACTTCATCCAATGACAAGATTTAAACACCATAATGAAGTGGAAATACTGAAATTTGTAAACGTATAGTCTAATCAGAGAATGTTGTCGGCAGCACAGCAGCTGAAGTCAGTCTAATAAGACCACACAAGCTGAATTGGAGAATTGCAGTTGTCAGCTACTGCCTCATCCGAGCAAATTAGCCCTTCCTTTTCGTGTATTCTGCCCCACTCCATCCATTCTCTGTCAAAACAAGGCTCACATGGGTTGCTCCAAACTCCTTCATTACACGACTCTACACATACGCAAACATAAACAAGTTTCTGCTGCTGCAAAGAGCTTGATTGCAGCCATTACCTCTGTGACAGGAATGCCACGGCTAATGATATCTGTGTTTTAAGCATAGCAGAGCTTTCTGGACACTTATTCATCTTAAAAGACCATTTCTTTTATGAGCTAATCTATAAGGACTGTTGCATTAGTCAATACAGCTGCTTCAAGCCAATGACTATTCATCTGCAATGCAAATCGACCCAGTGCAAATGTGTGTGTGTGTTTGTGGACTTTTTTCCAACAGCTGTAGTCAGAACATTAGGAAACCAATATAGCTGCTTCTAGAGAAAAACAGTGACTGACTTAAATTAAGCAAAAGTTTTTGGGGCTTTTTTCCAGATAATTTTTTAAATTATTCCGTGGTTGTGAAAATGAGACTTTTAGCTTACTGCAGTTCAAACATGTAAAGGTTGTGGATCCTACAGCTTTGTGTTGCTGTAAATTCAAATAAAGGCTTTAATGTATCAAGCTATTTTAGTTTTGGTAGAATCTCACCATCTTACATTTATGTATGAGTGTTCTACCCTCACTGTGTGGGTTTACTGCTTACATTAAGTACTACAGTTAATCTTCTCATGATAAATATAGATTATTCAAATCAAACTTAAAGCTTGCGCCTTTTTGTGGTCAGCTTAACAGATAAACAGTGGAAAATGTTATCTTAGAATTTAAAAGGTAAACTACAAACGCAAAATTAGTTTTGTTTTGGGTTTTTTTGCTAGATTTGGCACATTTTATAGTGCGTTCACACCGATTAAGATTCACGTATGAAATGCTCGTCTGTCCCTTGTCCAAAAAATGTGGTCATGTCCTAATGCTTCTGTGGGAGGAGTTACTGTCAACGTTCTTAGCATCATAGCTACATGGAAGCATTGCATGTATATCTCCTAACCATATGCTAAAAAATCGACTTTATTTATTTTGAAGAGCTCTACAAAGGCGTTAGTCTCTACAAAGCCTTTGTTTGTCCTCCTAAAACAATGTACAATGAATTTTCTGGCTTAAAAAAGGACGTGAAATAAAAACACAAAAGCATACTTCCCTGCTACCCAGAGTGCATTGCAATCACAGGCTATCCCACCAAAAATGAACACATATGAAGTAACAATTATCTAATAATCATTTGAATTGCTGACAAGGAAGTCTAA
>NC_050524.1:21851822-21865688 GCF_002922805.2 Oryzias melastigma | reverse complement strand
GTTGGGGACCACTGGTCTAAGGTATTTCAATTCTGAGTATTTCAGAAACTGCAGATCTATTGGGATTTTCACCCACAACCATCTCATTGGTTTACAGAGAATGGTCAGAAAAGGAGAAAATGTCCAGTGAGCAGCAGTTCTGCGGGCAGAAATGCCTTGTTGATATCAGAGGAGAATTACCAGACTGGTTCCAGCTGATAGAAAGACAACAGAAACTCAAATAACCAATGGTTACAACTGAGGTTTGCAGAAGAACATCTTTAATCTCACAACATGCCATTGATGTGCGGCCGACAAATCTGCAGCAACTGTGTGATGCTGTCACGTCAATGTGGACCAAACTCTCAGAGGAAATATTCCAGTACCTTGTTGAATCTATGACACTAAGGATTATTATTTAGTCTTAAAGCAAAACTAAAAAAACAAGTTTTAATTTGAGCTCCAACTACATAGAGATGCTAATAACACACATTTTGTTGATGTAGAAGAAGATTCAGTGTATTAGGGATCCTGGAGCAGTAACCCATTGACACATTGACCACATTTACATTGCGACCTACATTATGTGTTGGCTTCAGAGTAACACAGTGACAGCATTGAAGGCTCCACTTGCCTGATCCTCCCAGGCAATCGGGAAAAACACGAGCTTTGGTTCATTTCCTCTTTGAAATTAATTTGTAAAAACCTTTGTTTCCTTATGAAAGTGATCTTTTGAAAAACAAATATTTTTTCAAGGAACATGATTCCATTTCTGACTTCTCATACATGTAAAGTAAAAGGAATTTGCACAGTCTGTTATTTTAACCTACTATTTTTACTAGTACATTAAACTAATAAGCAAACTTTTAGATTCCAAAATTTCAAGTCTGTCTCCATCACATCAAATAGCCTTCTTCTTGTTTGTTCTAATTTACTTTCTCCCCAAAAAGTATGCAATTCATTTAATGAGAAACTTTTTGACCCTCCAATAAGCCTGCAGTTCCGTAGCAGCAGTAAAACTGGGTTAAAACGTTGCTTTTGCAAAAAGCGGGTTTGTATAAATGGGGGCACAGTTGCCACAAATGCAGCTGAAACTCTCAGTATTTACATTCAGCTTTGTTTTTACATAATCTGCTTTAAACTGTTCATTGATAATCTTACTTTGTGTGTGAGTCTGCTGTCCCTCAGTACGACTATTGAATATTCAAAGAAACGTTCATGGTTTTGATGTCCCTCTGAGACGCACGTAAACACTCACACACAAACTGTGACCAACAGACAGCCATCTCACTCCTAATTGAAAGATGCAATCTTGGAAATGGAAGCCATGAAAGATTCAGAGCGTGTGCACGTGTACATGCCAGTGTTTACGTGCATGTGGTTTTTGTGAGTAATCCTCAAGAGACTCACTCACAGGCACTCTGCAATGAAAAGAAAGAAAAAAAGAGCACTGATGATCACCCCTTGGTCTTCTTTCATCCTCTTTTCTCCTTTTTCATACTAACTTTAAGCCTCTTGTTCTTCTTTCTGCACAGACAAAATGCTGGCATGTGCTCATGACTGCAGCATTTTGGAACCAAAAGAGCCTAGTTTTACCCCTAAGTTGCCTGGAAATTATGTGTATTTTATCATAAATGATGAGATTTTCTAACATTCAAGTCATTTTGAGAGACGGTCATTTGAAGCACAAAAGTAAACAACTTCTAAAATACAGTCTAGGAAATACTGACTGCAAAACATTGGGAAAACAGTGTGAGAAGCAATGTTTATCATGTTAAAAGTTGTTTTAATGAGCCTGCATTGATCTAACTACATTTTAATGAGTTGATGTGTCTCATCATTGCTTTTCATTTGTCTGTGGCTCATCGTTTTTTCCTTCCTATGTGTTTACATCATGTAAACACAGTGGCCATCATGGTCCAGCTGATCTGCTCCAATCACGAAGTCTATTCAGACTGAGGAAACTCAGAGTGAACCAGTGCTCAGTCCGGTTGGAAACAAACTGAGACCACCTCAAAAGACTGGCGCAAGAGTGTTTCCTGGTTCTGGACTTGGGTCATCTTGGGTGGATTCAGACTGAACATTTGCTCTGGATTGTGGAGATAAACAATTTTCACTTTAAGCATATCAAATGTGTTCAGTCTGAGCACACTCTTAAAACTTGAATGAATAAACCAAATCAAGACCATACCATGAACAAAGAGATCAACACAAGTAAAGCTTAATTAATGGACAGCATGGAGGTGACAGCCATACATTTCTGATAATGCTGAAGGTCATTTTCCCACTTATACGATGGTCACTTACAAAAAAAAAAAATCTTAAATCAATTGTCAGTAATTTAATCTTATTGTTTTTAACGTTAAAATTGTTTTCCCAAGAAGCTGACTATTTGATACACATTGTGATTCGTCATCAATTCATATCTGATAATGAACATCTCAAAGGGCATTATCCCACTAATACAGGACACATTTACTGCTTATTTTTGTCCAGATGATGAAATAAAAAGTTGTTTCAAAAAAACAAAGTTAACAATTCAATTGCTTTTATCGTAATAAAATTCCATCAATAGATCTAATCATTAAGCGTAGATCAAAAAGTATTTTATTAATTTATATAAAAAAAAGGTATTTATAAACAGATGTTCCAAGTTTCTTTCCGGTCACCAACTAAAGTCTAGGCCAGCTCAATAATAGAGAACATTCAGCCTATGTGTCCACTATGACTTTAATGGACTCCCTGCAGCCAATCAGAATTGAGTATTCACCTGGCCCATGGCATAAAAGGTAGTAAAGCAGATGGCCTGACAAAAGTGGACTAAATCCAGACACTTAAGACACTGAGCAGGATGAACATAAATGAAGGCAGCTGTGGATATGTAGACACCTGAACCTGTAATGACAGTGTCAGTGAGAACACAGAAAACCTGAATACAAAATCATAATTATTCTCACAAAAGAGGCACAAATGTTGAGTCAAGCTTCTATGCAGGAGTTCCCATCAGGCTCTGTGTCTTTAGATGGGGTTTTAGAAGATTGGTCAAGATTAAAGAAGTGGTGGTAATTGCATGTAGACTGTGATATCTGGAGCTATTGCTAGTCAGATCACATCCTGTTTCAAGTGAAGCGGAAACACAGGATCGCTCAGACTAGACTTAGCCTGCATTCACACTGCAGACCAAAAGAACATAAAATAGGATTTCCTATCGACCAAATCCTATTTTTTTCAGTCCAAACAGTCCAACTTTGCATACAGGAAGCAGAAATACAACTTTTACAGATGATTTTCAACGAGTCGTTCTTCTGATTGTGAATCTTCAACACCTTCAACAACTATAAACCGATTCTAGCCCAAACTCCAACTTTTGGATGTAATCATACCAAAGAGTGGTGTGTATATGTACATTATTCTGTACATGCTTAGTCAATACAATGCAAGAAACTTTAAGATAACTTACAACAGAGTCTAACACAAACGCGATTCAAAAAGTAAGTAAAGGCATGCAAAGTAAAAGTCTTCCTGCATAGATGCACACCTATACACAAATGCACCTGGAAAAGTAAGTCTCCAGCTGTCTCAGCAGGGAGTGCTTGTTTGCATGCTGATTTTTTAAAATTAATTAGGCTTTAAACCGTTTTATTGTAGTGTTGTTGTTTTTTTTTTTACTTTTTCAGCCAATTCCAAGTTAAATTTTTAAACTAATGCAGATATTTCCTCATTGTGTTTGTCTGATGCAGAGAAGAGCTTCAAATTTCATTGTTTACCCAGTGACAGCCAAATTTATTGACATTTTAGAGGCTGAAACAGCAGGAACTCTTTGATTTGGAAATAGTTTACTGCCCACAATCTATTAAACACTTGTGAAAATGAAGCAAGAGCAGCTAAATATATGATTACACTATCTCAACATAGTGAAATTTTAGGAAACTGTTGTTAGATGGGAGTTTGTTGCATTACCAGATTATGTCATGGCTGCTTTTTAACTGTCAAATATTGGATATTTATCCTTAAAAAGTATTACATTTTTTCTGTTTGTAGTTGGATAGTTTGCTAAAAATGTTAACTACAAAAGTTTCTATGACAAATGACATAAAAGGTAAAAAATAAACATAAAAATTCTATGAAAATGTTAAAACTTGTTTGAAATCCAATTATAAGAATACATGTTGATCAGCTATAAAGTGGCAGGATCTAAAGCTTTAGTCAAAACTGCGCTTATGGGTGGATGTGGGATGTCTGTGAGTGAAAAGGATAGTCTTTGCTCCTGTCCTTGGTCGTGGACCTCGCCTGTGGCTGGTCTCACGCCCACAGCTGTCCCAGCTCCATCTGGATGAAACCCATCTGCTCCACTATTCAAACATGTAGTTGTATAGTTAGATAAGCTAACTCTTCTTTAATAGTCCTGGTACATCACCTGTCTGTCCTGAGAGAGGGTCCCTTCTTTACGTGGACTTGCCTGAGCTTTCTTTGACACTAGAAAGCACCAATATAGCGTTAAGCTAGCAATTCCGTCTTCCTCTTTATGGTGGTATTCTTCTTAGTTGCCCTCAATCTTATTTAAAACAACATTAAATTCCTGTTATACACGATGTACAAAAAAATAAAGCAAGGAAAAGATGATCTACTGGATGACCTCCATTGTTGTTGCTTGGTTGTCGCACTACAATGACATGCTAGCGGTCTGCACCACGTATGCGCCGTGAAAACAAAACGCGAAGTGGAAGTGATGCTTAAGAATTGGCGCCAGAATTGACGTGTGTTTCGTACTACTCCTCCCGTACCGGACTGCTTATCGGAAACAAGACTTAAAATCCTGTCCACCTTTATCATGGGAGGGATCACACATCAATATAAGGGTCGGGTCATCTGGACCTCATAGGATACACAAAGGTTAAGGTTCCAGGTGGAGATCAGAGATTAAAGCCAATGTAGAGCCCACAACAAGACATCCAACTAAGTGGTTGCTCATATGATAATCATTCTCTATGTGGGTTTCTAACAGAGTTTCCACCATTAATTTGTTGACTTTGATTCGTCTTTTTTTTTTTTTTAATATCTTCAAAATTATTTTAAAAAACACCAACAGTTAAAGTCATCTGAATAATTTACTGGAAAAGATAAAAGAGAATACTAAAGATAAAATCAAAAGTATTAATACAACATTTATTTTTCACATTCTTTATTCTGTGTATTTTAGTTTGACTCACTGAATTAATAACATTGGGATTTTTTGGAAAAGGATGATAGTGTCAAATGTTAGACTTATCAGTTCCTTCAGTTTAAGACAAAAACTTCACAACTTTTTTCTTTTTATTGTCAAACATTGTTTTACAGACTACTAAAGCACTGCATTTGTATTATGAGATGAATGTAATTTCTTAGGATTTGGGAAACAAACATGCGATTCCAGACATAAAATCTAACATGTTTGGTCTTTTTAAGGCCATTATATAAAAATGAAACTTATTTTTTTTCTTTTTTGTTTATGATTTGATATAAACTAAATGCCTACGCTTTATTGTGTGTTATTTCAGGCAAACACATGCTGTGCAACAACAAAAAAAGACATTAATAATGTTTGATTGAAAGCGATTAGGCCAAGAACAGGACAATTCATCTGACTGTAATGTATGCGGTATTTGTCACTGTTTGAAATCTGAAAGGCAAAAGATTAGGTTTAAATCAAACCACTTTGCAGGTGAAAAGAAAAAAAAGAGACTGCGACAATGTTGTGCAAAGATGAAATGCGCAGTGTTTTAAATTCTACATAAGAGGAAAGTGTGGTATGGAAGGAGATGGAGGTAACACAAGCTGCAAAATCAAAGTGATGAGAAAACAGATTGAGAAAGTATACTTGAAATGGAAGTAGAAGTAGGGTGTTAGTGGAAGGGAAATGAGAAAAGGAGACTGCAAACAGGGGAATGAAAGATTGCAAAGGTAAACAAGTCAGAGGAAATCAGAAACAAAAGTTGTTGCTCATGAAATATTGAAGTAACTGTATTTTATAGGGACGACCTTCTACAGGTAAGAAGAAAGACACAGAGAGAAAACAAAAAAGAGACGTGACTTTATGCTCTAAAGGGAGGAAGTAACAGGCGAGAACGGTTGGCATTGATGATAGCAACTGAAAGTGTGTTCTTTCTGAAGGAAAACTGGGAGGGAGACTGTTGAGAGGATGGTCCAGACAGGAGGAGAAAAAGGAGCAGCAGGCAGGGACAGGCTCATAAAGGGGGCTCCTCTTCCGCTCAGCTGTGTGTCTTGGCCAGCTGTGAAAAGCTGCTCTCTTCCTGACAGCACAAGAAACCCAAAGGGCGCCATTGTGGTCGACTCAGGGGGGAAGAAAATCAGGGTGAACATCAGAGTTTCGATAAATTCCTGGCTTCTGTGTTCTGTTTTGGTGGATGAATTTTAGGTGACAGACTGAAGATGCTTACCTTGTCGATCAAAGCGGGAACAGCTTTTTCTCGTATTTTTGACTTGTAAATTCAATAAAAGGGGCTTTTCCCTTGGCTGCTGTTCTACAGTCTGCTGTGCTCCACGGTCACAAATGCTGTTATGTCAGTCACAGTTTGGTTGATGAGATTGTGCAGTGGTATTTGGCTCGGCTCCAAAGAGACTGGCTTTTTCCACATCTTTCAGAGAAATAACAGTATTTCATTTCATTTCTGTTTTTTTAATTTGTATTTTTTGAGTAATCAAGGAGTTTGCAACAGATCGAATATAGCGCAGCTTTTTTTTATGTACTTTTATAAAGATTTTGGTTTTTTTGGAATTCATTTTTTTCTGATGGGAGGACATATTTATAAAGAAATTGATATTAAAACTGTATTTTTTTAAGGATTTATTTTTCTTTAACATTTTTGTGAATCAGGAGCAGACAAAACATGCAGTTAGAAAAAGAGTTTATTTGAAGTGTTAAAGACACGTCAGGTGGGCCATAAACTCCCTCCTCCGAGCTCTCTGCAGCAGGTAGAGGAAGGGGGGGTGGAGTTGCTCCACGCCAACAGTCCTGCTCACAACTTAGAGGCAAATTTCTAAAGAATCCCTTCTGCACTCCAGAAACTATGTACTCCAAAATGACACAGTTTTTCTTTTACATATATATTTTAACTAGTTAACAGACCCTGGGAATGCTTCAGAAAACACCTCAAAAGATGATTGGAGTGGGTCTTTAGATTGTGAATGATTTTACCCAAACTGCATTTCACTAAGGAAAGAATTTGAAAGTGGGATTGAAAGGTTTAATTGTGATGTTGTGATTGCGAAGCGTTTAACAGAGAATGAACAGTCTGAAGTCTTTGGCGGTTGTGCTCTGGACCAGAGACTAGTGATGACCTTGATCCTGCAGGAGACTCCCAGAGCCTACACGCCAGTGGTGGTTTAGATCAGGGGTCCCCAAACTACGGCGCCTCCACATTCGGCCCGGCCCACTAAACAAGAGACGCATGATTCTTTTTTTTAATTTTCAGTCTGGGTATGCGATCAAGATCTGCAGAACATTTTATTCTATCCTTCTGCAGTTTAAGCGACCCCAAATAGTTAAATAAAACAGAATACAGTGTTCACAGTAATACCTATTTCTCAGTCTTTACTAATTCTTTAGCTGCAATTATGATGCCCCCCCCCCCTTGTTCTGTGTCGTGATTGGCTGGAGATCTTGTCAATCAATCTCCTCTCTGCCGTGTCTCCTGTGCAGGTTCGGGCAGCTCTCATCCCGATCAGATCTTTGTTTTTATTCTATAAAACTGGACATTTTTTCGATAGTTTGGATAAAGTGTGAAGTGAAGTTAAGTGAGGTGGGAAGTTATTACAGAAATAATTGGTTATGTGTGGCTTTCTGGAAATTTTTAACACTTAGACACATCCTGCAATTTTTACACCTCTTCTGTGAGCCTACAAACTGACGCTCATCTCCATCAGAGAAGAAACCAGTTATGTGACTCTCACAAGAAAAGGTTTAGAGACTCCTGGTTTAGATGGACCATGCAAAACTGAAGAGCCAGGAGGAGAACAGACAGAAGAGGGTCAGTGCAATGTCTGGAATGCAGATTAACAAACTTAATTGAATTTAAAGGCAGGGGTTTGATTATGATTGGTTTTGAAGAAAGTAAGCTCTTCAGCTATTGGCTCAGACTGGAGACCAATGGATGACGAAATAAATGATGACCAAACATCCAGCATGCCTGAAGTGTGGTAAATCTTCATTACTGAAATTGCACCAAAGCTTCAACTGGAAGGATTGCAGCTCAAAAAATATTCAACAGCTTGTTGAGGTTTTGCTCAATAGGTTTTTTAAATAAATATTCTATAAAAAAAAAATACATTTTATTTTGCAGTTTTCTATTCCTCGTTTGGATGCCAGCCTACATTTTGTTTTATTCGTTTTTTTACTCAGTCGTAATATTGATGCAATAAAAACCCAGTGATGTTCTCCTTGTTAAATGGATCGACGTTTGCTTCAAAGATCCACAAAAAGAGCCGAGCAGAGCGCCCTTACACTCGTCAAATCCTGTGTTACAGCAGGTAAGGACTCGTCCTCACATGAAATGTTTATGAGAAAAACAAGGGGATTGTTCCTCTTTATCTCAGACACAATATTTCTGTCTGCTTGATCCAGATGATGTCAATTCAGTTATGCTTAGCTTTAGCTTGCATCTCAATGGCTACACACACATTGATGCAAATCTGATGTGAACTCAGAAATGATAAATCATTAGTTAGAGCAGGTGAAACTACAATACATTCCTTTCACAGCTGCCAACAGCCTTGTGAGTGTGAAGAAACCTCACCAAATGCTGGATTGTAAGAAATAAATTTGCACAAAAGCATTCACTTTTTTGCATGAAAACAGGTGAGTTCAACCCTAAATTAACATAGATAATAACTAACTTGCATGTTGTTTATGGATTACAATGAGCAACATTTAGGTTGTCACGAATACATAAAACACTCACATTATAGAAATATGCGACTAATTGAACAAATGTTTTAGTTATCTGCTCTTTACCGTTTTCATATGTCAACTTTTATATTTTCTGTCATATTGTGGCTCTATTGATCCAGCAAAATGTGTGGAATGTTTTCTCCAAAACACAGGAAAAGTATAGTCAAGTGTTCAAAAATGCATAAAATACTTTATTTTTTACTTTGCTTATTTGCAACACTTTGATTTTTCTTTATCTATATTAGTTGTAAACCTTTTGTTCAGCAGATAAAATCTGTTCAGAGACAATACAGTGAACTTCCTGTCTTTCTGTGATTGACACCATGTGTTTTGGATAAATCTTTGACTGTATCTGAGAACTGGAGTGAGTAGGTGCAACACCACCCATAGAAAATGGGTTAATTAAATCTCCAAACGAATGAAATTAATTAGTCACCATTTATTCATGGTATGGACAATGTTATGTTGGGGTCACACGATGTCAGTAAGCAGTGAGTCAGCGTTTTTAAGGTATCCACTCTGGCCACACCCCCGTCACCTAATTTAGGACTACATGAAATCTATCAATTAAATGTTTTGAACATTGAATGAAGAGACAGCAGGCTCTACCTACTTTTATTAGGCATCTGATTGGTTTAATTCCTGAATAAGTTGCCCTAGAGAAAAAAAGGATTATCAAGAACATTAAAAAAAAATGTAGCAGAGAAAGGATGGTTATTATGACGAATAGAATGAGTGATAACTGTTTATATTTCAATAAAAGTCTATGTTGGCTGTGTTACTTTTTGACGTTTTGGGTGTACCCAACTCGGTATTTTTTGACATGCTGGCTGTCGGGTTCTCAACCTTCGTGTTAGGGTACAGGTCCGACCAGTACTGGACCAGTCCATGTCCCAAGTTGGTATGTGCATTTTTTTCTCTGTCTGTGGTCTAGTGCCAAGCAGTTTTTGGACTGGCACCGGTCCGTGGGCCAGAGGTTGGGGACTCCTGATTCAATAGGAACAGCCAAAATGTCAAAAAGTGTCACAGAGTGGCTGAACCATCCATACATAAATGACGAGTTGGGAGTGAGAATGTGTTAGACAGGAAGGGCATCTGGCGTGAAACTCTCTGCCCATACTTGTCATCCATTTATTTGTTTATTTTTTTTTTTACTATTACTTAATAATCTCTCATCAATATCTTGTTCTCAACATCAACGTCTATGATGTCTAATCTGTTCATTCTTGTTAAAATTGAGCAAAGACCATTAAAATGTTTTGTTTTCAGTTCACTAACCTCACAAGCTATCTCAGAGGAATCCAACCCCACAAATACTGTATGTACCCCCGGTTTCTAAAATGTTAGCATTCAGGGAAAGAAAGAGAGAAGATTCAGGTTTCAAACATCCAAACCCTGCAAAGTTTTTCTAACAACCAAATCAAAACGGATAACAGGCCTTAAAATGAACTTGTTAAGAATGTAAAATCTGGGCACATATCTATTAATTTGTGTTTCAAAGCTGGATTGTTTAGTCTGCCCGATGGAGTAGTGGTTAATACTCACGTCAAAGTCAGAAGAGGGTTGAGTCCTAGCTGGGTCCTTTATGTCTGGTCTATCTGTGTATGTATGTATTGATTTCCTTCAGGTACTCCTGGTTCCAACCACCGTCCATAAACACGCTTCTTGGTGTAGATGCAGACACTAAATTCTATCTTAGATGTGTGTGTGGTTGTTTGATAGACTGATGAACTGTTCAGGGAGAACCCGCCTTCACCCAACATCAGAAGATAAGACGACTGATGACTTGGACATTTTTTTAATCAAAGTACATTGTGGTGACTTATGCCAATAATCGGACCTGGCTCCAGTAGTAGATTTTGTCTTCATTCTGGAAGGTAAAGCGATGGAACTTGGTTATTCGAGACCTTTTTCTCACTTTCTTTGACATTATTTTATTGCGCTCCACTTGGTTTACATTTTATAGGGTTTCTGTGTCACATCTGTGTGTTGTGTTCATGTTGCGCTTTTGTTTTTAACAACTTACAGAGGAATTTCTGCTGCTCTAACAGCAGTCTGGAGAATTGTGGGAATGCATGGATGAACATCTTTGGTGCAATAGACTGCACACTCTTGCATGTTAGGGCAAGCTCTGCTGATCCATTTCCATCTCTCAGCCACAAGCATTGCCACTTCATAAATTTACAAGTCATCTCCCACAGCAGCCATCTGACTTTGGTCTCCTGCCTTCCATGAGGTGTGGACATCCTCCATATTTTGCAAAGTATGGGTGTAGATGTGTTTCACAGACATATGGCCCATTGGTACAGGACTGTACTACCTAATTTCTTACAACACAGCTTTTACACCGACACCTCTGTTTTTCTGTGTGCTTTTTAGCATTTCATATTTTTTTAATCAGTTTATTCCTGTGGAAGAACTACTGCTTTTAATGTATTGCAAAGAAATGATGTGAGCCTCACAAGAACAGCAGGAAGAGCTGTGTCCCACGACTTCAAGATGGAATTTTGCTTTTAGCACATGGTCAATTTGGCACAGAGTAAATCAAGGGAAAAAAAACACTTTTCCTTCTTATGAAAAGTGGGGCATAGTGTTATTAATTCAGTAAGAATGAGTTTTCTGTGAGAAAACTCATTACTGTAGATATTTCTGCAGTGAAACGATACATAGTATTAAATAAACAATGGGTTCTAAAGTTCTAAGGTGGTCAAAATACAGACGAGCAAAACTCAAATATCCCTGATAGCCTAGAAAGAGATTAAATAAAAAACTGGTTTGAAAGCTAAAATAAAATAGAAGGGTGTGATAATGCATTTGATCTATAAAGAATAAAGATAACACATGGGAGAAAAAGATCTGAACTGGAAGTCACAAAAATAAATTAATTGATAATTATATAATTTTTTGGTAGTTTTCTTTTTTTTTCTAAATATATAGTTGATGCCTTTTTCCAGTTTAATAAAGATCCCCCTGTGATACTGGTTTGATACTTCACTTTTGGCGAGGAAATCACAAACCTCGTCCTACATTTTTCTGAGGACTTATCAGTTTGTTTTTGTTTTCTCTCTGTGTCACTTTCATCTTTTTCTTCTGTCTTTCTCAGTTTTTCTTTCGCATTCCATCTTTCTGTTCTACTTTTCTCTCCATCGTCCTCAATCTTTTTCTCAACTTTACTTTTATCTATTTATTCTATCATGTTCCCTTCTTTGACTTTGCTGTGACTCTTGTGCTTCACATTTTTTACTTTTTTTCCCCATCTTATCTCATCCCCTATTTTACCATTTCTCAACTTGTCTTTTGTGCTGAACAATAAAATGTATTTCATACATGCTGAATCAACAAACAAGTGTTACTGATAAGGTAGTTTTTCCTATATAGCATCAAAGTTTTGTTATAAATGTGGCTATTATAGTAGTTACTAGGTATAGATTGAAGCATTAGTCATGTTGCACTTATTCTTGCACTTTCTGTCGGTTCTTGGGGTGCTCTTGGAGGGTTGAGCAGAAGAGTGTCTGCATCTTAAGGAGAGTGCAGGTGTGTCTTGCAGCTCCCTTGAGGCTCATATGACCACCTGAAGGAACGTACCATTGTCGCCCGTATGGTCAGTGTATCATGAAGTATGCAAGTTGAACGCACTCATGACTAGGGATGGTGTCGTTAAGATATTAGCGATAACTCCTCTTATCGATACTGCTTATCGATCAAATATTCTTATTGATATTCTAATGGATACTATTCTGTGTGAAAACAAGGAGGGAGGAGACAAATAAACAATGTTTATGAAAGCCTTTTATTTTAGAACAAATTAAGATGCAATATGTCAACTTAACATTCTTGGAAAGATTAAAATATAATCATAAATAAAAACTTGTGTGTCTTTGCAGCAATAACATAGCTTTTGAGCAGTCAGGGGAGGCAGGGTGGAAACATTTAACACTTAAAAAATGCATAAATTACATAGAATGAATATACTTTTTAAACCGAAAAATGAAAATCAAATGTTATATTTCTTAAACATGTCTTTTTTATTATTGCCCTTTTTTATGGGGGTTTTCGGTTAAACAAAGGCGCAAATTTACGAGTGTCCTGATCAAATACGTCAAACAGCTCTGGGTGAGGCAGCTGCACCCCCAGCCTCACCAGCGTCTCACACACTGACTGTAGCTGCACCTGACGCATGCGCTGGATTGTTTTGGTCTTTCAATCGTCGTAAAATACACTTTATTTTAAAATTACCTAATTTGCTTATCTCTCGCCTTCTGTCTGATTACATTGATGCCAGTTTGTGACTCATTTAGTCTTTTAATCCGCTAAAAATGTGGTTGAAAAACCCACCAAGGTGAAGCAGACAGTCCGCCTGCCGCACTGCAGCACGCATGCCAAGAGGCAGAGGGCGCTGGTGAGCCCAGAGAATGTATACCGCGTCTAAAGAATAACAAATTTAGCGTAGCAAGTCAAGTGCAGCTGTCCAATTACTCTTTAATATTGTTTAGCCTCAATTTCTAATTGAAGGATGTCGTTTTAAACCCCTAAACTCAAGAATTTGTTTAGACAAGTCACTGGTAGTGATCTCCACTGAGACAGACAGACTTTTAACACTGAAGAAAGAAAAGGAAGACTACTACAAACAGGATATTCATGTGTTTCTTCAGAAGGAGCAGCGCACAGACTCCATTCATAAGTAAAAGTAAGTCAATAATAACAATCTTGGGGATTTTCTTTCTATGCTACAGTTTGTAAACAGAAGAAAAATAGTGAAATGAAATTTTAAACAACACATTTTAACTGTTGTCAATCAAATGGTGAATAAGCTGCTCTGTAGAGTTGTACTTTAGTTATATGTCTGTACATCTGACTGTTGAGGTCAGTGCCTCACCAGCCATGAACCTCACCGCACGACACTGCTTTTAAGGTAAGGACCTAAATAAACAATTCAACTA